>NC_044573.1:20422992-20740492 GCF_901933205.1 Camarhynchus parvulus | reverse complement strand
GTTGGGATACACTGTTTTCCACATCACAGTGTCTCATTTGTGTTTCTCAGAGAGACCAGTTACTTTAGCTGCCCCTGTTTTATTCACAGATGCCTGTTGGCCCTATCTGCCCCTGCATGCTGGATTTCTCAATTACCTTAGTCAGTTCTCATAAGATAGTTGAACATTTTGGTCTTGCTCTTAACAAAGATTCCCCAAAGCCACTGACTCCATTATCCATTTCATTTCCTCATAACCAGGACAGCTTTTGTGTATGAGTAGTGTTTTCTGCCCTTTTTTCTTTGTAACTAACTGGGTACATTAACCTCAACTGGCTGCTGAGGAAAGTGAGCAGAATATGGTCTCATATGTGCATCCTCTAAAAATCTGAAAGATTAAAAGCACAGTGAGAAACAGTTATGATTCAAATAATGTGTTTGAAACCAAAATTGTGTAAGTTTTAGCATTGATGTCAGCACCTGTATAAGCCTTCTCTCTCTTTGCTGTTGATGCCTGCTGATTTAATTGATGGTCTGCCCGGGGAGGAGCTCCTTTTTCTGGAAGGAGGATTATAATACCTATATTTTTCAAGAAAAGGTTGATGTGATGTCTTCAAGATCCAAGGGGTAAAACATTGCTTCTTTTCTGTAAAGTAAATTGCATGTTTGTCAAGGAGGTCCCCAGAGTAGGCTGCATGAACAGAGTTTTGAAATGCCTTCCTCCTGTTGTGACTGCCCAAAGGCATGGGAGGCTGCAGGAGGGGTGAAGGACATGATCTGTGGGCACTAGGACTGCGAACTGGTGTGTGAGACAAAGCACACAGAGCAGTGTTTGGGACAGGCTTCCTTGCAGCAGGAGCCGGCCTCAGAGTCCTTGAAGTGAACTTCTGACGTGATACAGAGAGGGGCTGCTCTCTCTTTGTCCTGGGATAGTTGCTCTGACCAGACAGGGGGTAACCATTTTCCAACAGTGCCTCGTTGGTCTGAAAGTTAAAGAACAAAACTGAAAGAAAAATTACACAAGAATTTGCAACAGACACTATTTCCAACAAAGTAGCTCACACAGGAAAAAATTTTAAGAAACTGTTTTCAAACTGGCTCAATTGGTTTTAAGAAGTGTATCTGACTTCATCAGTTCTGGGAACCACAGTTGATGGTTAGTCAGTAAAGCCATCTTGCCACTGTGCTTGAGCTAATTTACCAGTCCTTTACCCAGTTTCCTTTCCCTTCCTTCTCTTTACTAAGCTGAGGTTTCTAATAACAAGTAGTCTTGGGAAGTTAAAGAAGTCCCATTTTCCTTGCCAGGGCTGACAGAAGGAGAACAGGAGATTTTTTCTTCCTTGGGCATTGTGTATTATTGCCTGTGGAATTGATGACTCAATGGCAGTCTCTCTCCTTCAATGGTATCTTCTGTTCTCCCTCCTTGTGTGCCTGTGCAGGTGTGAGCACGGCATCATCTCATGAGTTTGAAGTCAAACAGAGCCACTGCTTTCCTCACAAATACCCCAGGTGAAATTGTGATCTATTGCTATTCATCTCACTGGGAGAAAGATTTTACAAAATGTGTGAACTGGATGATGTTTGTAAAAAATATCATTGGAAATCTAACGGTAAACTCTCTATGATTCTGAAATTATAGAAAGTCTTAAAACCTAAATATAGTCTGCTGAGGAATTTCTACCTGAGAGAGACACTGGACTATGGTAGGATGGAATGTTTTGCAAGAATTTGTTGAGATGAGGTCCACTGGCAGAATTTGGTGAAAAAGAAGTCTACTCACATTAATATGGGGTTGTCCAGTTTCTGGTCTCTGGCAGAATATATAGAAATAAGATTAATTATTTTAGGGTCTTGGTTTTACCAACAACTAATGTTCTAAAATTCAGGGAATACTGTAAAACAACACAAAGTGTGGGAATACACAGAAATATATTGGAATATCATTCTCTTGAAAAAAACCTGTGTTCTCTTGAACACATTTTAGTCACACACACACAGCCATAACATGGATACCTGTCACTGCAGACCATGTAGGGACAGAAACAATTCAGTGGGAGGACAGGTGCCATGTGGCAAAACTGAGAGCCAAATATTATCTCTGCTTGACTAGACTATAAAAAGCCACACTGAACAAACCTGCACGTAACTGCTGTGCTACAGGCACTCCCCACACCACAGAGCACAGCTAACTCAGGGGAAAATGGGCTTTTCATGTGGCTCAATGCCACCTCTGTGACAGGTCTTATGTGGTCAGAACATCACATACCTTCTGCTGGTTTGGAGAAATACTTCTGCACTTGACTAGTGAGGCAGGAAGATCACATACAAGATCCTTGTCTGTACATGTAAATATGAAAAATACAGTCTGTTCCCATTAAGTCAACGATCAGCTAGGTCATAGAGTATCACTCTTCATTATTATTTTTGGCCATTAAAGACTATTCTGTCTCCTCCTCCAAGCAGCAATCAGAGAAGGCAATCATTTTACCTTTTACAGTTGGCTCTTGCTGCTTCTCTGATCAGCACACATCTGAATTTGAAATCAGTGTGAGCCAGGACTCCTTTACATCCCTCACAAAGTCAGTAATGAGGTACTGGAGGGAGAAGAGAGCATTTTTTTCCCACCCTGGGCATCCTTTCCCCTATCCTAGGCAGAAGCTGAGACAAACAGAAGATCTGAGACATTTGGGTAAGGATTCAAGTCTACGTACTAAGAGTTGAGTTACCAAAGTCAGGCTGCCACTGTGGTCTGTGCAGGCAGCAATCCCAACAAAGTCCTCATTCTGCACTGGTCCTGCAGTGCAGAATGTTAATCCCTCACACACAAAATGAACAGAAACAGACTCAGCCCTTTGGTACTGGCACAGAAGCTGTGGATGACCTAAACCTGAAGTGTCCAAGGCCAGGCTGGGTGGGGCTCTGAGCAACCTGATCTAATGCAGGGTGTCCCTGGCAATGGCAGGGGGATTGGAACCAGATGATCTTTAAGATCCCTGTCAACCCAAACCATTAGATGATTTCACAACCTTCTGATCTTCCTGAAAATATGCAAGTGAGTGTAGAAATAAAAACACTTATAATCATTATTGCTATATAGCAGATTACAGAATTTAATATGTAATATATTATATATTAAGAATTATAAAATAATAAGAAGAAAATACAGGGTTTGGAAGCAGATATGAGTTAACTAAGACTATAGAAGCTCACAGGGGCATATTTATGTATACTGCAAAGCTTCTCACAATTCACCATCCTTTGTCAGAATCTTACTTTTAACAATGCAAGCAGGAATGATGTATGACCAAAATTTTCAACTCTTTTTACCTGCTTTGTTCCTTCCATGCACAGCTCTGAGAGAAAGTATATGGTGATGGGCAACAACACATTCCTTTTTGTAGAGATATGTTTAAAAAATACCCTCCTCCACCTCCAGTTCTAGCTGAAACTAGGGAATCACACAAAATATCGATAAAGTGGGGTTCACTGAGGTCCTGTGAGCTGCATATGACTTTTTGAGTTGAGAATGCAGCTCTGTCAGAATTTCTTCATCCTATGGAGCTCTGGCACACGGTAGCACATGCCAATACTGCCAGGCAGGCCAGCAAAGAAATGTGTTCTGTTCCCTTCCCTGTGGGTGCAGCTGCAGAGGCTACTTGAAGATATAATTCTAGAGAGCTGGAAAGGCTTCAAGAGGGCTGGTGAAATGTGGCCTCTGTAGTGTGATGATGCTTTGATTAATAATTACTTATCCTGTCAATATTAATAATGACTTATTCCTGTCAAAATTCACAACAGGTTCCTGATCAGCCCAGAGTCCCCTTACATTGCTAGAGACTAAAATTTGTCCTCACAATGTGTTGCAATATTTTTGCCAATGAAAATCAACAACTCCTCCTCTGAAGGGGTGTAATTGCAGGCCAGCTCACTAATAATGTCACAGAATAACACCTGAAACCTGGCAAAGCAGCATTTACTAAACATGTTCTTTTTGAAGGGAGAGATGCCCCAACCTGTATTTAGTATTGCAAATTTCTGAACTGATAGAAGGGTTACTGGGTGTTAGCCTTACAATACTATTTGTTTTGGAAAAGAAACAGCTGAATTTTATTTAAAAACAAAATAAAACACTTATATACTTCTCTAAATGGGTGGTTCCTCCAAAGTTTGTGAGGGGTCTTATATGGGGCACACCGTCCCACAGTCTAAGATGGCCTCAAAGCTGTGTCATTTTCATTGAAAAAAACAGATTTCACTGACAGCTAAAACCAATATATAGTCTCCTGTGACATGTAATCTGGCTTTCCAGTCTTGCATAGACATGAATTCCTAGCATCATCCTATTAAGAAAAACATGTTGACAATGCTAAATCCTATTTGGATGACTGGGAAGCAGGATTATACAACTCACTGGAACAAATAACAAAATGTACTTGCTCAATCGTGCTCATGCAGAGATTAACACCATCCTCATTTATCTTGCTTTCATGGGCTCAATCAAAGGAACCCCCCCATTCTGATTAGACTTTGCATTCTGCAGTCATGTGAAAAATAGCAGGCAAGGCAGCTTGTGTGGTGTCTGTGCGACAGTGCCTCCAGTCAGGGTACCAGGTTTCTTTCAGGACTGTGCCAATGGCTTGGGAGGCCACAGGAGAAAGTGACATCCCTGCCCCTCCTCCCTTCTGTCTGGACACAGGTGAGGCAGGACAATTGAGCCTTCAGCAAGCCTTGCCAAGGGCAAGAAAATATAATGTTGCAGGTCAAAGAGCCACAGGTTTTAAACAGCTTTTGTCTAGTATTTCACTGATATTTTGACTATAAATACGGATTATAAACACGCCACATGGCAGCAAGCCTATTCAAATACATCCTATTCCAGTGCATTATATTTTTATGTTTTGAGGAATTAGCAAAAGCTCCTGGGCAGAAAGACTCATAACAACTCTCCCTCCCCTTTCCTGATGGTTTCACGTGCTGGGTTTTGTATGTGCCACAGCCAGGTGAGTCTGACTGAGGGGTCCTGCAGCAGATCCTGGTTTGCTGACATGTCTTGCCTAAACACTTTCCAGCCCTGCTCTCCAGTTTCTCTGTAGGAGAAAACAACCACCTGCCCATTATGCCTTTCTCTAAATGCTTTTTGAAAACAGCAATGACCAAGAACAAAATAGAAAATAGCATGCAAACTTTGCATGATGCTTGGGGTTTCTTTTTCTTTTAGAAAAGCAAAAATAAGCCTTCTCTTGCCTTCTGATCTCATGTCTTAGCTGAAGAGTTTAAGAACTGCCTGAACTGCTTCCCAGGGAATAGAGTCATGTAGTGTGGCCAGTGCAGGAGTTATTTAGGCAAATGTGTTCAACAGCCTTTCTCTTAAGCTCATTTGCTTGTTAATTTATTGTCCTGCCTACTGTGGCAGGCATTAATTTATCAATGCTAGAGAACAACTTCAGTCGTACTTGTACTGGTATCTATACTTGTCAATGTGACAAAAACAGAGAAAATAAAAGGGATTTGGTTGTAATCTGGTCCCTGTAAACCACAGGAAGATCAGATGTTCTAGGTCCCACTCTGTTTTCCTGGCAGTTCTTGTTACTTGCCATTTGATAAAACACCTTGTCTTTCTTTTGCTGCTGTGTGGAAGTCCTGTGTACGAAATGAGTGGGCACTAACTTACCTGATATAGTAGAAGCAGCTTAGCTGATAATATTGGTTGATCTGAAGGAAATAAAAGAAATCGGAGTGGTTTTTGGTTTTTTTTTGATCCAGTGCCTTTTAGGTCTGCTTATTTTACATAGGAAGATACTATCTTACATAGGAAGAAGGGTTGTTAAACACCTTAGATTGCACGCACAGCTGCCTCTTAAAATAGAAGGTTATTTTTGGGTCTAAGGCAGAACATTATGGCCCAAGTATGAACATGGGATATAAAACCAGAGGAGGCTTCCCTGAAGTTGTTTATCAGATGTTACAAAACTCAGTGATTATAGTTAGAAATAGAATCCACACCTTGGCTCATGCCTTCATTCTTGACTCAAGAGTGGGAGTTCTTGTTTAATTCCTACCAAGAGTTTTAAAACAGTTGGCTGGTGTTTAATTCCTAATGACTTTTGAAAAAACAAGGAAGTTTCAAAGGACTGTGGGGAAAAGAGAAAAGCAAAAGTGGTACATGAACTCCAGGCTAGTAGCAGTCCTGAGCATAACAACTGAAAGGCTGTTACAAGACTCATTTGAAGTAAGTAATGTGAGCAGCACCAGCCAAAAAGGTTAAACACAGAACCATGCTAACTAGATTAAAAAAAAAAAAAAAGAGATTTCTATTGTGGTTGCATGAGATAAAGGTGTTTGTTTAAAAGGCTTCTGTAAGCTCCCTGGCTTTGTTCTGTATGTTCAGCATGGCATTTTGACTCAGAAATCAGAACAAAATTACAGGTGTTTTCAAAATGGTGAATTGGGAGATCTGAAAATGTAATTAGCAGGTCTTTCTAAAGCAAGGATCACTTTTGATATTGTAATATTAAATGATTTCTTTCATTTATCTGAAAGAAAACATAAAATCATTTCTCATAAAGCTTGAATAACTACAGTTTGAGAACTCATGAATAATGAAGGAGTGGTTTACTGTAACAAAGTGATGTGCATTGCTCAGATGTAGGTAAGCAGCATACTTTTCAGCATGGATAATGGAACATCTCCACTGGGAAAAGGCAAGCTCTTACCTAAAGAAGGAGAATCTTATCTGGGAATCAGTGTCACTGAAAAAAACATCCATAATTTCTTCTAGACAGCTATCTGTAATTTCCCACAGCAACAGTGGAGCCAAAATTAGTGTAATACCACTGCTCATAAGGAGTGGAAACCTCATGTGTAAGTACAGGAAGCCTTTACTTCTTCCTCAACAGTTGTTGCTAGAATTAAACATCCTCCTTTAAAACCTTACTACTCAAGAAAAATTTACAAATTGGGAAGGATACAGAAAAGATCCTTAAGTACAACAAACTCTGGAAAGCACACTCCAAAGAGTCAGATTTAAGGAGCTGAATGTATTTATTTGTGCAAAAAGATGGTTAAGAAGTAACTTTATTCCTGCTTAGGACTACCCATAAACAGAACAGAAATTAAACAATACAAATGCATCCTAAAGGAGAGGCATGTGTTCTTCATTTCAAGGTAAGTTAGCCTTTGGAACACTTTAATGAGACGTGGGATGTAAATAAACAAGGTTTGGACATCTGAACCCTTTCCCCACAACTCTCAGAAATAGTAATGAATGCAGAGAAGACTTAGGGAAAAAATAGACTATATATAACCCCAACAGTTTATTCTTGCTATGTTTGTGAAACTCAGAGATATGTGTCAGTCATCACAGATCACTTATCAACTTCTCCAAAACCTCATTTTTTCTCAATTTTTGCTGCTATTTATAATTTATGTAATATTAGATTTTGGCTAGTGCAATACACAGGGATAGAAGGAGAGTAACTTGTGAAGTTCACACCTATGGGCCAGGTGCTGTGGTCTGCACTGCTAACAGTTTGTCTGGTGGGGGAACTGTTTATTTTGGCATTTCAGTGCAAAGAAGACCATTTCTTCCACAGAAATCAGTGGTAAGTGAGGCTCAAATACTTAGATTTTATTTCAGAGTCTCTTTTCTATGCTAGCTGTCCTTACAAAAAGCCTATGTTGACACATTAAGCTATAGGACATGGATATTTTTTAAGCCCCAAGGTTTGGTTCAGCATAATTTGTTTTGACCAATATTTAAATGCTGCAATGCTATCAGATGAGTAGATAACAACAATTTTAAAGAGGAGGAACACCTTTAAAACATCTCTGAACACCAGATAAAGCAAAAAAAACAGTTCCAAGTGACACTGCCTGTTGTTCTTTGCCACGTTGTTTTCTAAGCATGTGCCAAATTTTGCACCTTTTACTACTGTGAGGGCTCATGTTGACATTAACAGGAATTTCCCCAGGAGGAAAGCAAAAAGTAATCAGCTTTCTCCTTTGGCAGCAAAAGGTGAAATCAGTGCACTATGGCTGTGACAAGACTCTTGTTGTCTACATCCTCCAATAGCTCCCAGTACACTCTTCCTTTTTTAAAGCACCCCTTCCAACAGCACAGACTCTGAAATTGATGGGAAGGAGGGCTTGGTGACTAAAACACTATAGTACGACTTGGAAAACTATCCCCTAATTCCCAGCTCCAGAGTGATCACAGGTATGTTAATTAATCTCTGGTGTCTTAATTTGTTCCCTGAAAATGAGGATGATAACACTCATCTACTCTGCTCCAGCTGGTGCATCATTTTGGGCAGATACTCCCAGAAGACGATCTTGGATTGTGCAGTGGTACTGTGAGGGAACTCAGATCCCAAATGGAGTTGCCTGCATAGTGTAGGATGCGCAGTGTGACAAGGAGAATTTATGAACTAGACAAGTTGTTTAATCATGGATAGCAGCTGAATGACAACAGTAGTCATACACTTGATAATCCCTTCATTGCAGCTCTCTTGTGAGGGTGGTATATGTATTTATTTTTTACAGACTACAAACTTTTTATTAAAAAGAAGGTCATCAGCACTCCATAAACCTGCAATGACAGAAAATTAATGTTTGCCTATATAAACACATTAATTTTCACTGATTACCAAATTATTTGTTCAATTGCCCAGGATTAATGACAACTGAGCTTCCTCGCCTGTAAGGATAAATTATGTTTATATAGTTAACTGTAAACTCTGTTAACAGAAACTGTGGAGAAAATTCCAGAATTTTGTATGTCTTTGAACCATTAGGAGAAACAGCTTGTTCTTTTGCACAGTTGTTATGGACTTGAAAATCACAAAGCAAGTTCATTTTCAACTGGCTAAAACCTGAATGGAAATTGTTATTTTGACTAATGTCTGTCTCATGCAGAGGGAAAAACACAGATTATAAAAAGACCAGTATGTGCCATATCTAACCACTTAAATACTCTGCTGGTACATGGAAAAACAAAATTCCCCTTAAAGAAAGCTATTATTCCTTTTCCCAATTACTAAAGCATATGTTTCTGTACACATTTTTTTTGTGTGTGTTTGGGTTTTATATTTATAAAAATGAGTCACAGCACATGAAGCAATTATATGATCAACACTTCCCAAAAGGTGAACAAGAAGCAGTCACATGGCTTCATGTACTTACATAAAATATTACTTGTAATTCCTTTTGGGTAAATGTATATCCTGTACTCTGAATAGTCCAGGGGATTGTGTAAAACATACAGTGGTCTGAAAGGCTCATCTTGCAATCATTGGTAGTTGACCTTGACTTGGTAATCAAACTGCAGCTCAACAGAGAGGAGAAGGAATGTCTTTGTCTTAAGACCAAGGTTGTGGACACCTGAAAGTGTGCTCAGAGAGGCAGAGTTATCTTGGGTCTTCCTTCAGGAGATTCTTTATCTTGGTGGAGTGACATGACCACTTCTAGCACAGCTTCTCCATGCTGGCGTGTGTTCTTTGTTGGACTGATACCCAGTACTCTCCTAATGGAAGCAGAGCAGATATTGCAAATCTAGGATAAAAAAAATATAGCAGAGCAGCCCTTGGTGGACACACTCTCATTCCTGGAATGGGAGAATAGGAAGAGAATTAGGGTAGGGTGCCTTAGACCACTGCACTTCCCTGTATTGATGGACTTGGTGGAGTCAAAGGGCTGAGCTTTGGTAAGAGATTTTCAGAACTGCAGGATTAACTAACAATTTGGGTGGCTCATTCTCCTGTACGAGTTGTGGGTTACCTTTATGGATCTCCTGTTTAGGGCTGCTTTGATTAATCTTTCATGAATGTTTTTTCCTATTTTTTTGTTTTTCCTAGCTCATTTGGGACAGCATCATATGTATATCAGCCAAGGTTTCTGCTCCCCTTACTGAGCTGATCAGCCTCAGGAGATCTGACTCAAACTTGGACTTTCTGAATCTGGGGCAGAACATATTGTAACATGGAAATGATGGTTAGAAGAGATTTCTAGAGCTGTATTATGCTTTCAAGGTCCAAAAAAATGTTGTTCAAGTGCTTAATTACTAATCCCTAATAACTGAAAAACTTAAAGGATGTTCTGGATGCCACAGCTAAGTTTATGTCTCAGGCTCAGAGCTGTATAAATAAATAAAACACTGATTTCGAACAAAATTACATTGACTTTTCTCCTTTGTTCAGATAGAAACAATGCCTAATAACATTTTTTTTTGCCCCAGAACTTTCACATTTCCATTGGAACATGAATTCTTCTTTTTGATCCCTGAGACACTCTTCTGAAACCTTGTCACTGGTGCCTTCAGCAGCACACCTTATCCTCTTTCCATACTCATTAGATGTTCTTTCTAGGAAGTTTGCCTTCTGCTGAGAGTAAGAAATGTAAACATCCTCCTACACAGGCACTTGGAATGGCCAAGGAATTCCTGTTTTCACAGTACTTTCATAAATCATGCTGTTCTCATGACTCTTAAAACACCTCTGTATAATTTTATCTCCACAAGAACACTTGTGATGATCAACTGTATCTCATAACCCTGATCACTGCTGCATCTCCAGCTAATATACCTATTCTTAAGGCATGGGACAGACACATGTTTTTCCATTCTTTAAGGGAAGCTGAAAAATGGCCCATGATTTTTAGCATAAGAACATTGGGGATGCAGTTTTACAGCTAGAACAAAGCCAGCTCTGTGTCGGAGAGAGGTGACTACTCAGGAAACTTATCTTAACTGTTTCTCCCTAACTTTTGTCAAAAGTTTGTGCAATTTCAAGAGAATTTTGAATGTTAACTTAACATTAAAGAGACACAACTATTATTTCACCATTATTTCACTATTATTGCATCCAGTGATACAAATTGTGGGAACGGTTCAAAACTTTGCCAGAGGAGGTTCAGACTGGACATCAAGAAACATTTCTTTCTCAAGAGGGTGGTCAAACACTGGAACAGACTTCCCAGAGAGGTGTTTGATGCCCCAAGCTCATCAGTGTTTAAGAGGCATTTGAATGATCTCTTATAAATCGGTTTTAACTTTTGGTCAGCCCTGCATTGCTCAGGCAGTTGGACTGGATGACCATTGTAGGTCCCTTCCAGCTGAACATTCTATTCTATTCTATTCTATTCTATTCTATTCTATTCTATTCTATTCTATTCTATTCTATTCTATTTTCAGAAATTGATGAAAGTTGGCACTTGCTATTCTTTACACACCTTACTTAAAGGTCATTAGAAGAATTTTTTATGTGAAAAAAATCAGCTAATTCAATGGCACTCTTACCCACTGCAATATGATTAGCTTCATGAAATCTAGAGGTGCAGAAAGGCCAGTGAAGCAAAAAATTTAAAACAGTGTCCTTCTAAAGCTTAGAACTGAAAACCCAAAATATACCTGAACATATTCAGGAGAAAGGCCTATCCACTGCACATCTCTCACTTTGTACTGTTCTGAATCCACAGTGCAGCACTACAGATGCCTTGTGAAATGGTGCAGTTTATTTATAGGAAATATTAACAAATTCTGTACAGTGTTTTATCTGCTGTGCATTTATTCTCAAAAATGAAATGAAGTGTTGCACTCTGTATTTTTTTCTGACTTCTCAGAACTAATCTTTGTAGCTGTTTCAGTCTTTCTCTTTATTTTACAGATTTTTGTATGTCTCCATCACTACCAAGTGACCTGATTTTTCTTTTCAGCCTATCACTGAAACGTGTGGTATCCAACACAGATCAACACATTTGGAAAAATCCAACACAGTTCCAGTTCACACATTTGGGAAACGAGGTTATATCTGAGTGTATGGACTGAGAACAGATAAAAAAATATATGGCTTCAGAATGTGTACCTGTCAAAGTTCTAATAAATGTCAAGGTTTTAAAAGCACTCCACATTTAGTAACTAGCAAAAGTAATAGTGGGAGATGGTTGTGGGAGAAAATCATACATGAAAAGAAAAAAAAATGCTATAATCTTGTACTAAGCAGAAAATTAGTTTTGTCCTTCCATTATTCTTGTAGGCTGGCAAAACAGACTTAATTTATTTTGTTTATGCGTATGATATTTGATTATGCAAATAAACAGAAGCCTATTTTTGTAGGCATAAAGTAATGATTTGCACATCAACCCCAAAAGCAGCAACTGTACCTCCACCGTGCTACTGCCCTACTTAATGCTTCACAACACAGAAGTTCTGATGCACATTTTCATTGCGACTTCTAAATTTTGAGTTTTATTCCTTGAGGGATAAAATTTTTTTGGTGAGGCAGACATTTCTGCAGCTAACCTGTCAGAAAAAGGACTTAGCTCATATATAGTATCTTTTAGTGAAGATAAATATTAAGCAACACAGGTGATTTGCATTTCCCCAGCGGGCTACTGACAAAAATAATATTGGGTCCTCAGTTTCACCGACTGGGAGTAACATGTTATGGCTCCTATGACCATCAGGCACCTTGTACCCAGTGTGGGCTTCTAAATTAACAAAAACTGCACAAACCAATTTGATTCTGCTTAGCTCTGTAAGATGAATATCTTCCTAAGAAAGCATTTTAAGACACACATAATAATGTTTCCCTCTGATACATCGTCTAGGAACACTTGTTATTGTGGCAAACCCAGCTGAACAAACTCCATGTCGTCTTGATATTCTCAAGGAGGTGAGATTGTACTCCTCATGCACTTCTATGTCAGGATCACTTCTCTGTCAAACTAATGTTCTCAGAAAGCTTTCCATGGCATTTCTTTCTATGATTAGAGCACTGTTCAATCATTATTTAAGTGATTAATATAAAATACTTATCTAAATTATTATACAATAGCTCTGAAAAAAAAAAGGAAAACACTGCTGAGCATGAGGAGTTAAAAAACAAAGTTAAGGAAGTTTTGATTGTAATGTATTATGATCTTGAACTTGTTCTCTTGCTCTTGTCTAATGAGGATTTCATATGATACATTTTTCTGACTCTTTGTTGGCAAGGGTTATGTTTGCCTTCTTGACTTGTGAGTATCTTGCTGGGACAACTGCATCTCACCACTGCCTCCGAGCTATCTTTGCTTCCGAGTGCATTATGCCCTGCTCAGAGCAGGTCTCGGATACATGGCTCCCACCATGCCTGCACTCTGGAAAAATTGGAGCTTCCATTTTCCCAGCTTTTTGAATTTTAAAACAGGAGGTGTCTGTGTAGGAAGTGTGTGTCCTGCCTTGTATGTAACTATCAGAGAAAGATAAGAGAATAGAGATAAGAAGATTATGCATCACAACCTGGTGAATGAGGGAAAACAAACGCATTCCAAAGTGAAGGGAAATGTATGAACGGGTTCCTTTTCATCAATCTTCCTTCCTATCAAAAAGGGAAGGGCAGGAGAGGCTCTGCCTTGACACTGGGACCTGCAGGCTTCAGCCAAGAGGTGGCGTTAAGGTGCACTGCGACGTTCTCTTACCAAACCCCCATTTATTCCTCCAAATTTGTTTCAGCGGTCGTGTGCCCGATGTCCACAGACACACGGAGCAGCTAGGGGAATGCAGAATGCAGCCTGGAGTAGCAAGGAATTCAAAGGGCTAGTGGCCTGAATTTGGACTAGAAAATTACAGCAATTTATGACTCCAGCAGACCTGCTTGCCGTAGGTGTTTCAGCAAGCGCCACCCTCTGCAGGTTAGCTTGTATCTGTGCAAACAGGAACCAAGTGCTGGGTACAATTAAGTTAGATACTAGATTAGATAGCGGATACTATTGTCTTAACCCTGGGGATGCATATTTTTGGCACATATATGCCTTTTCAGAACACCTTTATCATAAAAGAAGACAAGTGTTTCCAAACCAAACAAATGGAGGCAGACCTATTTTCAAAACAAACCGAAATAAAACTACTCACATTTAACACTGGTATGCAAACTCTTTGGTGCAGATGAATCAACAGCAGCTGTATTAACAAAAAGTAGGTTCAGTCCAATAGAACACTGACATCACAAATAATCATAGCAAAATGGGTAGAGATGAAACTGATAATGTTTTGAATTCCCTATGGGAATTTAGTACCAGACTGCATAATATTAGCATTATTAATAAATAATGCAGATCTACTGACCACCAAATCCTATTTTTTCCCTACTGATGAACACCATTTTCTTCTATTATTTTTGTCCTTGGTCTGTTCTCAAACTCTGGCATAGATTAAATGCTGTGAAATTAGTTGAGTTTGACCAAGTACAGCTGCAATGATACTATTTGGGGATTTGACTCCTTGTCTCTATCTGCATAAATACATAAGACAAGTACCTCATCAGTGCTGTTACTGGTTCAGTATCAAATCTGGATCTGATTTTTGTGGCTTTCACCCATGTCTACTTAGGTATAGAAATTAGAGCCAGTATGGCTACATTTATTAACCTTCCTTTTAATTTACATTTTAAGAAAAGCTGTATTAATTTTGTATTGGCATTTACTGCTACCCAGAAAGTTTATATTTCATGGACGAGTATGCAGCTGATATCAGAGAGGGGAAACTGCCAACTGATGCTCCAAAATGTGATTCAGGATGTCCTGAGGTCATCAGTCTTCCTAGCAAAAGGAGCTATTTCATTGCACAATTACAGACAGTTTTACACACAACATTTTCTGTTATGTGGTAATTTGATTTTCATTGTAAAAGATTAAATGGAGTAAGCTTCGAGGAATCAAGAATTCCTCAGCCCTCATTAAGTCCTGTAACAGGAGATGTTAAGGATGGTAATGGAGCTCTATGTCAGATTGCATATCCCTGGATATAACTGAGGTACCTGAGGAAATAGTATTTTTGACTGTAGAGGGAAAAGCAATCTCCTAGAAGCTCAATATTCCAGTTGCATTTGAAGGACACTGGCTTAATTTCCATCTTTTACTTTTGTGATTACTGCCAAATGTCAAAGCAAATTGTAGTTTGTACAAGTGCTCAGAAGTTTTGGACACGTGGGGCTGGCCATTGTCTGGAGTGAGGCCAAACAAGTTGTAGTTTAAAAAGCAGATGCATTTCAAAAAGATTGGAGAATATTTGGAAGGATACTGGAGAAGGCCTTTATACCCTGACCAGATTTTTCAGAGTCATAAAATTCTATAATCTCTTGTAAAGCTGTACAGAACAGGTGGCAAATCATAATTTCACAGCATCAGGTATGTACAGAAGAGAACCTTGATATCCTTGCAATATTGCAGTTTCTGATATGTATGCAAAAGTTAGCTCTAAAAGGAAAATCTGTGTGATTCACGAAGCACTATAATAAGTAAAATAAGTGTTTTAAGATTAAAGGTTCCAAATCTGGCTTTTGAGAACTGTAAATTCAGATCGTGAAACACCTAAGAATTAGAAATTCTAGCCACTGGAAATTTTGATTAGCACCTACTGTGAGAAGCTCTCTCCAGATTGACTGAATTCTGCTGCAGAGGAGCAGGACTGACATTTGAAAAAAGAATTGAAACCTGCTTGGGAACAAAGCACTTGGCTCCTTTTATACTAAGAATATCTTTTGTGTAGTTTCTTCTGAGCTATAAGAATGTAATTGACAAAAAGACTGCAAAACACCTCTGTTACTTTCCTTTTATTTTTTGACCTTCACTCCCTCATCTCAACCTTCACCAGTTGAGAATAAAATTTCAATTATATATGGCAGTGTTTGCTGCTCTTAATTAGTCCTGATGCTTCTGTATATTTATAAGTAAAGCTCTAGGATGTGAATCCTACAGTTCCTAGAGTTCACTGTTTCTGTGACATTAGCCATGAAAAAGTGAAAGTCACTTGTGTACAAAAGCACACAGCAGTAATCCAGCCCCCACTTACTAATACGAGTGGGATGGTCATGATCTGTAGCATCGTGGAGGTCATGAAACTTTCAAAGAGTAATTCTGACACCACAATGAAAAGATGCACTTGCACTTGTTTTAGATAAAGCTTTTGGCACTGCAAATTTACAAAAGGATTGGTCTCCTGGCAAAAAAAAACCCAAAATGAAACAAAACAAAACAAAAAACCAAAACAAAAAACCAAAACAAACAAACAAACAAAACCCCCACAACAGCAATCTCATCTATTGTTCAACAGTTTTGTGTTATTATAAAGCTCACTGCATGAGATCAGTGAAGTTTTTGGTCCGAAAGCCTTTGGAGGCCAAGGGCTGGAAGTCTTGCAGGAACATAATTACAGCTGTGGCCATTGAACTCCACCTGTTTCATCTGCACCTGAAGCACCTGGAAGTTTACACAGCTCCAGACAATTCACGGAGGACATTTTTTTTTAATTTCTGAATTTTCTTTCTAGTTGTTTGTGGCTATTTGCAGTGGGGAGAGCATTTGAAGAGCCCTCAGGAGCATAACTACATGTGGTTAGTGGAACTTCCCTCTAGGTTACCTAGGACTGATACTGTAACTTTTTAAACATCAAAAGCTGCAACCCCACTGTCACTCTTCAGTGGTTTCTCCCAGTTAAATAAATACCTGCCCTAGTTCCCATTTTACCTTTCCTGTTAGTCCACTGCCATATACACCTAAACAGAAACTATGAGTAAAATAATACAGGGGAATGAGATAATATTCCTCTTCCTAACATGAACTTGTCATTTCATGGAACAGTTTCTCACCATAGACTTTACATCTTTCAACAGTCAGAATTCTCCCAAGCTTCTCCCAAGACAAGGTTACAGTTCCAACTGAGTGTTCTACATATCTCTTAGGGCACATCATTTATTGCCTCACTTTTAAATCCTCCTACTCCTGTTGAGTTAGTGACAGAGAGAGGGAGGAAAGAAAGGGGAAGAAATTCAGCAGCCAGCCAAAAATAGGGCAACCAACATATCCTTGACTCTGATTTCACCTTTTACCTACATATATATTTCATAATTAAAGACTATGCAAACCTTTGGCAGACATCAATTTCTTGAAATGAGCAGCCATGTGGTCTTGAATGATGCGCTGATTGGAGATCTTGCAGGATGGTCCAGCAGAATAAGCTGCAAGAGGAAAAAAATCTAAGTTTATTCCATGGAACAAGCAATGTCTCAGGTAATAATAGTCCTGAAAATACTGTAATATTTATCCTCTCCTTCTTGCAACAACATCAAGTCAGTATTCATTCTTTTATTTCAAAAAGTAAGAATCGCACAGAATGTAACACATGAAGAAGTGGCAGATTATTCCCAGTTTTCATGGTTTTGAGTACCTGAGAATTATGGGTTGCAATAAGTAGTGCATGAGCCTTTGATATTGTTGAACTCTGGAGAATAACAGGGGATCTCATAGTTTAATATCTGATAAAATAAAAAGCATTTGCCTTCTGAAAGGCTTAATACTAGAGAATATTAAATATTAGTAGAGAGCATTAAGACTATTATTAATGCTAATAGTGTTATTAGATAATATTACAAAGTACTGAAAAATGCACATTGATATCTCTCCTCTTGGTGATACCAGACCTAACTTGAGCACTCTGTAGTGAGGTAAATGGACTGGATACAGACAGAGACAGAAGTAGGGCCAGAAGAGAAACCAGATCATGGAACTGAATTGTGTTACTCACAGACTGACCATGACACCACTCTGAATCTCTAATTTGCCAGACTTCCCAGATTCATAAAAATTTGTCTCTGTATCTGACTTAAGCTCATTAACCCAGAAAAAAAAGGAAGTTAAGAAGCAGGGAAGCATTTACTTATATTTTTTAACTTGTCAGTGTGTTCATTTTCTTTCAATCTGCTTCCAAACAAAAAAATTATTTCTTTCTCAAAACCCCCTTAATTCCTGACAGGATTTGTGGATGGAAAATTACCAGCACATAGTATTAAAAAATCAACAGAATACTGGAGATCAAAAACCTAATGTGCCTGACTTTCCATCTACAGACCCAGAATGACCCTTACACTGAGATAATCAGCCCATCCAACCCTATCCAGATTTGGTTTTCTGAGCCAACGAAATAAATGATTGTTTCAATGTTCAAGTCCCCAGTGTACAATTTAAGCTAATAACTTTGTTTCATAGCTTTTATTGTGTTTTGAAGGAATAGGAGACTTCGGGTTGAGAGTCTGGGAATCAATCCTTCTAATCTCAGTTTGGCTGCATCCTTGCTGTGTTGCTTTTTCTTATCTCTTGCCTACCAAAGTGAGCCAGTGATACAAACTGCTTTTCACTGCCAAGGAGCTTGAATAAATTCAATTTATGGTGTCATCTTTTGAACAAACACCATAAGAAAGAGCTGGACAGGACACCTTATGCTGGATTTGTTGCTTCACTTAGTATTATTTCCTGATGTATTCCTGCAGTGACTCTAAGTCTACCAGAAGGGCACTGACATGAAGACTTGGTTTCAACTGCTGGTCCAGGAGCAGCAGCACATCCCAACATGATCAGCTGAAGAGAGGTGCTGTTCAGCTCCAGGGCCACCCATTCTGATGGTGCAGGGAACACACAGGCACAGCCAGAGTGGTTCCACCAGCACACAGGCAGGTGCAGAGACATCAGCAGAAATGCTGACTCCATGTT
Organism: Camarhynchus parvulus; assembly: GCF_901933205.1. Taxonomy (NCBI): domain Eukaryota; kingdom Metazoa; phylum Chordata; class Aves; order Passeriformes; family Thraupidae; genus Camarhynchus; species Camarhynchus parvulus. Next base: position 20,722,001 of record NC_044573.1, on the reverse strand, counting down.
TGCTATCAAGAATGGAGAACTTGGTGCAGCATTCTTGGAAAACTGCATTTACCTCTTGTCTCAATTAAATTGAGCATGATAGAATAGGCACCACAATGGAATCTGATGCCTGAGGCAGACAAATACAAAGCTGAAAAACCTTCTAATCATGAGCCTTTACATGTCCAGTTTTATACAGGGAAACCACTTGTGTGTCAATGCCATAATAAAGAAAAAAAAATAGTTAAAATCAGTACTATTCTGTTTTAAAGCTCTTATGTGCTGCAGACCTGTATTGTTCACTCCAAAACTTCTAAAAATAATTTTTTTTCATTAATTTTGCCAGCTGTGCTGTAACCTCCTGCTGGCAAAAACAACTGGAACAAGCTCTTCAGTAACATCCAGCACCATCCCAAGCTGGTTTAAAGTGGGATGGCTCTCCTGAGTTAAAGGAATGGCAAAGCCCTAAATCACAGCAGCTAGAGGCTCTTGTCACTAAGGGAATGGAAAAAGTATTTTGGTAAATGCCCCAAATCTTTTCCTGATTGGCAGTGACAAGCTGATTTCAATATATTCAGTGAAAAAGTACAGCAGAAGAATGAAGTGGTAATCTAAAAAATATCCAAAGATTAAAAATGGAGGGAAAATCCATTTATAAAAAGAACATTCTTCTCAAAATGAATAACTGCCCCAAATTTGAAATGCTAAAGATATACAAGGCACTAGTAGTTCAATCTAATTTTTGTCTTTCATAAAATCTAACTCTATGCTGTGTCCAGAAAATTACTGACATTGTGCAATAAGCAACATTGTGGTTATTCCTATGTAAGGAAAGGAAAAAAAAAAATCAAATTCCTTCCTTCACCAGAGACTTTCTGTTGAACTTTGGCAAGTTATTCTGTGTTTTTGTGTCTCAATCTCTCTGAAGAGAGGACAAGAAAAAGCACATCCCTTTCTCAAAGAAAAGGCTATAAGGGTAACAACAATGAAATGGGGAGACTTAGGGGGTTTCCTACTAAGTATTTCCCACCATTACAGAGGGCCATCTTATTTGAGCTCCCTAGAAAGTTTACACTTTCAAACAACTTTTTCTTATGTTTTCTTTGAGCAACTTCAAATTGAAGGAAATGAGAAATTGAAATCTACTGTGAATTTTAAGTAGCCCTGTTAAGAGGCTCTGTTGATGGTGCAAACACATGTCAAGTCAAATTGAAACAGCCCTTTTGTGTGCTGTAAAGACAGGCAATGTTCTTAAGCCCATTTTTGAACAGAATCCAAGTTCTGTATTTTCTGCTGCCTTACACAGATCTCATTTGCTGCAACATTCAGCAAATTGCTTGATCCAAGTCTTCAGCCTTTCAGAGTTTCAACATTTTCTATATATGAGCACAGATCTATCTACAGAAAGTTGCCTGCTTTTGAAAATCTTTCCAAACTCAGAGGACTATTCTACTTCCAATACATTTATATTTTGTTTCTACATAAGAGGAAAGACCTCCAGGATACAGGACCCAAGAACAAATACTAAAGAACAGTGACAAGCCTCTCAACAGCGACTCTTTTTTTATTTTCAACTTTATAATGACTTTCCTAGCAATTTATTATAGCTCTGAAGGTGTACTTGTGTGATGACTAATTTACCTAGTTTCCACTGATTGAATTGCAAGAGATTACCTCTGCTGATCATGCCTGGAGAATATATCATGTCTAGAGGTATAATGTCATACCATAAATCCAGTTGTAGCAGTGTTAAAGTTCGACTGATACACAATGACAGTGATAAAACATGTCTTTTCTATGTACTGAAAACCAAAAACAGGCTTCTGAAAAACACAGGAGGTGACTTTGCTTCCCACCAGACTGCTGATTCAAAGCCACTGCTTTTTGCTTCTTACTGGGGTAGAAGACTGTTCTCTGTAATATGTCAATTATTTTACTCTTTAAAGACTAATATAACTGCAGACCTGCTATACTGAAAGGAGCTTATATCACTGCCAACTGTCAAATCATTCAAGTGGGAATATGGACTTGGAGAAGGTGCAGTGGAATAGCATTTCTGAGAAGGGAAGTTTAAGGCAGAACAGCTTTCCAGCAGCTCTTCCACAGGTGCTTGGCAAACATCCTGAACAGGAATGCTGTTTATCTAAATTAAGACAGTGAGATACAGAGCAGATACTAGAAGGACTTATCTACTTTACATAATTTCAATAATAAAATATGTATTTTTAATAGTGTCATCATATTTAAGCTGTGACTCCAAAACTGGAGCACTCAGTCACTTTTCAAGTAATAATGTGAATACTTACAGCTACTTTTGAGACTCATGTGTCCTCTGAAAGGTTCCATCAAGGAGTATGTAGGCACCATGGCTATCTAGGATCCTTGGCAAGGAAGGAAAATGTATTGGTTATGTATTAATGAAAACATTAAGAATTGTGATTATCTTTCTGTGGGTCCTTATGGGGATTACTGAGGAATCATCTTCTGGCCAGAATGCCACATTGCAACTGATACAGGTATGGAAAGGCTGGAACTTTGGAATTTACTTTCCTTGCCAGATTTCTTCTGTTTGGTTTAATCCCTCTCAGTTAATAGGACCCTTTAGACCAGATTCTTTGAGAGGAAATTCTCTGTTACAACAGCATTAGCAGGGCAATTTTCTACAGGCCACAGAAATGAGCCATGGCATTGTGCAAAGGTCACATATTTTGCAATCTAAAAGATCATCTCTGCTAAACATCTTCAAGGCAAAAGAAGGAGCAGCTCAGTCTGATACTGTGCTGCATGTGCCCAAGGGAAGCAGTGGTGAAAAAAGCATAGCATTGAAGATTTTCTACACATACTCCACAAAACAGTATAGGCCCAGGTCACAGAAGCCAGACCCAACATAGCAAAGAAAAGCCAGACCCAACACAGCAAAAAAGCAAACAAATCCCTGCTCATTTTGAATTAAGAATGGGTTGCAAGAACACAAATTCTACATACATGGAATTCCACCTACTTTAGGAAGAAATCTTGCACTGCTGGCAGATGAATTTATCTCAGACAAGTAACAGGGTAAATTTTACAGCTAACAGGTAAAATTTAACAGCTGAAATGGCCAAGTCTCAATTTCCAAAGCCACATAAGTTCACAGAGGTCAGACTGACACAGACTCATAGGAAATCCAGAAGATTTCAGTCCCTACCTGCCCAGTGGTATGGTTTTCAACCCAATCATGTTTCTAACTCCCACTACAATCAAGGAAAAGCTGGTACCTTAATTTGCAAGTCTGATCATGGAGACTAAACTTCAGTCCTCATTTTTAACTTACTTTCATCTTAGTGAAACTATTTGTCTATATGTAAAAGTTCCAGCAATGATTTTAACCCTAATTTAAATAGACAGTCTTCAGTTTAAAGACTGATTTTGATTCATCTTAAACCTACTCCTTGTTAATGTGAAGCAAGCCAGTAGCACTGCAATGTGCATACATAATCTTCTCCACTAGATAAATCTTATCACTTTAAACCCACACATGAAATTCCATGCTTCTTAAGAAGATAAGTCAACTGGCATACAGGAACCTGGTGCTCAGTAGCTTTATACTCCAAAGGGTTGTCTGGCAGCAGAAGTTGCTTAATTGTGAACTTGGATTTGCCTGATTTGATTTGACAGTTGTAAAGGAAATATCTCCTGAGAGATGATCCTGAATGTCAAAGGACACACCAAGTGTCATCAGAACTGGAAAAATCAATAACATTCCTTCTTTGGTTTCAAGGCAATGTTGTAATTTGGGGGAGGAACCAGGGGTGTCTGTTTCTTAAACAATAAAACCTTTTATTTTGTCCTCATATGCATATTTCAGAATAACTTTTGGTTTCAAAGACATTGCTGCAAGTTCACAAACCATATGTTTACACCTTTAAGCAAAATCTAAGGGCAGAGAACTTAATCAGGTTTTAGACCTTTATGATGCCTGAAAAAGAGGCTGTTTCTTTCTGAGAGTGCACTTTCAACTGGTTCTGAAATTCAGGCCCCACACTGGGAGCTTAGTTTTTAACAAAATCACCTGTCTGGAATGGCCTTCTTAAAGATAAAAGGATGCAGGTAACAGAGACAATTAGGCAGTGTTCTGAGAAAACAAAGGCTGGAAAGATTATGAGCAGTGCTTTTTTTCTTTTTTCTTTCTTTTTTCTTTTTTTTTTCTATCAGATTCTCTGCCACCTTAGACATAAAATAAAAATGCTATTAAATAAATGGGAGCTGAGTAAACTTAATTACTTTTCCTCTGTGCTCATATTTCTAATTGTCATGGGTCCCTAAGTTAATAAAATCATCAAAAGGTCAGGGTTTTTTTTGTCTTTTGAAAACATCCTTCTGTAGTCACAACAGGATATGGGCAAAGGAAGTTACTGCTCTCAAATCCAAGGTAACACATCAAAATATTTGGGGTTTTTTAATGCTATTTATTTAGTTGTATTCCTTAAGTATTTTTAGTAATGTTTTGGAAAATAGTGGAACTTAATCATAGCTTCATATATACTCGCTAAAGATTTAAAAACAAATTAGTCTAGCTGCATCTCATATATTAGTACTAATAATTTTGATTCTTTATTTTGAAATATAAATTATCTCTGGCCTAATCTTTACTTCTTTTGTCTTTCTTTTTAATGTCAAACATCTTTGAAAAGCATTAAAGATATAAGGATATTATATTGAAAAGAGGTCTTATCCATGTCCAACTTTAGAACAAAGTAATTCTTTATCTTCTTGTGTCCAATCCTACCACTTCAGCTCAACAATGACTCTACAATTATTTGAGGCAGAAAAACATCAGTGGGAAACTGCTCTGAGTGAGGACAGATGAAATGGAAGAAGCATGTATCAAAAATTGTAACTCTTTGGCAAAAGTAAATTTTACTTGAAAAGTGCATGCTACATGTAACCCATGATTCAGGCACTAAACAGATGTTGTGATGGAACAAAATCACAGTAACGGCAGACCTTTAATTAACCAGTCCCTTACAGGAGCATTTTCATCCATTGACTCATAGCAGAATGTTACTGCTGTTGTTTGAACTCTGGTGACTTCCTGAAGTCTCAATCAGATCGCTGTCCCAGGCTCTGTACAAACAGTCAGGCACTCATTAACAGACCCAAGAAGTTTATAACTGAAGTTTGCAAACAAGATAAATAGCAGTTAGGCGGAAGAAAAAGTATTGTCTTTGTTGTGGAAGCTGAAAAAGCTGGCTTTGTTCATTGTAACAAGAGGAACAGATTTAACAGCAAAGAAATGCAACTTGATTTTCTGAGTATCAGACCTGTGAATAAACCTCAGGACATCTACTTTTAACTTTGTTGAAATATGCAGAATTTTTATTCTAATGAAAAGAAACACTGCATAGATTTTGTAGTTGCAGCCACGTTTGACTTAGGGAGCCCTACAATCTCCAAGGAATGGTGTGTTTCCCAATAGAAAACCATGAAAAAAGGAAATTATTTTGGCAAGAATTATTTTGAGAACTGATCAGATGATAGTTCAGGTTCAGAAGATCCATTGGGATGATCAACACCACGCATGGAGGCAGAACGAAGGCAAGCTGATGCCACTGGCAACATCCTCCAGTTAACTGCAAGATCAGGCCTTGGATGATGAGCACCCTTTTCCAGAGCAAAATGTCTGATAGTGTTACAGGGGAACTGTCTGGTAGAGTTTCTGAATGTGAAAGGTTCAGTCTCTTAACAACAGTTATTTGTCAATGTTCCTTACAAGCCAAAGTCCTGTGGGCTTTACACACTGACTTTGTAAAACCATGTCTTAGCACTATCTTCAAAATAGCTCAGCACCTATTCAGATGCTATTATTTCTGCCTTTTCTTAGAATGAAAAGAAGTAATCTGCAGCATTTGAAAAGATGGTGTTAATTTTTGGGAAGTTTTCAATTTGAGCCATAGCAGAGAGCAAAGCTTCTCTCTCCCCTCTGCTGAAAATCACGTACAGCAACAGAAAATGTTGTGTTTTGGGATAGTTTCAGAATGGAGGAATTCTTAATTCCATCATGACCACCTCTGTAAAATCTGTGTAAGACACAGTAGGGAATCTATACCACGCACTCAATACTTACTTACCCAACTATAAATTAAGCCCTGATCTTTGCAGTTATTAGGTGAGGGAACAAGACCCAGATATAGCAGGGGCTCATTTCTATTTAATGATTTGTTTTGTTGTCAACACAGTCTCTTCAATTTCTTTGTGTTTTCTGCATTTCTGTAGCACCTTAATCTGTCTCCCTACAGAAACACTGCAGCAGTAACTTTCATTTGTGCCAAACTGCTTTAATTGTACTGGATTACAATAAATCAGTGTAATTGGTTAGCATTATACTTTGCTATTTTACATCCATGCACAGTTCTTTCAAGAGGAGACACAGACTGTAAATTATATGTAAAAAAAATCAGATCTTTTTTATAGCAGACAGATAGATGCTAAAATAGTTTATCTATTGGTTTGTATTCTATAGCAATCATACCTATTGAATATAAACCACAGCACACCTAAAAAGGTGACAGTAAAAGTGCTGAATGGAAGTTACAAGAAAAAGAGATGCTTTTTTTTCATTTTTACATTTTCAATAATTACAACGCACAGATAAGAAATGACCTTGCTATTGGTATTCACAGAAAACATCAGACCAACTCTTTCTGAATATTTTAAATGATCTACAATGAAATAGAATCAAACATACAGCTAAGCATTTGCTGCTGTGACAGGATCATTCTCCAGAACCAAGGAATTTAATTCTGAAGCTTTGTACTTGTCTCCAGTAAGCTGCTGAGCAGCATCAGGTCCCGGATTTGAGGGCTCTGTGTGTTGAAAACTTTGGCTCTCAGTACAAAAGTGAGTGACAAGTGCAGTTTTTAAGAAGATTCCAAACATCAGTCTAGTCTCCTGTGCTATTATTCTCTATTGACAAAATATCCTCTTTCACATAGTCATATTTTAGGATTCATCTCCACATACCACACTGGGCTAGAAATTTGGACATATATGAGGCCACTCTCATTGATGAGAATGTGCAAAGTTTAGAATAAAAACAGAAACAGATTTGATCATACCTATTAAGCAATGGCATTTATGCTTGACATCAGGGTTTTCTATTGATAGAGATAGTTAGGGTAAAAAGGAGTGGACCTTTATCCACAGGGATATACTCTCACCTGAGCCTATACTCTCACCCTGCAGGATAAAGAATGACTCCTGTTGGGCTTCTCGTGGGCCAGAGCTCATCTGCAAATTGTTATCATTTACACAGCATCCAAATGAAAGAACTCGACAGCAAGGAGCCTATTCATTAATATATAAACTGTAGTTGATGAAGCACAAATTACATGACTGCCTGATGAGCTACAGAGCTACAATGTCCAAGACATGCATTTGGCATTCAGACCTGAATAACAGACGTATTATTTTTCAGCATCCTAACACCCACATCCTAACACCCATAATTTCCTAGTGGACTGGGATTACTCTGGGTCCATGTCTCAATACCTGCAGAAGCCCTTGACAGGCATCAGCTCTGGAAGCAGCATCTACAAACTTAATCCAGAACATTAAAACAAACCCAGCTTGACTATTGTTTGTGCAGGACTTTAAAGCTGATCCAAAGATTTCCAGAAAAATAGGAATTTTTGTGGCATTGTTTATTGGTTTGTCAAGACAGAAATATTTTGCAGAGAAAGAACAGGGTTTCTCTAAATTCATAGCTATGGTCTGCAAGGAATCCTGCCAGCTGCAGGACAGCAGAGGCTCCCTGCAGGACTCAGTCAGACCACACGGTCTCCCCTCTATTGGGTGCACAGCCAGTCCAACATTTGCTGTTTCCAGGCCCACCCGCTTTGTGGAAGTAGCAGGACCATCCTCTCTTGTGAACCCCAAAACTACATTTGGCCTTCCTGCTGAGCAGCATGAAACCTGAGGCCTTTGAGAACTCAGCTTATGCCCGATCTTTGAGTCTTGAAGCCCTGGGAGATCCTCCCCTGGGCTTCTCGGGACTCACTCTGGTACAAATTGGTAAAAAATATGAACATTTGAAAGCTCTGGAACCTGGGAATTGAGACAGACCCTCCAGATTCAACCAATCAAAAAAGAAAAAAAGAATGTAAAGGCATAAGCAGAGGGGTTCTAATATTTATTCTAATAAGGCACCATTTATTTTTCTTAGTTTTGCAACTTCCTGTGGAACAGTCCTGTCACTCAACTGCCTCTACTAAAGCTTATCATACTTGTATGGGATGAACAGGGTGAGATTTGTATTTTGTGGTATTTATTTATCTGATATCATAAACCACATGATTAACTGTTAAGAGCTGGAGACACATTAAGCAACTGTTACAGTTACATAAGTGATACCCTAGCAAGCCCCTGTGAAGATATGGATGAACCCAAACCCAGGCCACCCTCCCACTGATCATGAGATCCAATTTTAGCAGCGTGCCTGTCAGCTGCAAGGCCCCTCAACAGAGCAAAGACACTCCCATTCAAATGCCTTTGCTGTCACTGGGTGGTATCCACCCAGTGACAGAGAAAACATGGAGAAGCAATGAGAGGCAGATGAAAGCAAGAAAGATCAAGGCAGTCCTTCATCAAATTTCTTTGATGTATGAGGGAGGTGCTACAGTTTGGGCCTCTATACAGCAGAAAAATAAGAACAGGAGACAAATAATAAAAAAACCCATAAAAGTATGTGGAAAAATTATTACTCTGCTCTTTCTTTTCTATCTCTTGTCATTAGCAAAACAGAATATGGCGATGTGTATTAGGAGGATGTCTTTTTCTAAGTGCTCAGACATTTTCACCCCTGCATGTCATTTCTGTATACAGATCAATTATTTCTTCTCATCCAGGACAGATACATAATTTCCTAGTAATGCTTTCAAGATTCTGAAATAAATAGAAAGAGCACCTTAATTGTATCAGTCCTTTTATCTCAATTAAACATCTGTGGGCTGCTCAAGTACTGATTAGCCTATACTCTCACCCTCCAGGATAAAGAATGACTCCTGTTGAGCTTCTCATGGGCCAGAGCTCATCTGCAAATTGTTACCATTTACACAGCATCCAAATGAAAGAACTTGACAGCAAGGAGCCTATTCATTAATATATAAACTGTAGTTGATGAAGCACAAATTACATGATTGCCCAAGAAAGTAACTGAGCTACCTCTCAAGTACACAGGCATGCTGTGGAAGCTCATGGATTTCAGTGCAACACAGTCAAGTACTTATTTTAATAAAGGCAGGAACTCTTTTTTGGGTTTCTAAAATAAGCACAATATAAGTGAAACACTTCACATTTATCAACAAGAAAAACGGCCCCTTCCTGGGCAGGTAAAATCAAGATATAAATAAATTTATGCTGTCTCTGCTGATGGATATGAACTTGCAGCTGGCACTTTGCTTCAGTTATTTTAGACTCCTTTGAAAATTCAAGACCTGAAAATTCAAGCCCTCAAATCACATCTATCCCCATCTCCTCCGTTTCTTCCAAAAATCTGTTTTTCTTAGCAGAGAGAACATTGACTGCAATACAGTCTCTCCCTTCTACCAATGCCCAAGACTCACCTTGGACATGGACTAGACCTTGGAGTATCCCTCTCTACAGCCTGGGAGGTTTGTGGCAGCATCCAGCCAAGGATGTGCAGCCTATTCCATGAGCATGCTCTGCTCTCCCCCAGAGCAAGCAAATGTTTTCTCTCTATTCCCTGTGAAGAAGGTCGAGTGCTGTGGCAATGGAAATTTCCTTGAGCTTCAAATTGCTATGAAGGGTTTTGCTGTCGTGACTGTGCAGCAATGTACTATCCGTCAGATTTTAGGAATGTGTTTATAATTAGTGCCTAACTTAGAGAATCGAAGACCATGATGTGTATCTTTTCCCCTTCCAATCTGTTTTTTCTGGTTAAACCAGAGGTTTAATGTTTCTCAGTGCAACAGCTGTCCTTCACTCTGTGCAGACATGTGCCTCACAAAATGATCTTGATCTGCCACATGTAAGCCCTAGCCCAGCACAGCCAGCAAGTCACGAGAAACAATTTAAGTACAAATAAGCACTGAAACATGAGATGGGTGCTGTTGGAAAACCCTGAAGTTTATGTATACACCACACTGGTCAGCCAAAGATTGAAGGCCATTTCCCCCCAAAAGGCTGAGAAAGGAAAAAGGGAAAGTATTGTGTTCTTGTTGTGTTCTTAGCCTTTCCCAGACATCTACTTATGGCCAGTATTGGAGACATATCTGACCAAAGGAACTTCTAGTCAGATGCAGGGCCACACTGGTAAAGGGTTTTAACCTTCCTATAAATGATATTATTTACAATGTAAATTATAAATGAGAAAAAGCTATTCAGACTTAGTTTCTTCTGTCATTATAGCTTGGCTGATAACTCGTCTCCATTCTTTTAACCAATATAAAGCCACAGGCTGCATCAGAGCCCCTGACCCACAAGCAGAAGAAACCCCAACTCTACTAGTCTCGTATGCTTTATTTTCTATTTGATCTCCTCCTGCCGATAAAGGCTGAAACTGGAAATAATGCCTTGTAGGAAAAAAAAAAACCTACCACAGAACAAAGCAAATTCACTGTTAATTAACAAGCCTTCACAGCTTATTCCATTAATTTTATCCTAGTGTTTACATGCCAAGGTATGGCAGGACATGTGTGAAATACATTAATTTAGAATTAAGAATGTACCTTAAAAATAAATTAAATCAAAAGATTGAAAGGGAGCACAGAAAGAAATATTTAACTAGAGCATCTGGTAATTGCTGTCTCTTCTCCCTTGAGTTTTAGATTTTTTTCCATCACTTGACTGGATTTCCTCTGCTCATGCACATGCTTTGACTTTTTCTACATGACATGACATTGGAATGTTACTGCCTGACAAAGCAAGAAATTTTGAAGCCAACTTCTGTTCTATACAGCGACAAATTGCTGAATTTTCCCTCTTTTTGTCAGGTATAAAGCATTGGAAGATAAAACCAGTGTTCAGAACAGTTGCTGAAACTACAATATTGCATGAATGAAATACATTAATAAGTCTATAATTTATTTTGTTGGGATTTCAACAAGAAAATAATTTCGTCCCTTTAAGTCGTCACGCTGTTTAGTATTATGGCATTATTTCGATTTTCCATTTTTCAACCTCCAGAACTGTAAACCATCCCTGATGTGCCATGTGGTAGGTCAAAGGTGACCATCTTGAACATAAGAGCTTCACAAGGAACTGCAGTTCCCATTTGAAACCTGCTGGCTCACAGCAGTAAGCTACAAGTTTCTGCAGTTCACAGAGATAGTACGGCCTCTTCCTGCAGCAGCTGCGCCAGATAGAAATAACAGACCTATGGCTGAATAGGGGAAAGAAAAAACTGGGAACTCCTTATTTTCTTTATGTCACATCAGGGGCCTGCTGTGCCCTTGGCAGGGTGGCCAGGAAGCTCAGTCCAGCACCTTTGGCGCTGGTGAGGCATAAGCAGTGTCAGGTGTCACAAAGCAAAGTCGCCCTCACCCACAAGTGTGGCCACAGCAGTGACACGGGAGGGTGAAGCACTGGCAATTCCAGCGAACTGGAAATTTCTTCCGAATATGCAAAAAGCTCCTGGTGGCCAAAAGCCAATAAAACAGCTCTGCTCTATCGAGTCATAAAGCCTCTAGCACAAGGATAGCAGGAACAGCGATGCTTCTGCTCCTAAATGCCAAGGAAAAAACCCATATCAGGCTGCATGAAGCACGATTCAGGGGATAACTGCAGAGCCAGGACGAGGCACTGAGGGTACGAGTACTGCCTGTTCAAGAAGCTGAGCTTTCTGTGACATATGTCAATAAAATAATGTTCCTTTGCATCAGAACTGCAGTCCATCTAGTTCAGCATCCTACCACCAGGATACTGCCTTTGAAGTAACTGAAAAAAACCCTTCAGCAAGTGAATACATAACTCAATCTGTTCTTGTCCTCATACTACATCTTCTAACACCAAAAGTTACCTTCTGAATACAAGAAGAGATTAATTATTCTTCCCAGTAAATCTATTAGAATTTGTTATGGAGTAGTTGATACATCAGTTTGTGTCATCTTTAAACACAATTAAAAGGATGAGAAAAAAGATCTCAGTATTTGTCAATACATTTTTTGTACTAACAAACACTTCAGCAGCTGCCTTGAAAGAGTTTCAATTCCTCTGAAGTGGCAAGTAGTATTAACTCAGCATTTTAAAATTTTCCAAATACTTCTGTGAACTGTATACTGTGACACTTCAACTAATGAGGCCAAATTAACAACTTCAAAGTTTTAAATTAAATAACTAAAGACAGCCATTGGTGTCTAAATGTGCTGAGATAAAATTAAACCTGTGATTTACAGACAAATTATCTAAAGATGCACTGTCACAAAGTTAATGTGGAATTGGAGGACAGGGGAAAATATGTTATCAGCTATTAATTATAAACTCAGCCAAGGCTGAGACCAGCAAAATTTTGGGAGAATTATAGGTGGTAAAGTTATCATCATATGTTTGTGAGATCTTGGCTTAATCAGCTATTGCAGGATGAAAAGGGTGATATTTTTATATGTCTTACCTGAGTGACAAACATAAAAACTTTCAGTAGGAATTCACTTCCCATGCAGAATGGGGCCAAACAGTTGTAAATAATTAAAAGAGTTAAGACTTTCTCATTATCCTAATGGATCAGGCTGCCAGCATCAGCCAGATCTTGAAGTCTCTATTTGCCTAGCTATACCTGTATATTCCTTGATGTGTCTTAAAAAAGATCTTTGGACTCTGCATTTTTGGGCAACTACAGCTCTTCATGTATGAATGAGCATGTCTCTATAACTTCATAACCATTTCATTTATTTAGATTGGAACTTCTTTATATTGTTGCAATTTCTTAATATTTTCATACTATGCTAGTCCAGAAGAATCGGGACATCTTTTCTGCATATTTTTATTTCTATATAATTCATTTAAAAACCACTAGGGAGAAAAAGCACCTCATAAAACCTGTTTCCCATTTTTATGCTTTACAACTGGCTCAATAAAGAACTTTAAAAATATACAATTATCGTAAATGGGCAAGTGCATTTTACTTGTGATTTTTAATCACAATTGTAAATTTGGTTCCTACTCCAGTCCCCACTGAAGTCCACAATGATGTTGACATTGGCTTCAATAAAGGCACAATTTGATCTAGAAGCTCACTAGTGTTTCCAAGCAGAAGGTATGAAGAAATATGGGCAGGTATGTGCATGTTTGTGAAAGCAACAGAGAGGCTACACCGCTATCTTGTATTCCAAAACTGTGTACTCAAGTAGTTTCTTCAAATAACATGAGGGCTTGGCTGTAGGGGCTTTGTTGACTGCTAAAGACTTAACAAAATGAACTCTTCAAAATGTGCAGCTGTACTGGACCTTTGCAACTAAATTTACTTTCTGAAAAAAGGCACTTTCTGCTAGCAGTCAATTAAAAAAACCCAAAAAACCAAAAAAAACCCAAAAAAACCCCGAAGTATCTGATGACAATGAATCCCGATGAAGGAGGTCTGAGTATCTTCAGATGCATGAACATTTGCAAGGTGGTACTGATTAACTACTACAGCAGAGCACTGGCTGGCTTCATCATGGAGATCAGCTCTTCCTCTCAGTAAATGACCTACAGTAGTGTGGGAAAATTTTTCTGGATTCTTATGTGCTCTCTTATCTTCTCAAATGCTGCAAAGCACAGGTTAGATCAGAAAGCAAGAGAGTATTCAGTAGGAGAGAACAACATTGTTTAAAGCTAATGGGCTTTACTGACACGGGATTTTTATTTTCACTGTGCAAGCAAGAGCATTCCTGCTACAAGGCGAAATTAGTTAACAGAGCAAGATCATACAGTGTAGTAGGGGAGCCCTGCTGTTGCTTGCAGAAAGAACGTCAGAAATGAAAGGAGGAGGTATTAAATGCAATTCCCTGCTGCTCGCTCTCTCAAGGCACCGGCAGCTCTCCACTGGAGGCCTGCTGGCTGCAATCAAAGCTTGCCCTAAGAGACCTTCACCACAAAGCCAGAAGCACCAGCAACACACCAGACTAGAAAACTCTTATAAAATTGTAGCACAGTCTTGGAAGCCTTACGTGAAGGAGAATCCTCAGTTCTGCTTTTACAGGACCTCACAGGATCACAGGGTACTGGAGGTGGGAAGGGACTTCTGGATGGTTTTTGGTCCAGCCCCTGCTCAGGCAGGGCCACCCAGAGCAGGAGGCCCAGAGGCGTGCCCGGGCGGCTTCCAGTGTCTCCTGGGAGGGCGGACAGCTCACCGGGCAACTGTGCCCGTGCTCTGTCAGTCTCACGGCGGGCAGGCATTCCCGGTGCTCCTTCAGGGAGTGCCGGCTGTGTCCGCGTGCTGCCTATGGTATCACTGGGCTCCCCTTGGAAGGGCTCTGCTCCTGGCTCGGCGCCCCCCGCTGCCCTCCCTCAGGCCGAGAGAATCAGGGGAGGAGGAAAGGAGGGAGGGAAGGAGGGGGGAGCCCGCCGGGGTGCCGCGGCCCCGGCCCCGCACAGCAGCACCCGCGGATCCGCCCGGGGAGGAGCGCCGTGCCCTGCCCCGGCTTGCTGTCCCGCGGCTGCCCACGCCCTCCCATCCATCCATCCATCCATCCATCCATCCATCCATCCATCCATCCATCCATCCATCCATCCATCCATCCATCCATCCATCCATCCATCCATCCATCCATCCATCCATCCATCCATCCTCCCTCCCTCCCTCCCTCCCTCCCTGGCCTCCCCTTCCCCTTGGTGCCCTTCCCGAGGGCGCTCCCCTCCCGCAGCAGCAGCAGCAGCAGCAGCAGCGGTGGCGGCGTTGGCGGGGGCACTCCGAGCCGCTCCAGGCGCTGCTATTTATAGCTCAGCCGCGCTATTTTTAGAGGCGAGCGCGGTTCTGGCTCGGCAGCCGGGGCTGGCGAAGCGTGTGCGGCTGGGGCGGCTGGAGCGTCCTCGCAGCGCTCGCACACGGGCGGCCGGCCGGGAGGGACACACGGCAGGGGCCGCCTGGCGCAGTAAACATTTAGGGCTCCAGCGCGGGATTCGGCCTCTGGGGAGGTCCAGAGGGCACCTGCACCAAAATTCTGAGGTGCATGCAAAGCCAAAGAGACCAGAAGAGCAATGCTGGCGGTCAGCAGGCCCTGTGAGGGCTGTGCCTCAGTGCCTTTCTGAACCGGGCATCTCTTTGAAGGTGGCACAAAACAACTAGGCCTGAAAGCAGGAGTGCTGCCCACACATCTGATGTTCAGAGCGATGTTAATGATGTAAAGAGCTGTTGGTTGAGACAAACACTTGAAGCATAAGTATCAGTCATAAAAGTGCTTAGCTATCAATATTTAGTCTTTGGAGCTATCTTAGAAACAGGCATTATTGTGGGAGTTCCTTAGCTGTTTTGAGAGCGTGCACTCACCCTGAAGGGTATGTCCTCTCTTTCCTTGGTACGTTAAATTCACGTTAAACTTAAAGGGAGTCATGTGTGTGTAATGAACCAGCGTATAGCCCAGGGCACGCACTCTCTATCACCAGCCTCCATTATCTGCATTAAGTGACCAGAGGATAAATTAGACCTCATGTCAGCACTACCCTGATATTTCCTGCAGTTTTTAAAAATGTGTTTATTCAGAACTCTGTGTCCACTCCCTGTCAGATCATGCAGTTCCCCAGGAAGCTATTGACAAGCTGTGTGGCAGTGCAGAGCTGGAACCGAAGAAACCTCAGTGGAAGAATACAGGTCATACGATAAGGCAAAACCTTTATACCGAAGGAAAGCATAGGCTCATGTAAATTTGAAGCAAATTCTTCATGGGATTGTTAGCAGGGATAAAATCGAGCATTTTCAGAGCCCAGATAGTGTTTTAGCACTTCAACTGAAGGAGTATTTTAATTAACAGGCAGTTATAGTACACTCTTACTTGTGCCTCAGCCACTGCAAAGGAGCAGCTTTGTTTTAGCCAGTGGGTTTCACCCACTATAGAATAAGAGATGAGGAAGGGCACTCTGAGTAGAGCATACTGATCATTGATGCCCCTTGTGTATACCTAAAGAGGTTTAAACACCACCATGCTCCAGAAAAGAGTATATCTTGTAGTACATAAATTGTTGCAGTGCCTTGCCATTTTTAATATAGACAATGACCTACCTACTGTTCCAGAGTCATCTTAGAAGTCACCTCTCTGATGCTATCTTCAGCCCAAGTGGCATATAGGGCAAGAATGGATCTAGAATGAAGCACTAATCATACAGCAGGGAGGTTAAACTTCCAGCTTCAAAGAATTGTTCAATGTTTTCAGTCACTTCAAAAAATATGCTCATGTGGCAAGTGGAAGACATACTTTCTACATAGAAGTCTCCAGATTAATTAAATCAGGCAACTAAACATTTTTGTATGCTGACTTTTTGTCTTCTAGCAGATCACTACAAGTGAGAAAAGTTCTGAAGAGCAAGCTATGTTTTAAATTTCACCTAGGCAGTTAATTTGCATAGAAATAACTTGAGTAGTCCTTTAATTATCCCATAGTTCTGTTGAAGATAGACAAGAGCTATAGCTCATAATCTCTCAGTTATGTTGGTGTAGCAAGAATAACAAGTAGCTAGAAAAAAAGCATTTTTGTTATTGAAGTCAGGACACGCATGTCTGAATTCACACAGGGAACAGATGTCACAAGTAAGAAGACACCATCTATCCACACTCGCCATTTGGGGTTGAACCAGGAGAAAGTTGCGTAGATCACACGCCTGCAATGAAGAAAAGTTTCTCTTAATCTGCTGTTTCTTTTACAACCAAGACAAGGCTTAAAACACCTGCTTTTCTCCCACCAGTCATTGTTTTGATTAAAGAGGAGGAAAACCAAAACAAACATCTTATGTAGAAGATACAAAGCTGTTTTGAAGAGCTTCCTTTACAAGCGCTCCTCTTGAGACCCTGTCTCTCTCATAGAGTGGATCTCTTGTCTGAGCTACCTTTCTCTGCGAACAGGTACGTTTGTGTGCTTTTATTCCCTTTTCATGTAGGGCAGGTCTCTGCCTTGTATTTAATTGGCATATCTTATGCTGGCACTCTTGAAAATGAAAAAAAAGGGCTTAGTTGAAAGCAAACTATTAAAGAAATTCAGAATACTGGGGAATAAGCAAGAGAGAAAGATCATCAAACAGCAAATTGCTGTTTATCCTCATAAAGAGAAAATAAGCTGTCTGCAGCTCTTCCTTTTCTTTAATTACACTTAGCAGCTTCTCTTCATGCTGACCATGATAGAGTTTTGCTCACAGCCTTAGTTTTGTTAAACTCAGTAACAAGATTTTTTTGAAGACCCAATTTTGCAAGAATAAGCCAGTCTCAGTCTTTAAATAACTTCTGATTTGATATGTTTCTGGACAATGTTTGTCTCATACCTAAAGAAAGAAATATAACTCTTTCAAAGTGATTTGGTCAAGTTATACACAGTGTTTGGGTTTGCAAACATTTAAGATTAAGCAACTTTTTTATTTTAATTCACAAATGGGAATAAGAAGCTTTGAACTTTAAACTTGATTATTGTGACATGCCAGTTATGTTGTTATTTTCAGTTTTTTCTGATATCATTTGGTCAGGAGACAACATAAAATGAAGTAATAATAAATATTGGTCTGGTTCTGTAAACTTTTACTTGAGTGAGTAATAGCACTGAGACTGGAGGGACTGCTACTTCTACAGGTAGAAGAATAGTGATGGGAACATTTTGTTTCTTTAAGATTTAATTCATTAATAAAGTACAAGAAGGATGTATAAAAATTTGGTGTTGCTGGACTTCTCAAGAGGCACAGCAACTAAACAAACAACTGAATGATGTAGCAGCAGCAGGAGACCTGCTAATGCAAATACTTAGTGGTGTGACTCATAGAAAACAAGCTGAAAGAAAAACATTAACCAGCTTGCCCTTTCTCCCTCTGTTCTTCCCTCCCTCCTTCCCTCCTATCTGCCCTCTCCCCCCATCTTCTATCTTAAAAGCACAAGCAGATCAACACCACAGAATTTTTCCCTACTTGCAGGCTGTATATCCAAAAGAATTGGTAGGGAAGGCAAAAGTGTGATGTCATTCCATTTTAAATTGTAAACCAATCTATGCCAGTCTCCCTCTTGCTGAATCCCCAAAAGAAGTCTAAAGAGCTTTTCTATCTGTCTTACTACATTTGTTAGTGACCATCTCGGTGGATATGACAAATCCAAACGTGGAGAACAATCCTGGAGTAAAAAAAGCCATCAAGTCTAAGACTTCAAATGTAGTGGTGCTGCAAATCTCCTTAGAGGCTTTAGAACCTAATTTTTAGAACCATAACTATCAGGCATAACTGTATAACCCCAACCTTCAGCAGTCTTAATCCATCTGGGATTTTCATATGAATTAATGTTATCCTTTGCTTCTCTGCTGTTTCTGTGTTTCTTTCAGTGGATACTGTTAAAAGCTGGGTGTACTGGTGATATGTTTGGAGTTTTCTCTGCAGTTGTCTGTGGCTTTGTTATTCTAAACTTTCTTTCCAGGAAGCTGCAGTCACATGAGTTTAACCAACATACCTCTCTCACATTGCAAAGTGGTCACATTAGCAAAGGATCACATTTGAGTCAATGTGAGATTCAAATTATTGGAATTGAAAAGTATTTATTGATTGTAGTTGCCATATTCAATTATCACTCAGAGGGGAGACCATTCTCTTAAGGGGCTCCCTAAAGCACAGGTCTTACTTCTTTAGAGAAATTACCAACTGCCAATACTTGCATTCGCACTTACCCTGTGAACATCAGGGGAGATTGTGCATATTGCAATGCCAAGCACAGCATAAAGACTGCAGAATTAAGAAGCTGCTGAGATTATTCCAGCATCTGTTTTTTTTTTTAATATGGGATGTAAAAATATCTGCATTCTCACTCACCATCAAGCTCAACTGATGGGTACTTAGA
This sequence comes from Camarhynchus parvulus, assembly GCF_901933205.1. Classification (NCBI taxonomy): domain Eukaryota; kingdom Metazoa; phylum Chordata; class Aves; order Passeriformes; family Thraupidae; genus Camarhynchus; species Camarhynchus parvulus. Next base: position 20,703,040 of record NC_044573.1, on the reverse strand, counting down.
AATGTACTTACATCTGCTCATTTTTCTCCAGACTACATTTTAATGGCACAGTTATAAGTTACTCTTGCTTTTGCTGAAATTTAAAAAGTAAAATCTATCCTTACTGTTTCTCATCTAATATATAAATAGCCTGATTTGTTTCTTGGAAACCTAAATTCTCACTGAAATAAACTGGTAGAGGAACAAGTTTCTAAAATACATGTTTCCAACCACTGGGAGGAAGTCTATCTTACTAGTATATTTATCATTAATCTGCAGTAATGATCCAGAAACTCAAACCAGCAGGAAGGATAAAAATATAAAGGCAAGCCTTAAATAACCTGTTGACAGAGAAGATTTAGAGGTAAATTTAACCTCCATCTCAGGTACAGTGACCACTTGCCACTCTGGTTTTGCATAGCATTTTATTCTGTGCTTTTTGCTGGTTCATCAAACATCTGTAGAGCAGACACTGTGCCTTGAGCCTTCAAAGAAAACTACACAGCGCCATGAGAGAAGGCAGGATTTGGGAATGGTGCAAGAAGTCTATTCTCTAAGCCTGTTTGAGAGTACACCATCAAGACCTTCAGATTGTGGTATGGACTTTGTAGGTAGGGCTGGTTGATTCTACAGGTCCTGAAGTCATGGAGCTAATTAGGCATTACAGTGATGAAGATTCTCAGCCTGGATGAACCCATCCACAAGCCATATGGAGCACTGCAGGAATTCTGTGTCTGGAGTGACATTCAAGATAGAATTGTTCAGTCTGATAAAGGAGAGTATCTTGAGGCCTTGTGTCAAGATAGGCTTGGAGTGGAGGAGTTAATTTCTTCACCTGAGACTCTGCTGAGTATTGCTTCTCTGTGTTTGCTGAAGAAGATGCATCTGCACAGTCAAAGGAAAGTTGAACACAGATTCAGTCTGTTTTAAAAAAAAGCAAGAATCAAATATAGGTTTGCAGACTGAGCTTCATTTTTCCAAAATAAAACTCATGATCCAGTGATTCCAAGCCCTTCACATTCAAAGGAAGAACAATATAAATGCTGATGGACGTGCATGAGATTTAATTTATGGTATAAGTAAGAATTCAAATTATTACTGTCGTTGTTAGTAATGCAATTATTTCGTTAACAAGTTTAAAAATAATTAGATGAATCTGTTTTATAATATTTTCAACAGATCTCAATCTGGATGTAGATGGATGATCCTTGTTGAAATGCAGGGATATCTGCTGAAATATTTAATATTTGTTACAAGGGCACATTCCATGGCATTGCCATGTCATGTGTTACCTTGGCTGTAACATTATATTGCCTAAATCACTATGAAAGCACAGTTCAATGCATTGTGCAAGAGACCTGGTGACTGCTTCCCAGCAATGATGAGAATGAGTTATGAGCCTCTCTGCTTCTTCCTAAAATAACAGGGAATGAATTTCATGTGGGCAAACACTTGACTCATTCTTCTTGGAACTGATAGCTTACCACACAGGACTTGGAGGCTGCTCAGTGAACCAGTCCACGGTTCACAGGAAGAAGAAGCCTCCAGAGGAGCTCAGACGCTCAAAGAATAGCATTCTTGGCCAAAAATAACTCTGAGCACTGAAAACAAATTGAAAAAAAAGTGTTGGTCTACTTGTAAATCTGTTGCAGCAACATGTACCTCCAGTCATATTTGAGAGATGAATGGTACATCCATCTTTGTCTCTTCGCTCTTCTGTTTCCAACCAAAGCTTCTTCCCAACCTGACCAGCACTACATAGGATACACATAGGCTTGTGACCATGAGTCACAGGATCTGTGTCAGCTGCTGCTGGTGAGGACCCTGGTGCAAGATGTGAAGGTAAGAACGGCTGCCTTGGGGCAATTGCAATGCTACAGAGATATCTGCACAGGGGCTGAGGACAGGCTGGAACTGTAGTAATGGCAGTGTGAGAGAGGGACAGTCCCACATGGGATGCTGTGCGAGCAGGATGTATAGGCATTATTCTTGGAGTGTCCTGAATGAATGTGCAAAGGATGGAATGCACCACATTGTGTTGGGGGTTTCAGCAATGTTTCGTATGGATGTGTGTGAACGTGGGTGTGGGGTGAGATGTACCCAGAATAGCAGAATCAATACATCTCTCCTATCTGTTCACACCCGCTGGTGAACTGGAGGTCACCTTTCCTCCTGTATCCTCCACAGATGCTGTCTGGCTTGCTCTCGGGTCTGTAGCAGACTGTGAGGAATGGCATGGCCAAGTTTTTGAGTCTATGTGTTTTGTCTTGACTGACAGACTTCTGCAGACACTTTGGCACAAAGTAGAAAATGGCTCACTGACAGCAGAAGGAATATGTCCTGCTTGGAGATGTGAATTCTTCCTTGGATGGAGGAGCTGCTGTGTACTGCCAGCCAGCATTCTTGCTGAATATTAAGTTTCCAAATTAAAAAAAATGATTTAACTGTACACAATGTGCTATGAAATACTGCAGTGCCATTAATCTTTAGGGACTATTGTGTAGATAGGGGACCGAGCCCAAACCTACCTACGTACCTTTTTTCCCTGCATTTGTGTTCACTTCTCTACTTCCTGTGTAACCACTCCTTCATGACAGTAACAAAACATTCATTCCTTGCTCACAAGTTTAAATAGGGGGATAAAGAGAGGGATCAGCCTGACAAGAGTGGGGAAAAGGGTCTGGAAGTGTTTGGTGATAGTAAGGAGAAAAATTGATCATTTTACAAAGTGTGGTCACTCCTCATTCCCTTGCTTCTGAAAATATATAATTCCAGTACTGGTATCAGGGAAAGTGTAATCTTTGCTATCCCTGGGAAAATTTCAGGTATGCCTGCTCCAAGTAGTATATTTGACATCCTTGTTTCTATGCTGACATATCAGCCTTCATTCCAGAAATGGCACGCGTCTCCAAGGACAGAATAACTTTTCTCTTCCAGAGTGCTCCTGGCCTGAGGCTGATCTCTGTAAGCTGTCTACAACTGAGGTTTCTCTGCACTGGGAAATTATATTCATGTTGGAACAGGAATGCAGGAAATTAATGTGGTAACAAACACTGTGCTAAACACAACCATCTATATTTGGATGCTCCTTTGTGCTAAATCCTGCCTACCTATACAGGAAGCTATAAAAGGGCCTACCTATACAGGAAGCTATAAATGGATCTTGAAGTGGACAAAATTATTAGAATCACAGCTTTTAAACAATACATGGAATATACCAATTTGAAAGACATGTTTAAACACAACTTACTGGTGTAAAGAGACCATAAAAAAAGTAATCTAAAGGAGACTTATTGTCTAAATTGGTCATAGCAGCTTCATGCTGAAGTTGAGTTTGTACTTGATAACGGAGATAAGTAAAATAAAAAACCCTGTGAATATCTTTCTAGACTCAATGAGGATCATGTTTTTATTTTAGTGTGCTAGAAGAAATATGATTGACATGGTTATGTTCTCCTGAAGATACATGTGTCAAAAAAAAAAACCTAGGAAGCATCCAACATCATTTGCCCATTCTTGCAGAGGGTTAGGAGGTACCATTTAAAAATGGCAGGCCCAGATTGACATGAAAATCCCATTTATTAAATGTCTTTTAGTACCAAACTGCCTCTATTCTATTCAGTTGCTGGTTTTGTTAGGACCTGTGTGTCATTAGGAGTGCTCCCTGTTAAAATATGCTAGTTTTGAACAAAGATAGATTTCTCTTGCAATATGGAAGTACATGTAATGGGTTTGAACAAATCATAATAAGACTGGGAACATTAGACAGTAACTACTTAATCCTGCAATGATTTTGTTAATCTTGTCTTTGTTACAAAGGTAGTAAAAGTAATTGAAATGTTAATCTAGAATATTTACTAGGGCATTGTCTACTCTGTATTCAATTCATCTTGCTCTGCTGTAGGTTAAAGACAGAATCACTATTAGAAAAAATATGAAATTCTTGGATCTATGCACTTTTGACTTAAGGAATTGAGCTGCATTAATTGTACTTGTTTTCTGCCCACAAGGTGTGAAGTGATGATCAAACAGTTGGCGAGCCTTATATGGCTTTGATATTGTTGTATCCTAACAACAATGGATCTGCAAAAGTAGGAATTTCTCCAGAAGTCAGCCTATAGGGTAACTATTTTTGCAGGCAGTGTAGTGCAGGTGTAAAAAAGCTAGTGAGGGTGTGACCTTGGGGAATTCTATACTTGGTGTGTTTGGATTCAGACCATGGGTTCTTTTTGTTGAGCTTGGATAGAGTTACATGAAATGTTTTTAAAATTAAGGGATATACATAGTACAAGGTGGAAAATGCTGGTGTTATTTTAAGTCTGTTTTCATGCAGCATAGAAAGTGACACAGCGTTTTGGATATTGTCCTGAGAAGAAAAGCCAAGAAATTCTGTTTTTGAATCCTGATACTGACACTTACTCATAGCCAGAAAAAATGAGGTAGCTGCTGAGGCACAGTTACCCTACTTTTTCTGGAGGATCACTAATTCCCCTGTAGTTACTGTATTTTCAAAATGTAGAAACAATTCTTATATTATGAGGGTTAAACAGATTGTGTATGACAAATTGCATTGAAGACTGAGTATTGAAGAAATTACATACTTTTAAATAGGGCTCAGTATTTAATAACCTATCAGATAGCTGGCTCCTGCTCCCTCTCCCTTGCAACAATTTTGCAATTTGTTTTAATGGCAGTAGAATGACCTCCAGAGTTTCTACAGTTTTCATCCACATTGTATTTGAAGACAGCAATGCCTGTTCTAAATGACTCTTTGTGTTGTCTCCAATTCCAGCTCCATGTAGCACTTTTAGTCCTGTGATGATTCAGGAGACAAAACAGCTACTTAACCCATAAGATCCTTTACCATTTGAGGTATTTTATCATGTATCCAAATTCCAACATTTTGTCAGATGCAGATTTTCTCTACTTTCATTGCTCATTATCCACTATTCAAAAAGAAAGCCAGTGGTTCCATCAGCTGAGTACTTCAGTATATAGATGTAATCAAAGTGAAATCATGACAAATACACAGCATAAGAAAAGCATAATTGTACAATTGCAGGCAGAAGAATCAAGCCTGCACCCATTACTCTATTTGGACTGGAGAGAACTATTGTTTTGTAAGAATAATTTCCTGACTATGGGAAAATAAAATTTCTGGCATATCTCTTAATCTGCAAATGTAGGGGATTTTAGAGCTGCATGTGAAATTTTTGGTTAAGACCCAGCTCTGGGGAAAGAAGAAGTGTTGATGAAGTAAGTCATGGTAAAATGATGACAGATAAGTCTGTGAGATAAAAGGTGTGATAAATCTGTGAGGCTCTGCCAAGTGAGATGATTTTTGTTTATGCTGTTCTGGCAATCTGTTTTGTGTGTATATGTGTGTCAATTCTCAGACAGGTGCTCAGGTGCTGAGCTGACTATCTCATTAGTCTGGGTGGAAATGGAGGTTATTGGAAGTTGCACCAGTTCCCCTCTGCATATGGGAATAGGCAATGCTGTATGCCACTCTTCCACATCCTTGACCTGGTGGCTTCACTTCAGGAGTGGGGAACAGCAGGGGTGGCCTCAGGTGCTTGTAGCCTGGTCCTGAGCCTCTGGCCTTGTGCCATTGGCATTTTGGGGGATTTGTAGCTCTTGCTCGCTCATGTCTACTCCCCAGCTCATTCCAATCAGCATGGTTGGATTCTGGCTTTCCACTCTTGCACAAGAGCTTCTCTCAAACCTCAGCTGTTGGGAGAATGAGAGAGAACATGATCTAGGTGTCTTAACGTGCCAGAGCCCCACACAAGAGGTAGGCAGAACGTTATGTGACCATAGCCTTGCTGATGGACACAGGGCTATGCAGGATATATCTCTCCTCCCAATGCAGACATCCAGATACATTTTAGTGGGAATTCCTCACTGTTGCCACAGAAACTTATAGGGCTATGGTAGTACTTGAAAGTTCAGGGTTGCTCAAACCTCTGGAACAAAATTTGGTCTGTACTCAGTAAATAGTATTGAATTTAGAATCTGTTGTTGACTTCCAGTTAAATCAACAATTATGAATGAGAAACAATTAAATACATTGCTTGCTAACTGCACAGAAGATGTATGTGTTCTATTACATCTCATTCTGTTATTTTTGTCCTTTGGTTAATAAATATAATAAACATGCCCACCCTAAATACATTACTGCAGGATGCTAATATACTGAGGATATGAACATAATAGTTGTCCTGGAGAAATTGTCCAACAGAACAAATAAGAAAATACACAAACAATTTTATATGACTTGATGTGATTATTCTGTCTTAAATTTCTACGGACAAAAAATATCACTCTAATTACTTTCTCAGAAGTCCTAAATAGCAAGATAGAGGAACAAAGGATAACCACCAGAGTCGTAGATCAGTTACAGACTTAGACCATCTATAGTGAATTTCACTCTAGTTTATTTTAAACAGTTGATTGTGCAGCATATGCATACCTAAGGGAGTCTTACCTAAGAGAAGTAAAAATAGTAATGAATAACATATTCATGCTTTATAAAGGTATATATTCATAAACATAATTTATCTGACCTTGGTCGAGCTTTGTTTATGTCAGAAGACTTCTCATCTTTTATGAAAAATGTATTTTCTGAGAAATAAATTATTTCAGAGAAAGGCAGCTACATTTTTTCAGTGAAACAAACAAAATTCCCAGATTCAGAGCTTTCAAGCACACAAGAATGTTGAACTAATCACTCAGTATTATTTTGTGTTCTTTTGTAAAGGTTTCAACACTGCAATTTAAATCAGCAGGCTACCTGTTCAACATGATTTTCAGAGAGATTCCAGCTGAGCCCTGATCTGTAAAAGTATATACTTTAAAAAGGTTCTCATTTTTGTAGTGCAAGTACTCAAGGATTCAATGAAAGAGTGAAATCAAGGTGTGTGTGAAGGCCTATTTTTTGTTTTGCATTTTCCATAGCTGGGTTGGTTACAAATAGGATGTGTGAACTCTGGAGTAAGAATTGAAATGCAGAGCACAACCATGTATTTCTTGAAATAGCACATGGTTAAATGGATATTGATACTTTTACTTCTGCATGAACAATGCTCCATGGATTTCTTCAATAAATAAATACCCCAGGAAATTGATGCTTTGAGCCTTCAGAGTCTTCACACATCCTTGCAAGACCAATGCAAGAAATGCACTTACTCTTTCCGTCATTTTTCTGTTATCAATCATGTAATTCATATCAAAGGAGTTGAATCAGAGCCTCTTATACATATACATGGAGCAGATAGCTCTGAAACCAGCTGCCTTGAAATACAAAGTTGTTCTTTGCAGGGAACAGCTCTAGTCTTGTCTGTATTGAAGATATTCCCATATAAGTAGTATTTCCTGAGTTTTCCAGTGGTTTTCCTTAAACTTGACAGGCTCAGTTGGTTTTGGGGTTTTAGGCTGTCATTGTGTTCCATTTCCAAAATGTGACTGAAAGAGGCCTGTGCTTTAATCTCCATGTGACTACTGGATTTTTATGTTCCAAACACCCACCATCCCAACTGTATATATCTAAAATATATTCTATAGCTTCCTGCAAATCTCCATAGATGTTCGCAAATATTAGTCATTTTGAGGAATGATGCTCTTTTTAATACCAACAACCATTATGTGCCAAATAACTTTGTGACTCCTTACCTGTGCACTTGTATTGGTAAAAAATTTTTTGTATCACACAGAATTGCAGAGCAGTGTGGATGAGTCCTTGTATGGCCTCATATCACTTTAAGTTTACTGCTTGAAGGCTGTGCATCAAAGCATTTTGTGCATCATTAGCTTGTTCCTTGCCAGATGATGTGGTACCCACACAAATATTACCATCTGGTAACTTCTGCTTAAAGCAGCTGTTGTCAGAATATTCCAGAATTTTAATCAGTTTCTAGATTTCTAAATGCCCAAGTCAAGATACCTTAGATCTCCCTGCAGGAAGAACAGCTTCTTGGATGACAGAGCTGCACTATAACTGCTGATGTCCTCCTGGAGCTGCATCCATGCACAAAAGGGCCACGTTCCAGGTGTAAGTCCCTAGATGGCGATTGACTTGCTCTAGGATAACTTCCTATGGGAACATCTTCCAGGTCATGTTGAAAGAACTAAGGACTACAGAATGCGTGAGAACAAGAGTTGTCCGCCAAATTGTGATGGTCTAAAAGTTGCTTTGTCTCTTGAGTTTTAAGGTAGGATGCAACAGAAAGTGTGTTGTTTATTTTTGTGTGATGCTTCTTAACGAATGTGCATTGATTAAAAAAGCTACTTTTAGGTTTTGGGATATTTGGGTCAGATAAAAATAAAACACGGAAAAAGCCTGGGCTAAAAAGGAAAGGAATCTTCTATACAGCTTTGCAAATGTGAAAATCCTAAAGAGCAAATATTCAATGTGGGTTTTTTTCACAGGGATTTATGTATAATTTCAGAAGGACACAGTAATGGAAAGATATTGATCAAAAAACTAGCAAAAATAGGTCTTGGATTGCTAGCATATAACAGTTGTGAAAACTTATCCTCCATTTCCTTGAGTCACCATAAAGTTTACATTTTAAGACATAGGAATTACTTGTAGACATTTCTGTGTAATATAGTAGCAAGGATTAGTATTGATTTAGCTACAGACGCTGGATGTAATTATTTCTTATCAACACAAAGGTGGATTTTTGTCCAGTGAATTTTCAGTGGACTTTTGTCATTAAAGCATCATGTAATTAGTATGAACCATAGTTGTAACTGTAGAAAACAATTATGTGTTGCTGAAAATTATGTTTCCTTCTCAGAATTTTTGCAGGAGAGAAAACTGGGAGAATTATCGCTATAACAGAGGGTAAAATGAAGTCCTCTATAGAAGAATTTAATTGTGATGGGATTGCTATGAAATAGCAGAATGTAGGTAAAAAGTCAATGGGTACTTTCTTTAAAAGTTTAGCATAAAAGAATTCAAATATAAATTCTCCCTCATCTGATTTTACTAGTTACCAAGACCAACAAACAAACAAAACCCTGCTCCCCCAATAATTCTGTAATATTTTATTTCCCTGGACCTTAAAAATCTGTGTGCTGTTGTTTTTCACATCCCCTTCTTATACTGGTCAAAATTTGTGTTCATGTTTGCCATGCAGCCTTTAAAAAAACCACCAGCTGCAAAGACTGGGCTACTCTTCTAGAAAGTGCAGATACTAATGTTGTTTCTGGGGAATGCTGTTTGGAAGTGTTTTCCAGTCTAGACACTGGTGTATACAGATACTACAAATAGAGAGAAGTATTTTACTGTGGTTCTTAAGTTTTGCAGATTCTCAAAGCTCTCCTTTCCTGCTGAATTCTTATTAATTTTTTCCACATTTGTGGCAGCTGAAGTAGTGTGGGATTGATGTCTGTCTGTCCCATGGAGTCTAGGAAAAGGTGGAGTACTTGCCTCAGCAATGCCACAGAGTTGCAGATAGGTGATTGGTGCCTTCTGCCATTGGCACTGCACGTTTTCTGCTATTTGTGGTGAACTCCCTACTCAGTTCTGGCAGAGTGGCTGGATACCCTTTCACCTGACACTGCCACTTCTCAGGTGATTAAGGGACTGTATCTCCTAGTTTTTCACAGTTATTGTCACTGGTTTGCTTCATGTCAGAGCACAAGTCAAGAGCAAGCCACATTTTTTCTGTGTTAAATGGCTGCACAGAAATAGGACAGGAGATTAATTTGGATAAATGTGCTGAAACCGAGTATATATGAGGACATATACTTCCTGCATTCCACTCACTCATGTTTAATGCATATTCTTTATTTTGTATGCATATCAGTCCAGGCAAGAGAGTGGGTTTCTGCAAAGCACTTTGTTTTTCTTTTTCCCTGGCTTCTCTGAAGGCAGAGACACGCTCGAGGCACCCACACTCTTTCATGCATATCTACTGCTGTTCATCAATCAGAGAGCCACAGTCAGATCATCAAGGCGCTTCGCAACCTTTGTCATGTGCGGTTACTGGTGGCTTTTTTCCCCTTCCAGTATATAACAGTTCAGTCCCTACTTTATTATAGATTTAATAAGATGTTTTTCTCAACCGTTCAAGTGCTGCAGTTAAAGTACAATTATAGCAATTATATTAAGGAAAGTTTTGAACTGAAAAAATGTACAAAGACTTATTTTGAAATGAGGTAATATTAGCAACAAAAAATGACATGAAGCTTGGAATTTGACCAAGATAGAGCAGATTAAAGAAGACTAGCTTTTGTACCATGATATTTTTTGAAGATCATAGATGTGTTGAAAGAACTGGGAGTATCACAACAATGATGATTTGGGAAAAAAAGGAATTAAATTGTTTTGTTCTCACACTTGACTAGATCAAGAGCAATTCCATTCAAGCAAATATAATTCTGCCAATAGAAAACCAAATGAAATAGGAGGAGAACTGACTTAGAGAATCCTTTGAAAGCGTTATGCACAACTCAACTCCGACATTTTCTAATTATTCTCTTGAAAAAAAAAAAATCAAAACAAAAATGACTAGTCTTTGTTTACTTTTGTGGCCTAAACAACACAGGAAAGTGTAGATGACAAATGTCGTTTCAGTATGAATTACATATATGCATGCACTCTACTGGTACAGAAATCATGGCACTTTGTAGGGCATTCTGTTGCTTCCTACTCCTCCAGTTTGACAGATTAAACTTTAGAATAAATAGTCATCAGGAAAAAGAGAGCCTGCAAAGCCATAGCATTTCATCAGTACTTGGCTTCCCTTAACAAAACTCTCCATAGGCAGCACAACTCTCCACAAACAACAAGCTGTACATCTTGAGAACCATCTGATATGATTGAATTTCTGCTTGGTACACCAGCAGTGGTCTGCTTTGTGCATTCAGAACAGACCATGACAGTAGTCTGATTTTATCAAGCCTCCTTGTGCAACACTCATATATTTTCTATGAGTTTTAGAGGATGTAGGGACATATGACTTTCTGAATAATTTTTGACTATTGACTGATCAGGTCAGATGTTCTGCTTTCTACAATGGCCATGACCTGATACTTTACACTTGCAAATAGCAACTACTTAGATGTTGCCAGTTTAAAGACAGAAAGAAACTTCTGTCTGCTCCTGTCACAGCTTCAATAATTTAAACTAATTATCCATATTCCTTAATCAATAGCTAACATTGTTGAAAAGCTCCATGTATTGCCTGAACTTATATACTTCTGTTATCACAATAAAATAATGTTATAGAAGAGTCTCTTCTTGTAAAGCAAAGAGGCATCTATTGTCTTTGAAGTCCAAGTTAGAAAAATGTAAGTCCTCTTCTCCCCCTCTCTTATATAAGCATGATAATAAGATCTTAACTGCATGAATCTCAAAAATGAGAGAAGGAGAAACTGCAGCTTGCTCTGCAACACTACTGATGAAACTATTTCTGGTACAAAATTTTGTTCAGTTGTAAATCTGTGTTGGCTTGAGCCCTCAGCCACCAGCTATGAATTTAATCAATGTTTGGAGCTGGATGAATAATTCAGTATGATCTATTCTCTTTCAGCTTGTGAAATCCATCTTCAGGTTTCATCTCTCATGTATTTTTCCATCTACTACCTGCATCCTTTGAAAGCTGTTCTTGTCTCCCTTTAGGATAATGGTTCAAATAACGTGAGTAGTCTCTCAAGTACTGCAAGGAGTTCTGCTTATACAGCAACAAATAAAAAATTTTGCAAGAGCAAACCTGCAAAATTCAGCCCTGATGTTTTAGTCTCTGAGTTAAATGGGAACATAGGTGATCTAACATGGGTGAAGTGAATGGCACAGTTCCCATGGACTTGTAAAAGAGACTGGTTTCAGATTAGGTCCCAGTTCCTGCACATGAAAATGTGAAATTCAGAGCTGTGAACACAGTTTTGAAATGTGTTTTCCATGTTCGGCTCTATGGAATATCTCTTGTTGGTTTAGAGAAAGAGAATACAAAGATAACTGCAGTTGTTGAATTGTAAAAATTTGTGTGAATGCTTATTCAAACTCCTTTATATAAGTTTTATGCCAAAAAAATTCAGGTTGGCGTGATTGAAATATGACAGTCTACATTAAAGAGTCAGATTAAGTTTTCTATTTTGAATGACCTGGTGTAAAATAATAACAGATGATTCATTCCCCCTTCTAAAAGAATGGCCTAACTTCGTAGATGCAATATAAACTTGGTGGAAAACGCTGAGATTTAGGGGTGGGGATAGTAATTTGCAAGTTTAGAATGTCTTTCCTGGAGAAGCTGTTCTATAGCAGTCCTATGCCTGGACTAAATGACCATCCTGCATGGGGTTGTCTTTGTGTTTTGGGCTTCTGGTTTTGCTAGACCTCCACAGCATTATCTGTTTGAGTTGGTGTGCTTCATGTCTTTTGTTCCCCATTAGTAGAAACCAAGGTGTACTACTCAATACAACTTATTTCTAACAGCTAAGTAATGTTTCGTTCTTTTTTTTTTTCCTGTTTCTATGTACATTCCACCCAGAACCCACTCTTTTCAGTGAACACTTTTAGCTACTGACATCAAGAAAACAAAACTATACGTTTTTAAAACAATCAAGGTGTGGCAGTTAATGGTGCTATGTTGAAATAGGCATAATGTGGTGATATCATGGGCAGCAGTTTGATGTTCTTAATTATTCATTTTCATGCTTTTAGGTGCTTGGATTTTTAATGTAATGTAATTGGTATCATTTTATCACACTGTTACATTTAGTGCCTTCAGCTGGATTTAGGGATATGTCTGATGATTTTTTTTTCTTCTGGTAACTGGCAACATTCAGATGAAATGCAGAAACAACATGTAAAATGACAGGTTGGTGAGAAGAAAGGTCACAGATATATAATTCCCACATCACAGGGAAGATATAGGCTAAACAAGGTTGTCAAACAGTTTTTTTCTTGCCACTTGTGTTGTGACAGAGCTGCTGCAAAGATTTCCAGCAATGTGGGAAGGAAAATTTATTTCTGTTGCAAAAGTTAATGGTTGAGGCTAAGACTGGAATTGGGTTAACTGCTCCTTGTCATAATTATAAGTGGTGGCAAGGAAATTGAGTTTGGTTACTTATATTGTGCTGTTGACTTAGTCCTCAGCTTTCCCTGGGACACTTGAAACCACCTTAGCTTATAAAGAATTTGGGAGGAACAAAAGGTATGAAAGCTTCTGCAGTTTCCCTGTTCCTGTCTTTGACTTGCTTTTCCAAGTTGCTACAGTCCACACAGCAGAGATGGAGTCCTGTCCTGTATTCATCCTAGCCTGTATTTTTTTCCTCCATCTAGTATGATTGTTGCTGGCCTTGAAATGTAAATTTATTTGTCACAGGGATAGGAGAACACTTCTGTATCCCCGTAAGACTTTTTCTTGACTGTGGAACTAATGCTACAGGAGGAAGTAGGAACAGGATCCATTTTTGGTATGACTCTTCCCTCACCTGGTGAATTGGCAAAGAGTAAATTCCCTTCCTCAAGCACACCAGTTAGCAGCATGTCCCTGTATTGCTGTAGGAGGAAATGCATGCTTTCAACTATCTATGTATAGAACCCAAATATCTGTAAGTCCATGGAAGAACAATACAGTTTCTTGTTATGGAGTACAGCAACTTTGGAGTCCCTTGTCCTTTGGAATAGTTTGGGTACAGATTTAAACTGATACACTTTTTAGCTGTGATTCTCTATACTTTGTATAGAAATGGTTGGAAATGTTTCTGTTTACTCCTTTTGCTTGCTGGTCAGGAGATTATATTATGTTTCAGATCATGACCTGAAAATATCTAATGCCCTTTGTTTCAGTGCAATGGAGAACACTTTGATTTTCATGGATGCTAGTTTGGATTTAGCAGCTCAGTACTTATTCATCTTTCAGACCATTAAATCTGACATATGTACTCCATGGGAAATAGAAATAATTTTGTTCCTCGTGGTTATGAAATCATTAGAAAGTATGAGGTACATCTGTAATGGATGTCCATTAATATAATTATTGTATTTAATAGGCAACCTGCAGGCTTGGATTTTCTTAACGCTGTTACTGAGAGAATTACTAATACTGACCTTTTCAAAGGACCATGGAGCTTTTGCCTTCCTTCAGGTGAAGGCAAAGGGAGATGTTCACAGCACCCCCACCATCTGGAATACACTGCTCAGCAGCCCTGAAAGAGAAATATAGCTATTAGACAGGTTCTTGGTTCAACCCGTTTATGTGTTGATGTTTCTTGGTAAGAATTTTCACCTCTCTACTATAGCAATGTAGATTTGAGACTTATACCAGAAGTTCTGAGTGGGTGGTAGGGATTTGAACAACTTAGGAAGCCAGTCTTGCTCCAGGGATGCTACTTGGATGGCAGTCAGACTCATCAGAAGGGCTCATTACAATTTCCTAATGTCACATTGCCATCATCCAACACAACAGCTTAATTGAATGCAAACGACATGTGTGAAATGTTTGAGTGTCTGGCATCACCTATTTTATGTATAAATATTTAAATATTATCTTATGGGATATTGTTTTTCTAACATGGAGCTCTGTTTTTCTAAGACAGAGCAGCCATCCATCTGCCTCAAACATACAAAAGCACCCATTTTTTCTATAACTGAAATGTACTCTTGTATAATTGAAACAAAGTTTCAGTCAGTTTCTGAAAAGCGACAGTAAATAACTCCATTTTCATGCTAGGGATATGGATTTATGCTGTCTCTTTCTAGTGATACAGTCTCACAGTCTTCAAATTAATCCTGGCTCCACAGATCTGTTGGGCATAGCAAGTTACTGCAGATCTAGCTGCAGACAGCATCCATCTGATTCCGTTCATCCAGCAGGAACAGAATCCAGCTTTCAAAATCCATCCTTGGCTGGGCTGAAATTGGGAGTTTGTGAGCATGTATGAAGAGATCATCTGCTTAAGGAAAGGCTGTTTCTCTCTTTGGAGGAGGATGATCTTACAGGAAAAAAAGAATGCAGTAAATAGTTGAAAGCTGTGCCAGTTTAAAACAGGACAGAATTGGATTGTTGGTTACCCAGATTTCTTTTTTAGTATTCCATTCTCTCCTCCAAATTGGCAGCCTTTTCATGAGCACTCATTCCTTCCCCTAACTGTTGGCTGAGGCCATATCTAAGGCTGCTGCAATATCATTCATGATGAGAGTGCTTTTCTTAGAAACACAAGTTGTCATACTCCTATCCTTTCCCCTAAAAGCCAAATACATTCTCATGCCACACTGTTCCATGTAAAATGGCTGAAATAGCTCGTTTTTTCTTCCCAGACATTAATGGCCAAAGCATAAATATTAATTTAACAGCAATCTGGTGACTGCCATTAACTTACCTCATGGGTACATAGATTTTTCTATGGAGACATGGGGTGTCTTATTCTTGGGGAGATCCAGCTTAGTAAGGTGAGTAGGATAATGTTAATTGCACAGTTTTCCTTATTTCGTTAGACTTCAGCCTTTCTGAGTCGTCTGTTGTTTCCTTTTTCCCTTGTGGAGTAATGAGTCTGTATTTTCCTTTGTTTTCCACTGAATTTTGAAGTATTAATTGAACCTCCCCTTGGTTGCTTTTTTTTTCCCTATCAATAGTTGCTTTTAAAACTCATTTTGCTTCTTAGTCTTTCTGATTCTGTTATTGTATTCTAATGCTATTTCCTCATATTCATTCTTGTGCTTTTTTTCCATATCCATTTTTGACCTGCATCTTTCTTACACCTTTTGCATGATTTATAATCTTAAATATTAATAAATATTTAAATTAAGATAATTTTTGTTAAGATTATATTAATTTCTTCTGCACCTTTCATGACAAGTACATAATTCTGGATCTACTTCTACATAAAAAATAATGACATACTTGCAGTCATTTGGATCTTTTAAATTATTGTCACACTGAATGAAAAGTAATTTCTCTTTAGTTTTGGGTTCATCACCTTTTACTTTCACTGCAGCTGTGTTTTTTTGTCAGTATAATATGTAATATGAAAACACAAAAAATTTCTATTGTTTATTAATACTTTTTGTGCCAACAGGTGCATATAGATGTCTATGCCTTTAAAAATATGATTTTGCATCTAAAATTCACAATTTGGTTCCTGTGGATCTGTTTCTTATTCCTTAGATGAAAACAAAATCATCATTGCACATACTTTAATTATACCTGAAATAAATGGTGCTGATACTACAGTTTTACCTGTGGTGCTGCTGAAGGTGCACAGGTTCAAACCCTTATCCTTCAACAGTTTCAGTAGCTCAGAATTTTGTAGGCATTGCATGACTTTTCTGTAATCGCAGTGTAATTGAGGGACTGAAGAATTATGCAGGAGCAGTTTTTAACCCTAATTCTTCCAGGTCTGGCACAGTCAAAGTACCTTATTTTGTCCAATGATTTGTATTTCTACAGTAGAATACAGTCAGTATTGCCTCAGCAAAATGAGATTGTATACAGAAGCATTATTAGAGAACCTGTATATAGAGGACTGGTTATTTAGGGTCCGTATGTCTCTGACAGAGGACAAATTTTTTATTTAAGAAATTAGTTTACATTTCTAACTCTAAAGAGTTGCATGTGGGAATTTTCCAAAGTGCTCTTTGTCATTGATTTCTAAAGGAATTCAATTCATCTGATAAGATTTGATTAAAAAAATGCTTGCTTTGAATATTTTACTCATGACATAATAATGTCACTCTTTCACTGGTGCAGTTTATCCCTATAAATGGCTTATCTGGTATGAATATATAAAACAATACACTTTTAGGAAAGTTGTATCTTCACAGGGCTGATGTCTTTATTTAAATAAGGAAAGCATTTGTCATTTCAATGCAGACAGTCACACATTCAATAAACTAGTGCACTCCTGGCTTATTTACCCACTCTCATTTAGGGCTTGCTCGCTGAAATACTAAACTTGCACATTTCAAGGGTTAGCAGGTTTACAGCCTACCTGTGGGACAATTTTCTGGCATTGTGGCTGATGTGAGAAGTAACAGCTAGAAGCTAAGAGGCAACAAACAACAGCTCGCTAAAAGCTGATTACTGTAAGGCAGCATGTGTGTCACACAAACTGTGACTTTGGTTAAAATCAACACCTCAATTCCTGAAACTCAGCTAGTATTGGTCAAGAGGAAAGGACATGACTTCAGGTACAAGAGAGAGAGGAAGATGTTGATGTTTAGGAAGATGTCAAGGTCTGATTATTGGGTTTTCATCCCCTTGACAAGGACTAAATGTGCTTATGGGATGAAACTTAGAGGGAGCAACTTTCCTGTGTGCTCAGGTGTCTCTGTGCACTGGCTTTGAATCTGGGCTATGTTTGGAATTGGCCCATTTTCTCAGATACTAGGCACTGAGGCCGGTTACTCCAGATGATGAAGTGGATATCTTTAGCCTAGTACTTTCAGTAACTGACTGGTGTGAGTTGTCTTGTGGGACATTCAAGTGTTTCCTGTGTCTTTTTCGGTAGTTTTCCATGTCTTAGGTGTGAGGAAAGCATCTGAACTTTGCTGAACTTTGTCAGCAGTAAAGTCTTTTATTACCTTCTTCAGGGAAGGGCAATTTGAGCAATTGGTTTTATTTGTTACAATACGTCAACAGGTTTATACCTCACGGTAGAAGGCAGAAACTTTGAGTGCTTTCTGTCTTCTATTAGCTGATACAGCACAGTAAACATTTCTCTGTACATTAGAGAAGATGGTTCTGGGGTCAATTCCAAGGCTGGGTGTAGGCACACAATTTGTGGTCATTGGGAGTGGGGCTGTGCCGAGCCTCATCCCTATAGCTGTGAGAAGCAGGTGAGCAGCATTGACAGCAATGAGCCATGGAGTGCCCAGGGGCACTGACCAACCACCAAAGGGAACAGAGGGCACACAGGTGCAATGCATGAGCATGAGGGGTGTAAAAGGCTGGGCTAAAGAAGCAGGAGGGTGGATGCTTATAGCCTTCTGGTGTGGTATTATTTTGTATGAGTTTATGCTTTCTGAAATTTTATGCTAATGCTCTGTGTATTGTGGCTGTCTCAGATGTGACAGTTAGGTGTATTTTGCTGCTGTGCTCCAAAGCCTAGATTGCTGTGTGTATGCATTGTGTGTGGTTGTGGTCCACCAGTCAAAACTGTGTGTTTTCATGTGCTGAAATTCTGCCAAGAGGAACTTGGAATTCGTTCATGGAGTTTTTGATGGAAAAAGAGAGACAGTGATTTTGAGGGGTTAAAAATGTTCTTGAACTCTACTGAAATGCATAATTTGGACTGTAGGGGGAATATATTCACAGCTGCAAATTGCAATCAACACAGGAAAAAATATAGATAAATAGACAAAAATACAGAATAAATACCAAAAAAGCAAAAATCTTTTCATAAAGCAGATAAACTTATGGAATTAAATTTTTGTGTGTTTTCTGAACCTAATTTTCTCTATCTGAGGTGAAAATCTTTTGGACCATCAAAGTGTATTCTATGGATGAGATTAAAGAGATCCTGAAAAAATGTTTTTGGTGACAGGGTTGGAGAGAAAAGAGTAGGGAAAAGAAAAGGAGGAAATAGACTGTCAGGACAAGATTGAAATTAATATAGGATATATTACTAGCTGTAGTATTTTTTTCACTTTCTAGAAAATGCAAATTACTAAAATTGAAGATCATGAAGAGACTTGCTATCAGAGTTATGGCTGCATAGTCTTAGACTACGAGTGAGATTTGCAATATTTAATCAAAGAAAAGATAATTTCATCTACCCTAGTTCTCAGTGGAAAGCCCAGCAGAGATCCCATTCCCTTAGGAATTCCAAGAAAACTTGTCAATTAGTCTCTTATTCATAGAGTCTCTCTTCTCCTACTCTGGACTTACACGTGAAGTTTTTCATTAACTGTCTCATATGAAATGAACGTAATTCATACTTTCCTAATTATTGTTAGTCCCCAACTGCAGGCACACAAGATTTACAGGGCGTTGGGGCAGTTGCTCACAGAACTGAGATACACAATTTAACAGAAATGAGACCAGGCAATTTGTGTGCTTCTGTAATAACCAAATGATCAAAAATAGCTTCAGTAAAGAGAATTGATCATCTGAAAGCATTTTTATAAACCTGCACCCCAGACAAATGAGTTTGCCTGTAGAAAAAAAAGACAAGCAATCAAAACAGAATCTGAACAGAAACACAAGTTATGTGGAAAATCTCTAATGATCATTTATGCTTTTAGGCTTGCTTTGACCACCTTTGATGGTTCTTGCAGTTCTAAGAATTTTGTATTTTTTTTTACCCAAAATTCCTTGGGCTTGGTGTTCTGTGATATTGATTTTGGTTGGTTCTTAGGTGGTAGCACATACAGGTTTATTTTCACAGAGAGACTGAAGGGTGGCTCAAAAGATCTGTATTACTTCAAATTGGGAGCAGAGGAGCATTGTCTATCAGAACAGTTGAGTTACTTACAGAGTAGCTGGGAACCTATACTATAAATGCATGAAAGTAGAAAGTATTCTCTAATTTAAAGTAAATCACTAATTTACACTAGTGATTTGTAACAACACAGATAAGTCTTGCTGCAAGGCAGATTTCCTTGAATTTGCATGTCCATCTCCAGCATAGCTATCTGGCTTTTGGTAATAACAAAGTTTCAAAGTCAAAAAATGCTACCGTGTTCCTGTTTTGTTTGGTCTTTGTCAACTACAACTCATACTTCCAACATTTAACTGCAAAAAAAAAAGACTAACAATCAAAGATAAAAAACAAAACTCTGGTGGTCTACAATGTTTGCCTGACTTCAGGGCTTTAAGCAAAATATTAGAGCTCCTGGTGGAAAGTTGTAAAATTTAGGTGTGTGAAATGACTTCAGTATCTATCACAGAGACTCACACATGGTGCTTCTCCCTGTTAAAAAGTTCTATGGAAACCTTATGAAATGGCATCATATGACTCTGTATGAGCACTTTGTCTTAATTCTATCGCTTGTGGTTGTGTTTCTGGAGTCTGGGTCCCGATTAGCAACCTGTGAAATTTATGAGTAAAAGTTCATTTTTCATTGAATAGGAGTGGGAATCAGGTCTCTGTGACGCAGCCTTCAGAAACAGGTGCTGTTGTTTTCTGATTGTATTATTTTGAGTTCATCTCTTGGCCAAAAAGACTTGGATATTAATAAGTGGCTTGAAAATGAAGCACGTATAGTTGTTTGGCTATGTTTTAGAATTCCAGAGGTCAAGCTAGACTTTCTTTTACTGATGAAGATACTCCTTTGCTTGTGCCTGCATATATTTACAAATGGATTACATAGAATATTCAAGAGAGACAGGGAAAGATGATTACAGTCATTCTCTTAATCCCTCATGACATCTTCAAGTATTTAAAATGTGTGAGAACTTTAAGAATAAGGCTATATGACTGCCATATTATCATATTACTTAAAATGCTATTCTTTGTCTACTTTGTTACGTGATTGTAGTGGCCATTATATTTTCACAAATATTGTGATTAACAGACCAGGTTTTCTATGTAAGATTGCTCTGTGATATGATTTTCTAGAATATGGAATAATTGCAACACATCCTTTTCTTTTAAGGAATTCAATGAAAATATAAGAAATATGCCTCAAATTAATGACATCTGAACTTGGCAAGTCTGTGGACAGCTGAAGGTAAGGACCTAAATGAATCAGGATCCTTTTTCAAAATGTGTCTCTGACATATTCATAATATTGCAGCACATGGGAGGGGTGGGAGGGGATGGAGAAGACAAATTAAAAAAAAAAAAGAAAGAAAACCAAATTCTAAAGATTGTTATGCCCTCTTTAAAACCACTAACTCCTCATAAGTGTCCTGATCAGTAACTATTGATACAGCTGAGAAAAGATGCTTAACAGCCTATTTTGTGACTACTCCTTAGGAAAATCATAAATAAGAAAAGGAATTGTAGCAATGCCCATCTTCCTTCAATAAACAATGAAACAAATTTTCTATTTGGAGTCACACCTGACATCCTGGGGACCTTTAGCAACAATTAGACTGAATGCTGCATTTGGTTCATGTGAATGATGCTTAAGAAAGGAAGAATTATTGGAAATACTAGTTTTCATTTACTAATTTAAAGAAGGTATGTTCTTTCAAACCCTCTGGAACATTTCAGGTACAATTATTCAATTGTTTGAGACCCAAGTAATTTTTGTTCAGGTCTGTAGGCACTTCCTAACATGTATCAGTGACCATCTGTAAAGTACTATGAAAATTTACAACATTATATAAATGCCATGTGTCCTAATTACTAACTTACCTCTTTACCTTTATTTGTACATTTACTATTTTGGACAGGAAATACACAGAGAGGCAATAACTGTGCTTCAAAAGAGAATACGTTATGAAGAGATGACTTGTTTAGAAGACTTCTTAAACACCGCAATAAAGAAAATACTTTACCTTAGAACAAAAGCATGGTGACTCCAGAATATTGCATCACCAAATGAGGAACCCACAAGCAAGACATAACTTTTACTGTAAGTACTGCTACTAAAGACAAATACATTGTTTAGTTAGTCTTTAACAGTTCTAATCAGTCTCCATTACAGATTTTCTGGACGCTTCACCTTCATTTTTTAATGACCATATATTCTTTCTGGAGTGTTTGTTCAACTCTGTCCTCGATTTCAAGATTTCATTCCCTTACCTGAAAGGAAGAATTTCCTTTCAGGAAAGGGAATGAAATCCAGCGATTTCAATGAGGAAATGAGGATCAATTGGGCAAGCTTTGGTCGATAGTCCTGCACTTCAGGTCATCCCTTTGGCTTTTCCAGTTTATCTGTCCTATTGTGGTTTTTTTTTTCTTTTTTTTTTTTTTGAAAGTTCAATTATTCTGTTTAACATCTGTCTTGTTGTTTCGATTCCTTCCCAGATTTTAGGGATTTCAATTTGAGTGATTTTGACAAGTTTTGGTCCTTCTCACTTCACCACATTTCATCTCAGTACCCTTAGTTGTAGTCACACCATTTCAATTTTCAGGGTGTTTCAATTTTATTTTTGAATGACCATATCACCTTTCTGAAGTGCTCATTCAACTCTGTCTTCCGATTTCAAGATTTCATTCCCTGAAAAGGAAATAAAATTCTTCCTTCCAGAAAAGGGAATGAAATCTTGTGATTTTGATGAGGATCCAATTGGGCAAGCTTTGGTCCATAATCCTGCATTTCAGGTCATCCCATTGGCTTTTCCTGTTTATAGGCCCTCTAAGCTTTTATTCTCTTTTTTATTTTTAAGTTTCAGTTATTCCATTTTCTTTCTCTTTATTTCCCTTTCTTCTCAGATTTTAGGGATTTCAATGGGAATAATTTTAGCAAGTTTTGGTCCTTCTCACTTCACCGCCTTTCATCTCAGTACTATTGGTTGTAGTCACTCCATGTCAAATTTTCAGGATTTTTCAATTTCATTTTTGAATGACCATATCTTTTTTCACGAGTGTTTGTTCAACTCTGTCTTTTGATTTCAAGATTTCATTCCCTGAAAAGGAAAGGAGAGAAAGAATTTTCTTTCTGGAGTGGGAATGAAATCTTGCGATTTCAACGAGGATCAATTGGGCAAGCTTTGGTCTGTGTTCCTACACTTCAGGTCTTCCCATTGGCTTTTTCTGTTTATCTGTCCTATCGTTTTTTGTTTGTTATTTTTTTTTAATTTCAATTTTTTTTGTTTCACATCTCTCTCTTTGTTTCCCTTTCTTCCCAGAGTTTAGGGATTTCAGCTGGATTAATTTTGGCAAGTTTTAGTCCTCACTCCACCACATTTCATCTCAATACCATTGATTGTAGTCACTTCATGTCAAATTTTCAGGATTTTTCAATTTCATTTTTGAATGACCATATCTCTTTTCTGGAGTGTTTGTTCGACTCTGCCTTTTGATTGTAGGATTTCCTTCCCTTTCCTGGAAAGAAGGATTTCCTTTCAGGGGAGGAAATGAAATTTTGAAATTTCAATGAGGATCAATTGGGCAAGCTTTGGTCCATATTCCTGCACTTAGGTCATCCCATTGGCTTTTACTGTTTATCTGTCCTACTGTCCTATCTCTTTTTTTTTTTTTTATTTCAATTCTTTTGTTTCGCATCTGTCTCTGTTTCCCTTTCTTTCCAGAATTTAGGGATTTCAGTTGGATTAATTTTGGCAAGTTTTGGTCCTTCTCACTGCACTACATTTCATCCTTGAACCATTGGTTGTAGTCACTCAGTTTCAAATTTTCTGTATTTTTCAGTTTCCTTTTTGAATGACACTATGTCCTTTTTGGAGCATTTGTTCAACTCTGTCATCTGATTTCAATGCAGATGAATTGGTCAAGGTTTGGTACATATTCTTGGCCTTCATGTCATCCCTTTGGCTTTTCTTATTTTCATGTCATTTCTGTTTGGTTTTTTAAAATATTTCAGTTCTTCTGTTGCCCTTCTGTCTCTTTCTTTGCTTTTCTTCCCTGATTTTAAGGGTTTCAAATGGAAAAAATTTGACATGTTTTTGGCTATATCCCTACACCCAATTTCATCTCAGTAATTGTTGAGTAGATGTTGAACCATCTTTATATGCTGAATTGGAATGCAGAACTAGATAATTGATTAAGAATTAAATTTTAGGAAATGCTGGAACGACATACATAGCCATTTTAAATAGGTCTGTCCTATTTTTGTTGATGGGTTTCCTTCGAAATGTCAATTTTGTGGGAAGGTCTTTTTTGTCACACAAACCCTTGTGTATTGATTTTATGTTTCCTATATCTGCATGGTATTTAGGAAAATTAGACTTGTTATCCAGTATACTGTTCTTGAGAATGCTTATTTGGGAAGCTGGAGAGATCTGTAACTTTACACTGATTACAAATATCACCTTTATACTGTGCATATGTTACATGTAGCAGTGTGATGATTAATTTGAAGCTTGGAAATTAAGAAACTAATTAATAGAGTGATCTTTTTCTAGAAAATGACACTTTAAACACTGCTTTCATTTAAATGTGTTAACATTGAATAGTTACTATCGCAGTCAGATGTTGGAAATCTGTGTTTTTATGTAGGAATAATCAGCAGGTATGTAAGTTTGGACTGCAAAGTTTTCTCAGGCCCTGAGGACACCTCAGTTGAAATCTTAGAAAGAAAAAATTATTGCTTCAGTGCTTAGACCACATGAAGCTGGAAAACCTGTTTGCAGATTTGTCAGATAAGGGACAATAATTTGTACTGTAGTTTCTGAATTAGAGATGAGTCTTACGAACTACTAGAAGTAGGCAGTGGGTTCAGAGTATTTCGCTTTTCTGAGGATTTTTTTTTGCCTTTTTTCCTCCCCCAAAATTTAGAAAATGTCTGCTTCTTCCAGTGTTATGTATGTAGGTACGTATGTTTATTTGTAAGCAGGAATTTTCTCCTCCTGTTTGCCTTCAGTCCTCGCATAAGGGTAAACACAATCTTGAGTAACAAATAGTCTTGGATTTGGCATAAAGAGCTTAGTACCTTCACAGTGGAACCTTTAGTGCCGTGAAACAGAACTCTATTCTCTGATGCAGTTCTGTTGATTGCAGAGTTTTGTGTCTTCTTTTGCATCACTGTCTGCTGTTCAAAATTTCTGCAAGCGAACTAGAATTTTTCTTTCTTTTGGATGTTTTATCATGCTGAAGTGATGCCTTCCAAAATACTTAACCCTCTTAACTGAGGGGTCACTTCTCCTTGAAATAATAGAACGGTAACCTTAGACTAATTTTACTGCGTTAATGTGTGTACGACAGAGATGGATGTTCAGTTTGGAGTTACGGATTAAAAGGTCCCAGCCTGCTGGTGATTTTTCCTTATTATACTTCCTTTCCTCCTCTGTTGTTTCTGAGTTATCAGTTATTATGTACTTTTCTCTAGATTTAGTTTAACCCTGCTTTCTCAAGCAATGTCAGAGGCTTAATATAACTTGTCAATCATGAACATTAAAGCTGAAGAATGAGCAGTTTTACTTCTTTAGGAAGATAATACACTCAGTCATTCATTTTTAAATACTGAAAACAGTTGTTTTCTATCAGGTTTTTTTCTATGATCAGTTTTTCTTTCCCCATGGTTCTAGAAAGTATGGAAAACAGCTGGAGTAAGTTATACTAAAGTAATAGATTGCTGTAGCATGCAAGTGTAGCTGTTCCACTGCTTGAGGCACTGCTATAAAATCATGACAAATGAAGAATACATTTGCAAAGTCTAAAGGAGACCTCAGGCAGGTTGAATGTAATTACATAGCTAGAATTCAAGTAAGGCCCCAGGACCACCTGGGAAGGAATGTGTTGCTCACTGTTAGTAGGGTGCCAGGCAGGAATTGTGTTTATTTACTAGACAGAGTAACCTACAGTGCAGCCATAATTTAGAATGATAGAGTACTAAAGAGAAAAACATACTGTGTGAGTAATTTCCAACCTGGTAATGAAGCATAATGGAATAGAGCCATCATGCTGTATTATGCAATCTGCATTTTATAGAATGTGTGAATATAAATTCACCTATTAGGAGAAATTGCACCAACTTAATGTTCAAAACCAAAAAGTATTTTTCAAAAGTAAAGGGAAGGAAGTAGCACCTCTGTCTTCTCTGAAATGGAAGTTTCATATAGGAGCTTGGATTAGTGGAACATAAGCCTTTTCTTTATCTTATCTGTGGCACTAAATCTATTGGAAAATATTGGAATATATCTCAAAAGAAAGTTGCTGCACCATAGGAATGTGGGGGTAAATACCATAAAACCCTTTAAATATGAAAAAGAAAGCATGATGCAAACAAGCCAACAAGATCAGATGGTATTTGAAGGTTGTGTGTAATGAATATTTAATATGTATATCCATAGGATTATTGATGCTATTTTAGTATTTACATGATAGTTGTTTCCAGAAAAGACATATTCTAAAATGAGAAAGGTGAGCCAAGAATAGAAATAAGGAAAAATCATGAACAGTCTAATACCACAAAATGCAGCTCAACATCTTTCTCTGAGGATGTTGGAGAAGCTGAGGTAGAAGTCTTTTAGGGGAATGGAAGGAAAAAATATTTCTGGTACTTCTAAATGCCTTAGAAATAGGTATTATGTTGCGAAGTGGAGGAGAAAGAGTAAAAGACTGTCCCGGAACTGGCAATGATTCTAATTCTTCACCTTGCAAATATTTTTTAGAACATCCTAGATCATGCTCTAGCTGCATGAATGATGTTTTGTTCCTGTAGCCTCTGTTTCATTGGCCTTCAACCCTTCTAGTTTTCTAGATTAGTTAAGGAGCTGCATCAATACATACAGCCGAGCATCTGTCAGCCCCCTACAGCTGTACTTAGTTTTCAAAGTTTATTTAAATTTATGTATGCTTACTATGTGTGTTTGATGTTTCTCCTGGACCTTGGTGAGAATTCCACTTGGTCAAGATCTTGAATTTGAAGGTATACCAAGTGCAGGAACAGGGGAAAGCTGAAAAATGTCTGGAAGAAGATAATGTGTCAGGGTTTGGAAAAGACTGAGCAAAAACCAGATGGAAATTAATTCCCAGTACTTGTAAAGTATGAAGTCAAAAAGATCTGCACTACTGACAAGGCATGTTTGAGGATTTGAGAGGCATCATGTTGAGATTAAGCAGACTTTTCATACTTTTATTTTAATATGATTGATTGACATAGACAAAATAGATGGGAGTTTAACTTTCTTGTTTGTATGACCACTTCCCATCTAAACTAATCTGCAATTAAGAGAGTGGATTTACTTCCTATATCCACTTTTGGAAGAGAACGGAACCACTCTCTGCTGGCAGGCAAATTGACATAACATGCAACACAGTATAATGCTGAAGTCTTCAGTATGATGTGGTAAGCCACAAAATAACATGAATACAAATACATTTTTGGCTTCCTTTCACTGTTTTATTTATTACATCCTTCTTTATTTTTCACTGGTGGAGAGGAAAAAGAAGTACATGATTTAAAGTAGTTATGACCACTTTTAAGCAGTTTCAAATTTTGAGACAATACTTTCTGCATGAAGTATTACAGTAAATGCATAGAGTTGTCCATCTATAATTTTCTGACTTACTCAAAGAGAGCCTGTCTTTCTAAAGGGAGGTCAGAGTGAGCTGGGAGAGGGATATTTTTATTGCTGCAGTGTTTCCTGAAAAGATAAAATGCATGTTCAAGGTGCAATGTAATAAACTGTAGTCCAGGTTTTCACAGCACAATTTTGCTTGGTTTTTTTCTGCTTCCTCTTTCATAGCCCCAGGAGTTTAGTCCAGGAGCTAAGAACTCTTTTCCTAACTGTTGTGCCAGCTCATGTTGGCTAATAAAACCCTAGAAGTTTGGGAAAGATCTGTTTCCTGTTGATATAAACAATCAAAAATCTTTGGGCAAAATTGTCCAATGTGATTTTTCAGAATAAGTATGGAGTAAAAATTGCCTTTGACTTTTGAGTTTTGGCCTTCAAAAGCATTGCTGCATTAGCACTCTCCTAAACCAAAATCAGTGGTAACAGTTGTGGGACACCAGCCCACTTTCAGTGTTCAGCTTCAGGTCCAGTGCTTTGGAAGGAGATGGAGTTTGGCTTTATTTCGTCACTGTTTATTGTTTGAAATGGCATGAGCAGGACTGAGTGGACTAAGTGGATGCTCTGTTCTCCATAAATGACTGAGATAGACGAAGTGCTGCCCTGCAGGTGTGTGAGGATACAGTCTCAAAGCAAGGGGTTCTGGTGGTGGGAACAAAGTGTCCCGATGCACCAGCAGTGGTCGTGATGTTCCTTATAAATTCTTATCAGGCTGAACAAAGACATTAGACCACATGTCTGAGAGCTCTTGTACTTTGTTGTGCACTCACCATAACTCCAGCATCCAGCCCATGTGTAGATACAAAAGCTGTTGGTTCACTAGCTCTTAAATTCTACAGTAGACTTCCACAAGCCCTTGCATTTTGTACAGTACATTTCAATAACCTTCTTGAAGCTCCTGGCTTACAAACCACAACACGCTGCCACAATCTCCCCACTCCCACAACAAACTTCAGTTTGGAGCATGGGGTAGAATGTGGCAGCCATGTGTGGCCCAGGCAAACCAAAGGAGAAGAGAAAAAAAGACAGAAAAGGGAGAAAGAGCAAAGAATATCAGCAGTGCTTAGATCCAGTGTTGATCCTGCCGTGTGAATGGTCCAGAGCTGGGGGTGTGAGGCAGAAGTGAAAGGGGATTTGGCCCCCTTGCTCTCTTTCTTTTGCACACCTCGTATGCAAACCAGATAATTCATGCGTTTTACTCACCTGTACAAAGCCAGCCCTTGGAGTCCTCCCCCAGGAAGTGAGTTGAGGGGACTGGACTGAGCAAGGGTCTCAAGATGAGCAGTCTCAGGGCAGGGCTACACCACCTCTGTGGGACCCCCTCCTCCCATTACATCTTTCCTGCCACAACAGTCAGAAGGTTTGACCTAAAACACACTTATTTCTGGTTCTTTCCACAAGGTGGGTGGCCCAGACCAGTGGTGACAAGGCTGTGACATCTAGTGCTCAGTCTGTATGCTCTGGGGAAAAAGAGAGAAGAATGGAGTGCTTATCTAGGCAAACTAATCTGTGTTGTCAAAAAGAGACAGAGCTTTCTGCAGGGAGCTCTTCAACTCCTGCCTCTGTCAAACTACACCAAACTGACCTTTGTACAACTCTCTCACTTTTGACTCCTGTATACTTTCTGTGCTTAAAGTAAAGCAACCCCACTTCAGTAAAATAGGAGAAAATTGTGGCAGGAAAATGTCTAGATTTTTTGCTTTAATATTTTTCTGGATTTTTACTTTAATCTTTTTTGCTGAAATGCTGATAATTTACAGAGCATCATTAACAGTAAGCTTTTTTTTATTTATTAAGGTTTAGTGAAACTAGCATTCCAAAAGGAAAACTGTATTTTAATTCTTGAAATAAATCCATTGCATTGCAGTGGCACTGCAATCTAAGTAATCAATGATTTTTATTTTATTTTTTTAAAAAACACTCATGTTCTATGTAACACTGAAAGAGGTTTTAATAATTGCAGTCTAAAATATGCTTTAACACACATCCTGCCAGAATCTGGACTCAGAACAATAAAGACAGGCTGTTCTTACACATAAAAACAAAATTCCTTTGCCAGTCAATGTTTCAAGCAGAAATCCATTTTGATGACTACATTTACTTCAGAAAAAATATGAAATTAAAAAGGGAACTCAGGATGCATGAAACAGAAAAAAAACATTAAATTGCCAACTAGTGAGCTTGAAACATCGAATTTTGCAAATTTTGAGTTAAAATAAGTTTTAAAAAATCCCCAATATGTTTTTTAAAAGAAAAAGAACATCACTCCTTTGCTCCGCAATGTCTAAAATACTTTAATGTTAAAGTTAAAAGGAAGATGTTTTTACCCCTACCTAGCATACATAATAAATACTGAGGTACATGGAGTACCTTTTTTTCATTGAATTAAAGCTAAGACTGCAGAGCTCCTTTATTTTCCTGAAAGAATAGTTCTTTTGTAGCAGACGACTTCATATTTTGTGGCCAGGGGCCCCAGAGTCAAATTTCCAGGCAGCTTTCTTAAGTGTGGAGTCACATCTTCAATTCTGGCTTAGGAGATGGATTTACAAATAAGTGACAATGGCAGAAGTCTGCTTTGAAGTCTGCTTCCAGCCGGCAGGAACCTGTGCTCTGGAAATGTGTTTTCTGTGTAGGGCTGTGCTCTAGAAGTTGTCTATGGAACCTGTGCTCTGGAAATGTGTTTTCTGTGTAGGGCTGTGCTCTAGAAGTTGTCTATGTGCTCAAATGTGAGGCCACAGGGCTGGTAAATCTCTAGTGCCAGAGAGTGTAAACAGCAAAACTGTGTCCATGTAAAGTTGGTTCAAATTAAGTATTCATCTTAATATTTTATCACAGCTCTGCCTGTTTTCAGTAAAAAATAGGATTTTTAAAGTTTTGATTTAAAACAAATTATATAATGCATTTATAGACCCACAAACATCAGTTTCCAATGAATGGAAACTCCTTTGAAATGTGTTAAAATTTGTCACAAAGAAACAAAGGTTAGTTTCATTGCTACAGGGAATTTGTTCTTTGAAACAAAATCCAAAAGAATTCTGATGCCTGGAAATTAGATATATGTTAGTAAAATGTTATCAAAACCTGGAGGTTTGGGTTTGGGGTCAAATTAAAGGCTATTATCATCATTTGGAGTGTCCTTGATAAAGGGATTTTCTGGGAGATCAGTAGATCCCACACAACTTGTTTAAACATTAACCTGACTCTGTTAGATGAAGAATGCCTGTTGCTGGTTACGTGTAACAAAACCCCCATAATTTCCATTTAATTTTGAGCATGGCTATGAAGCAATTTAAAAGCCCCAAATATATCCTAAAATCTCTTTGCATCTTGATTAAGTTATTGTCTTAATCTTGGACTCTTCACAAGTTAAAACAGTCACTTATTTAAAAGCTTGATGGCTAAACTAGGAAAGTATTTTATTTGCTTTGGAATCAGAATTCAGATTAAAATATAATGTTTTTTACTGATGGCATGTGGTGAGAAGCCCAGAGAAGAACAACATTTTTTCCACAAAATAAATTGGTAGTTTTAGTTGTTGTTGTTGTACTGGGACAATGTATTGGACACAAATAGATCAGCAAAACAGCTTAGGGAAGCTCATATGTTAATTTTGTATGTTTATACTAAAAAAAAATTGTATGTGTAGGTTATTAAAGAGAAATATTATTTTGTCTCATTCTCTGCCTCACAGATTTGGGGTAATATATGCTGTATCATATTATAAACTGTCTGTTAATACCAGAAAAAAAAATTTCTTAACAATCATTTGAATAATGGAGTGTTGCTAGCTGAACTGATCATTTGAAAATTCATTGAGTTGCACAGTAATCACCGAATCTCCAGTTTTATTATCCTTCATGTCACTGAAAAATGCTTGCTGTTGTGTTGTTCTCTTTTCATTTTCATGATGCTCCAAACCAGAAATGTATCACTGTCTAAAATGTATGTTGGTAGGTAATAAAGAATAGCAAGTGAAAGGTCAAATCTCTTGCAAACTGGTGAAATTAATAACTTAAATTTAAACAGAAACCACATTGCATGACCAGAGATATAGACTATATGGGTTGTAGTATGATTTATAAAATTAGGAATGTATCATTAAGGGTGCTTGGAACTATAGCATTCATGAGTAAGGCAAAATTCCCACCGACTTGGCTTTAGATGTCTGCTGGATTCTTGGTTGGTTGAGTTTTGGATTTCCTCTGCTCTAATATCTTCTTCATTTGTTCCCACTCTGAACAAAAATACATGTACAAAACAAAAACTCCTCACTGGAAGACATGCCTACATAATGATTTTGTCTTGCTAATATTGCCATTATTCTCTCAAATAGATCTTTCAATTTTCCCACCTCCCATTTGCTTTATATTTGCTCACAAAACAACTTATCTTATTGTGAGCACTCATGTGCACATGGGAATGTTGGTAGAATGGTAAAGCAAGTGTTGGCACCCACTCTGTTTCCTCAGGCTTGTAATTCTACCACTAAAGAACTCTCTGGAGGCTGCTGCAGGATCCCTTCAAAATCTTGTTCTGCCCCCATTCCTTGGTTGACAAGGATACATTCAGGGATGTTAGAACCACCCTTGAAGCGGCAGGAGGGATGCAGGGCCTGTACCAGAGGTTGTGCAGGTTGGTCTTTGTCACACAGAAGACAAGAGCTCAGGTCATATCCCCAACCATAAACACATGGCTTGAGATTGTGCAGCCTCAATAGCTCTGAGGGTTGAATTTCTGCCCCCGCTTTGGGAGAGCTCTCACAGTGTGAGTCAATGAGGCAGTGGCAGCTGCTTGTTGTACCTGTGAACCCATCCATGGGGCAGAACAGATCTGCCTTCACTCCAGTGCTCCTCTCATGTGAACAAGGCAGAGCCCTGAACTCGTGGTTACATATTTGTATGAGATTATATTTGGTTATTGCAACACCACAGCTGCCCAAACTGCCTCTGGCCGGCTCTCCAGAGGAAAGGCAGGCAGATCAGCAGGGTCCATCTGTAATGTGGATGTTACTGGCTGAGCCTTGTGTACGTAGTCTGATCTCTCCCAGAATAAGTATTTGCTTCTGAAGAAGTCTAGGCAGGCAGAAATGAAACACTGGAGCTGAGCAAAATATTTTGAAAATCACTATTAACTTATATTACAAAATTTTTTGTAAAGCTATACTCCCAGAGTAACTTTGCTTATTGCAAAGAACAAAATAGAATTTGCAGATTTAGAGAGGTGATTCTGTCCTTCTGCTACGCTCAGCTGAGACCCCACCTGGAGTGTTGCGCCCAGCTCTGGGGTCCCCAGCATAGGAAGGACATGGACCTGTTGGAACAAGTCCAGAGGAGGCCACCAAGGTGATAAGAGGGATGGGGCATCTGTCCTGCAAGGAAGGTCTGAGAGAACTTGGTTTTTTCACCCTGGAAGAAGCTTTATAGTGACCTGAATGCAACCTGCACCTGAAGGGAACCCACAAGAAGGATGTACAGAGTCTTTTTACAGCAGTATGTAGAGACAGGAGAGGGAGGAATGGCTTCAAACTGAGAGAGAATAGGTTTAGATTGGATGATAGGAAGAAATTCTTTACTTTGAGGGTGGTGAGGCTCTGGCACAGGTTGCCCAGAGAAGCTGTGGATGCCCTGTCCCTGGAAGTGTTCAAGGCCAGGCTGGATGGAACTCTGAGCGACCTGATCTAGTGAAACCCCATGGCAGGGGGGTTGGAACTATGTGGTCTTTAAGGTCCCTTGCAATGCAAACCTTTCTATGATTCTATGAAGTGATATCTACTACTACTAAACTTTTCCTGAGGCCTTTTGTAGGATGCTCTGTTGCTTCAGATAAGACATTGACTACTTTCAAATGTCGCTGTAATAATTTTAAGGAACTTTGAAAGCCATCAGTCATGAAGAGTATAAAAACCCCACAACTTCATATATAATCTGAAGTGGAAAGTTGTATATATATAGAAATAATGTGGTGAAAAATGATAAGCATTCTCACACTTTTGCCACAATCGGGTATCTTCAGACTGTCAGCAAAAAAGGCAAGACACTCAGGAGATATCACATGCTACTGCTTCCCTTGTTCTTGTATGTGCTACTTGTAGTTGAATCCTTTTTGAGCCTGTGAAATTGCTACCTGAAGAGACAGCTGTGGCTTTACAATGGTTCTGTGAGTTACTGAGAAAGGGCCACTCTCAGCCTGTGAAATAAAGGCCACAAAACCAAAGGAGAAAGTGACAATATTTATCCTTTTCAAGGTTGGGCAGAATTATTGCCTTTGCCAAAGCGTATGATACAATAGTAAAATTAATTGTAAAACCCAATTGAGATCAGTGCTGAAGCTTAGTGAAGCCAGTACTTCACTGCAGATGTTTAACAAGACAGTCCTGGGCCCTGCACATGAACTGTGATGCCATTTGCCTGTATAGCAAGTGTTCTGGGAATCTTGCTTACAACGACTGCAAGAACACTGGTCCTTTTGCTGAATGAATACAGCCTGATATTAAAAATCCAAAAGAAGATGATATATAACCTCTGCTTTTTTGCCAAAGGTAATAAAAGATTAATTTAAGGAAAAAGGAATTTGTAGCAATTGGTATATTTCTGGTATTCATCAACAACACATAATATATATAAAAAATGCATCTGAAAAATCCTATTCTTTATATGAATAAGAAGAAAAAACTGTTGTAGCATAAGTAAAATCCTCAGTGAGAAGAAACCATATGTTACCCACCTTGCAAAATACACATCTTTGGTCTTTTATGTGCTTCATTCCATTAATCTCGCCTTTATGCAGCCTGTAAGGAGGCTGGGATACTTGTATTCAAGAATCTAATTCAGGTTTCTATTCAACTGAGATGAGTATCCAGCTGAAGGGGGACAGCCCCATGAAAAGCTCATCCAGACTGCTATTGTGTGGTAAAAAGAAGGCACACAGACGAGGAATGGAGTTCTGTATAGAAGTCTTCTATAAGTTACAGATACTACTGCTTCCACAGAAAGCTGAACCCTTGTGCAAGGACGAGAACATCCTCTTCACAAGTCTAAAGGCATGGAGTAGGGTGGCTTAAAAGATCATATTTAAAACAGGTGGATGTGAAATGTCTCTCAATAGAGATATAGTGACAGGAAAGAAAAATGCTTCTATATCTGGCAATACTCTTATCAACAAGCTTTGCTAAAGCATTTGGGATTCCCAGTAAAAACTCTCCAGAAATCCTGGGTTTAGGTGTGGGTGGAGAACAGCTTCTCCACAAAAACTCAAGTGTATTCAAAGGTATAGGCAGACAGAACTGTGGATGCCTCCAGCTGTATGACTGGAGAGTGTTGTAAAGCAGCCTCTATGATAGATCTCTAAGCAAAAAATCACCCGCTCTTCAGCAGAGAAGAACTTAACCTTCCTTGCACAGGTTAAGAATGGGGGAAAAGTCTATTGTTTTCTTTGCTTAACTCTCAAATATTCTTTCAAAATACTTCAGCTAGGTAGGCTTTTATCTGGAAACCTCTGTTTTGGCTTCTCAAAAATGTATTTACTGATCTATTGGGCACTACTCATCTATTCGGCACTGTGCACTTTTAAGCTAACATTAAAATGGGCATCAGAAATCTGTTTCCTATAATCTGTGGGAAAAACGATGGGATGGGAACTTTGCTTTTACTGAGCTTATTCAACCTTTCAGAAAGCCTTAGCCATGCACAGTTTCTCTGCATGGACGTAATTATGCCCTGTACTTTAGCTATGGGTGTCTATTTGTATCTCTGGAGACAGAGCACCTAGGGATTTACAACACTCATGAAAGACCTATGCCCTCATCCAGGCTGGTGGCAGACAGAGCAAGGCATCAGGAATGCACATCTGGCAGAGTAGGAACAAGGCTCTGCTTCAATTCTTTGCTGCCATGAGTTGGAGATGGTGAGTTTTTTTTTGAGGTGTATTAAAATATCTTTGATGACAGAAGCCAGTTCTTCAAGGGAAAAACTTTGCTCACAGAAAAGCACTGGTCTAACTGAAGCTTCCCATGGGAACCTGCATTTCAGGTCCACCTTGGAGATAACAGGGCAACTGCTTGATACTGCCAGGCTAGCTAGGGTGCTGAATCAAGCAGAGTAAAACTGTCTCTTGACTGCTCAATATTCCAGGTGAGGGCCCTGACCTGCAGTAATCCATCTTCTGACCACCTGACTACCTGTGCAGTAAGTGCACACTCTTCCTTCTTACTTTAGTGCCAGCAGTTGCCTTCCTTTTTTTTCCTCTTCATCAGCATTGGTCTCTGATACCCTTTGATGAATGAAGAAAAGGGTATTATTTATCCAAAGTGAGAAAAATAACCCTTAACAGCAGAGAAAATGGAGATAGAAAAGTCCTGAGAAGAAAATATTTAGATAACCACGCAACTTGCAGTCAGCCCATACCCACTTTCCTGATTCATTTTCCTTGCTCTATCCATAAACATCTATTTTGTTCCCTGTGGCTGCTCCAGAAAGGGTTTTCCTTCTATTCCCAATGATTTTTTTTTTCCATTTTCACATAGGACAAAGCACAACCTCTTCTGTAGTTTACAAGCACATACTATAAACAGAAATATATTGTAGCAGAAAGCAACCTTGCTAACATATGCAAATAGCAGGGAAGAATGTGAGGATTAGATTAGAAAGGGTAAAAATGGTTTAGTAATATGAAGAAGTAGCAAAAGCAGAAAAAGGGTGTTCCCACTGCTTTTTAAATCTGTCTTTAAATTATTTACTTGGCACTTTGACAGCCCACAATTTAAATTATTTCATTCATCTTAATATTTAATCACAGTTTTTAATTATACTGGTAACTTGAGGCTACTTTTTAATTCAGCAATAGCTTCATCTTCTATTAATAAATGGCACATACCCTTGGCCTTGACACTTACTTGCTGTGAGTGTTTCAGCTTTGGTAGAACATGCAGTTCAGGACACTGTTATTGCATCTTAAAGCTCAAATCTTCTTAAATTATCAGTACAGCATTTAACCCTGATGATAATAATTTAGCATAAAAATGTTCAGTCTTCACTGTAGTTCTTAATGCTACTGTTGCTAAAATTGCAGATGATCAGAGAACAAGTACTTATAAAAAAATCTTACTCTGAAAAATATTCTTCCAGATGATTTTTCTTCTCAGTCTGGAGAAGAGGCAGTCTGGTACCTGAGAGCTGTGGGCTGGAAGAATGTTGCATCTCTATGTGTGACTGGCAGGGTTTGGGATGAAGGACTTGGGTTTTTTTTTGAGCTGCATGCCAGATGAACTCCCTTGCTGAGGTTACAGCTCTCATGTGGCACTGGGCTGCATTGGTTTGGAGGCTGCTGGGGAACAGGGGCCTTCCAGCCCAAACCCACCAGGGAACACTAAAAGATCTGGGGCTTGCTGAGCTTTGTCTCTCCCCACAGCTCTCTGACGTCTGTGTGGTTCTGTGATGACTAGGGAATGTGATTTATGGGTTCAAGAAAGTTGACCATCTTTCCCCTGAGCCTCAGAGACCAAACTCTTGTTTTTGCAGGCAGCACGTCAGATAAATATTTTTCCTATAAATTGGCCACCCTCTATTTTACAATGTTAAATTTTTGTTCTAATCCTCCTTATTGAGAGATTTCTCCAAAAGTTGGCTCTTCTTTTGCTTTTTTGTGATTCCCAGCCAAAATTTATTCACAGAATAAATTCCAATTTTTTTGCCAACATGGTTCCTTAGCTCAAAAAAGACTCTTTGATTGATCTACGCACAGCAATCAAAGCCTTCTCAGCGTTCATTTTGCCAGACTAAGTGAGCTGAGCTCTTCCAGTTTCTTTTGACATGATTCATCTAGAAATCTTTACTGTTCCTCTTTGGATTAATTTTTGTGGATCACAAATGATTAGAATTAAGTGCATTTTCCCTCTGACACTTCACCAGGGTTGGCACACAGCACTCTGATAGCACTTGCTGGCCAAATCTCACCTCCTATGTACTGTTGATACTAACAGAAATAATAAGTATGAGCAAAAGGGTGGATTTAACAGAACCTCTGATGAATTTGGTTAAATCAGACTACAAGGGCTGAGATTGTTATGTGGCATATCTTTGTATTTATACAGTGGCAACACGAGGATCAGGAACCAGGACACAGTGGCCCACATGGGCAGTGCTATTTGTAGGTCATCTGAAAGGATCAATATCAAAAATGTGTGATGTCTGGTGGCTTTTTGCTCAGGGAGCTGGGCACTTTGGGTTCTATTCGTAATGTACTGAGTCTCCCCATCCACTTATTGGAGACTTACTGCCTGTAAACATTTCTTTCCTGTCACCTGTGGCCATAAAGATTATCTTAGGCTGAAGCAAGGATTTAAGCTCAGCTAGACCCTGACTACTCTAAGTCAGAAGTGTAACATTCCCTGTGCAATGTGTTGCTTTGAACCAGAACAGATCAACACCAAGAGGAAGACAAGAAGCATCAGCTTCCATTTCTTCCAAGCTCCAGTGTTAAATATCCTGCTAAATATTTGTTAGTTTGCCTGTTAACCACTGGAAAGATTCATCAGGGTTATAAGATCCAACCTAGGCACTTGCAGTAATTACCACTAAGAGCACTCTATGGTATCTGAAGAAGAAGCAGGAAAAATAACAGACATTTGGTGTCAGAACAGCAAAAGAAAATGTGAGGGATGAAGGAATTGGAATAGCAGGTAACGACTATAGCTATTGCCTCTGGGTTTCTTATGAAATTGATCAGACAGGGATTAAAGAAGTGGTTTTTGCCCTTCAAAAAGAAAAGTTTCTAAAGAGTGAGGTCGAAAAAAGCTAGCTACTCTTCTTTTTCCATTAACCTCAGGCCAGAGGCAATGGATCTAATTTAATAACCTACAATTAAAGAAGAGCTGTCTAATTACCAGTTTGTGATAAAAAAACATGTCAGGAGAATCACACACTTTGAAAGAATGAAACTCTGAGAGGATTAATTGCAAGTGAAATACCCCAAAGTGAAATTTATTTAATATTGTAAAAAAAACCCTGAATTTTGCTATTTATGGGATCCTAATTTTGAGATCAGATTGCAGTAGAGAGATCAAAATTGAGAGAGAAATATGGAATGAGATTCTGACTCACATTTAGAAGCATCTGTGTTAGTATGCCAGTGTGGAGAACACTTTTCCATGAGAATGCAAGTTTTGGAACGAAAACAGGTGATGCTACAGAAGATTGGGCTGACAAATCTTAGTAAAAAAAAAAAGGGTTGACAAAATAATTAAAAACCTCTTCAACGATTAACTTCTCATATGGTGCAAATTTCTAAGAAGTAATGTGAAAGTTTCAACTTGTCAGAACAAATGGGAGCAAAGCAATGCCCAGCCTTTGATTGAGCTACTATTTTGCAAGAAACAAATCTATCTATGGGAAGCTGTACCTAAAAGGAAAATAAGTAAAAGTATTCTGCACAGCAAAGAAGCTTTTCCCATGGAGATTGCTTAGACTGAGCTCTGTATGAGATGACTGAAATGTGCCCTTGAACATGAGTGGCATTGTTGCTTACAAACTGGATATTGAAACTCAGATCAATATGAAACTTTAAATCAATTTGGATACAGAGAAAAAAGCCCAGGTTGTACAGTGACAAAGTCAGTTCAATAACAGCTGTATACAAACTAAATGTAATTTCAAGGCCGTGAAAACAGAATTTTACTTATTATTGAGAAAGATAGAAGCTGAAATATGTGTGGTGCTTCTTCTCCTAGGGAGGATGTATAAGCTAGAAAGCCAGAGGAATCTGGAGATAGAAAGAAAAACAGATTAGAAAACTCAAATAAATTACGATATAGGCAGCAAAGGAAAAATTGGGAGGGAAATTTCACATACACACACAAAAAAAAAGAAAATTAAAATTGTCATTATGGTTGCAAAAGAACACTGAGAAAATGTAGAATGGAAACTGTAAATATTTAAATATGTGCATGATGAAAGAAATCTTCTATCCATGATCATGATATCCTTTATATGTTTCGGAGATATTAGAAACAAATGTCTGTTACAAAGGAAAAAAATGGCTCAGTTCTCTCAGAGAACTGAAATGAGAGAACATTTACCACACAAAGAGATAAACCCCAACCTGTCAAAGGAAATTCCTTATATAGTGTTCTCAAGTCACTATTTTCTAGATCCCCTTGATAACAATGGACATAACAGTACTTTTTCACCTCAAAGAATTACTGAAGCAGAGCACTTCACAATGTTTAGCATATATATGCTATTGTAATGAGGCCAGTGCACACATCTTACTACCTAAACTTAGTAGTCTCTACTAGGGAGAAAACTTATATTAAGGAATAAATTAATAACTCACTTTGAATAATTGGCATTCTAATTTAATATGTGACTGTGTTTTGGCTTGATTCATACACTGATTTAAAAAATGAAGGGTAAATGTTTTCTGTCATAGTTCTGGTTTATCCAAACCCAAGATGCATACACTTTTTTCAGGCACAGTTTATATTAGTGTTTGCTTTTTGTGCTTTCCTGCAGTGAGTATTTTCTAAGACCTATGCTCTGCTGAATACCCATGGAAACTTCTTCAGTGGGCAGGCTTCTCCTGTGCCATGGTGTGTGCGAGTGCTTCCTGTTTCCTGGTGCTCAGAAGCAGGTGCAGGCTGACTGTCACTGCTGTACTGGGGCAAGACCCAGGTGTGCACCAATCCTTTGTCCCTGAATCCTGCAGACCCAGCTCCCATGGCAAGGGAAGCCCAGGCCCAGCTGGAAGATGAGCCACAGCACGCTGTAGCTGGGCGTTGGTGTGCAGGATCCGTGCAGCAGGACCCTGGGGCGTGCCAAGGCATGCAGGGCAGCATAAGCACAGTCACTGACACTCAGAATGTGAGAAACGACTGCTCCAACTTTCCAGGCTTCCTTTGAAGTCGATGGGAACTCGCCTGAGTAAGGTACACATGAAAATGGAATAGAAGTGTACGGTTTTGACCTGTTAGGACATGGGTGTCGAAAGAAAATGCTTCATTGCTGAAATCATAAGCAGCTTGCTAAATATTTGGGACTTAAGAATACTCCACCCAACGGCTTGCTGATTAGAATGTGCACAGGGAGGTAGATGTGAGCGTAGATCTCCTCTCCTGACACCTGAGTGGATGTTTCAGCCACTGACTTGCACTAAGTGGTGACTTTGTTCTCTCCCTTTTTCCTCCATTTCTTTCAATTTTTTACTCTGTCCTTGTTAAGCACTGAAAAAAAGCCCACCAAAACACCTGGAATCTGAAGTGTGGACACTTCCTCCCTTGGGTGATTTAAATCCCAGAGCCTGACAGGGTTTAGCGCACTTCCTTTCCTTGGTGTTGCTCAGTGCCTAGCTGCTAGCAGTTCCTGGAAGACCACTGTGAGTTCCTCTTGTGGGTGATGGACTTTCCCCACACAGGGAACACAGAGACTCAGAAACTTCGGTCTGCATCTGCTGTGTTTAACTAAAACTAAATGCATCAGTGCAGAGCATGGTGACTCTTAAATTACTGTGTTGACTAAGCCCGAAGCCCAGAAGAGCTGAAGTGAAATCGCAAGAGATAATGAGAGAGAGAGATAATGATGGCTGATTTTATTTTAGTGATGTAAATAAAATGTGCTGCATCAATATACAGTAACTGATGACATGTGAGTCTGGACTGGAAGAAAGACAGGGTCAGTTACCCTTGTCCTCCCTTATTGAAGACAACTAGACCATGTAATTCCTTTCACAAGCTGGTGACCCTCCAGCCTGACATTCTACATTCTGTATAAGTAATAACTAGAGCTTATAGCTTGCATGTAAGTGCAGTTACATGTAGATAAATATGTAGGTAAAACAGATGTCTTGTATGTGCAAGTTGTATATTGAGCATGTATTGTAGTTAAGACATCAGTAATTGTTACAGGCAGCTTCAATGTTACTTACTTTGAGAGAAACATGGCTGGCTTGGACTCTTGAAGTCTAAGTGGTGTTTTTCCATATATAGCTTCCTGTTAAATATTCTACACAGCAGCCACTATGCTTAGGTTCTTCCCTAAGTGGTCCTTTTGAATGGCAAGTGGCTCAGCACTTATTGACAGGTTGCTTTCTTGTTTAAAAATAGAAGAATGTGTGGATCCTTGTACATAGCAGGTAGCCAAGCAATAACGAAAGTGATTGATGATAAAAAGCTTGCTTTCTGCTCTCCTGTCATCAACAACCTATTGGGATCAAGAGAACACCAGGATAGAAATTAATCTTCCTTGAGTTATTCTAAACAGTCAACTGATAGGAGATTTCTTTGATCTCATTCAATTGAAATTGATTAATTCTGTTAATTACTCTGTTTGAACTGAGTTAGCAGGAATTTTCTGCGTGTTGCAGCATCCTTGATGGTTTGCCTTCTTGCATGCCAAACAAGAAAACTTGGTAAAGAACGTGAAAGCAGATGATGTCAACCTAGTGTTTGCTGACTTAGACTGATAATGACTAGCAGTGATAAATATCAGTAGAAATCATCAGATGTAATTTGTTTCTGTACTTTGATTTTTTACTAAACCTGTCATTGTTTAATATACATAAACAGTCCTTGGGGCAGGAACTCATGAATTCTTCTGCCAAGGAAATGCATAATCACTAAGGTAGGAATATTTTCTCACTTTCTCCCCCTGTCCATTTTGTACCTCATGAATCTTTAATCCTATAGGAAGAACGGAAGTTACATTAGAGTTCTTTAGCACTTGCTGGACTATGGTATTGTTGTAAATCTAGGGTGTTCCCCCAAGTTTTATGCCATCTCCTTATTCCTGATGCGGGCTGGGAAGGTTCAGATTAACATTAATAGTACAGGACTAACCTCCTACCTGGAATCTTTTTTTTTTTTTCTGGTTAGCAAACTGAATCTTATGAGCTAGAGGAGATAATTAGAGTGCTTGGAAATGTACAAATAGACTGATATACACTGAAGGATTTGCCACATACCAAGGACACAGCTGCCACATACTGAGGACACAGGTTTGCCAGCGATCCTGAAATCTGTCTTTGCTCTGTCTAGCCTTCAGTCAAAAAGAAAACTAATTTATTGTGCTAAAATGTTATTATTAAAAAATTATTGGTATTTCTGGAGAGAGGTATGAGAAATGAAACAATAAAACATTTTGTAGGTACATGTTATTCTAGCTAAGCTTCAAAGTGGTTTGTCTTTCCCATATAGCTAGTAGGGACCTGAGCCAAAATAATTTCCAAAATACTTGCCACAGCTCTCTGGTGCTGGGATCCAGTTCTCTTGCATCCTGCCTGATACAGGTTAGTCTCTGCTCTATAAAGATGCCTTTGGAGTGCCTTTCTGTGACACTGTAGCTCAGCTGGAAGTCAGCAGCTAATTGACTCTGAAGAAACCCTTTATGCAATAGGAAGGCAAAACATCCTGCCAAGCTCAGTACTTGCTCTAGGGGTAAGCAGGTCATTTACCTGTTTTCAGTAAAATTCTTTCTGCTGATGGCAAGGGAGGTGAAACTTGCTAAACACCCATGTGAGTGTATTGCTATTTATAAAACTCAAGTGTAAAACCTCTTGTGCACAAAAATATAAGTGAGAACAGCAAATATAGCTCAGTAATATTTCCTAGAGATCAGATAAAATCACAGGGCAGTGCCCTGGAGTCCAATAAAGTGCTAGGATCAGTGATCTCTGAGTGTGACTTGCTTGAACTGGGCTTACTTGAACATTGGAATGATAGGCTCTGTCCAGGAAGGTTAAAGGTGTGGATATAAATGCCTTTATGCAGAAGAAGTGCCTTTATGCAGAAGAAATAATTAGAGTTCTTTTTGCTTATCCTGAGAAAGTCTTGTAATCACTGCACTATTATGTAAAATCTGGAGACTTTTCTTCTGTTTATGTTTTCAAAGAAAGCAGTAACCATATCTACTGTTTACATAAAGTTTGTTCTGCTTGCCTTCTGAACAAACCAAGTGAAGGGCTATTTTCTGGATCAATTTGGCATAAGAACTGGGCATAATGCTGAGCAGCATGGTGGGAAGTGTGTTTGTGTCCAGAAGCAGAAAGCTTGTTCAAGAAAACTGAGCCACACAGAAATCAAAATAAATTGCTTTCTTTGGGGATCGCTATTTTGCTTCTAGACACCTCTGTCCATGTCAGATGTTACATCTTTCACCTGCAAAATGACATAAAACGTCCCAAAGTAGCTGACAAAAGGGTAACTCCAGAGCTGGAGGCAACATTTACATGCCATGGAAGTACCATAATTAAGGGAGTTTGCCATGCTGAGGGTTCCCAGTTCAGGGTTCCCAGTTTGAGTGTGCTGCTGGGAAGATCATTCCTGCCCTGCCTTCAGAAGCTGGAAATACTTTTTGTTATGTGCACAATCCTTTGCATGCAGCAGCTGCCTCTGAATTCCCACACAGCTCCTTGTGTGGGGTTCTACTCTGATGTACAGCAGATATATCCGAAATCCACCATGTCTGGATTGTATGTATTTTTATGGATTTACTAGCAGGATGAAGACCCACTCCCCGTGACCCTGCAAGTTAGGAATAAGGAATGGAATTTTTTTCCCCACAAATCTACTTTACTGGTTATAATATTGTGATCAGAGGTCACTTTTCAAAATATTCTAGGCAATTTTTATGAGTTAGTAAAATCACCAGATCTTCTCTCTGAAATAAAGAAATTCCCGATAAGTCCCCTAAAATAAAGAAATTGCCAATAAGTCCCCAAGAATCTGGTGCAAATAGTCAGCC
This sequence comes from Camarhynchus parvulus, assembly GCF_901933205.1. Taxonomy (NCBI): domain Eukaryota; kingdom Metazoa; phylum Chordata; class Aves; order Passeriformes; family Thraupidae; genus Camarhynchus; species Camarhynchus parvulus. The sequence continues at coordinate 20,659,293 of NC_044573.1, read as the reverse complement.
TGAGGCTTCTTTACTCACTGCTTTTGTTGTATGTCTTTCATTGAGATACTCTTACTGGATAAAGCCTTAGGTAAATTTTTTGAGTCATAATCCCCTTAATATCCAAAGCTGTTATGAGAGAGAACATGAAAAGCTAAGAAAGCAATAATTTCAGAAATTGGTTTCTTTCTGGATTTTCTATTAACTTTTTCCTGGCAATCATTCTCATTAATTTGGTATACTCCCCTTTTTAACACACAACACACACAAAATCACAGAAAGTTTACATAAATTGTTATAGGGGGTCACTTACGCTGTGTTTGTTGCCAATATAAATAATTTAGAAAAATAATTATTTTTTATTGAAGAGTACCTTTTACACTAATATAATGATTTTTTACAATTTTACTCACCCTTTTTTGTGATGGGCAATTAATCTTTTTGGGCAAATGGTTACAAAAATATTAATCTGCTGAGATTTTTAGAAATAGAACAGCTTTTATGTCCAGGCTGCTAAAATGTAATGGAAATTTCATAATATTAATTTTAGCTGTTTTATGTGAAGGGATCATACAAAATAACTTTCTCACCAGTCACAGCCCTAAGCGCATCTGGTTCTGTTTGGTGCCTGGGGTATTACATCTGGGGTATATTTATATTTGCTGTGCAAAGAGGAAAATATAAACCAATCTCGCCCTGTATTTTCTACCTATATTTTCCTTGGAGCCAGAGTCCAGCTTTTAATATTCCCTCTACCAAGAGAAAATACAACATAAGACTGTACAAGCCCATGGCTGAGTTTCTTTGCATGCTTAACATCAGTGGCAGGACACAATAGAAACACCTTTCTTCCAGCAAAAGTACATGGGTTAGAAGCCACTTCAAAGCCGAAGAGGTGAGTATGAGTAGCCTGTTCTCCTGCCAACACGGTCCATAACTGCCAGTCAAAGATTAAACCACTAAGCCCTCAATTTCAAGATCACACTTTAAAGAAAATAGAAGGAAGTGCCTTCAAGGATGGAAGTGCTGAGCAATGCCAATGCATGATGCATCTGAATGGCAGGAATTTATGTTTCTTGCTGCTCAAATGAAAACTGGGCTCTGCTCACCCCGGTTTCTGCCTGCGTGGTGTAAGTGACATCTTTGTCACAGCAGAAAGAACAAGCACTAGAACAACCTATTGAATTAAAAAAAAAAAAAAGACTACCAAAGGTTATCTTTCTTTAAAAAACCTGTAGCATCCTTTCCAGACATATCTCTATGTAGCTGAACATAGAGTTTGCCAGAAAAGTCTCTTGTGCATATTTGAAAATAATTCATAGATTTCATTACACTTTTATGCTTTTATGGCTAAAGCCAGGTAGAGTACAGTCTGGGGGTTTTCAAACATAGATACTTAATGTTCTCCTTTTTCATCACCTCATTTGTATTCTTTATTTCTGCTAGCAAGTTCTTTCATTAGCCCTGCATGATACTTATTTAGTATTGCCAGGGCTATTTTCTCTTGTTTTCTCTTTGTCTGTTTTGTTTTGTTTCTTCCAAATTTGATTTGTGGATTACTTGAAAAGAAAAGCACTAATACTATTTGAGGTGATTTCCAGTGTCCCCTGTCTGTATTTTATTTTATTTTCAGATTGCTGTGTCATAGGTCTGTGCCACTAATTCCAGAGTTCCCTAAAATGTGGATATAGTACTTTACAAATACAAAAAGTCCTCAGCTCCTCAAGGCATGATTTAAAAGTAAGCTTACTGACTCAAGGAAAATCCCCTTTAGAGTCAGCACAAACTTTGGCGGTTCTCATCAGGCCTGAGGTGTGCAGTCATACATATGTTTTTTTCTTTCAAAATATTCCCTGCTCTTTTCCAGTCTGCAAAGACAATACAGAGATTAGGTTTCCATCTCATCTCATCTCATCCAGTAGCACCGTGAAAATCAGTTGCACGGTTGGTACTATTGGGTGTGGAGAGACAGACATGAAATCTAGATACTCCCGTTGTCTGCCTCCTGATTTGAAGAGACCACAATGGTAAAAATGGAAAACAAATTACAAACCAGCAATTTTGCAGAACATTTTGGTGATTACAGAAAAGCATTTTGTAATCATCCCAAAGCACTACTAGCTGTCCATCAAGGACATCAGTAATTCAAAGCAGTCGTAAGATTTTCTGTGCATAAATAATCCATAATAGTGGTGACATACGGTAATTCACATTTATCATTGATGAAAATGACACTGAAAGTTAGTTATAATCATTGCTTCTGAAGCACTCCAAGCATAATACATTTGTGGAAACAAATATGAAAAAAACAGTGGCAGAACATGTGATAAATAAATCCCATTAGGTCTGATAATATGACACAGGCAGGGAGGAAACCCACTGGGACATTTGCAAGTCAGTAAAGAAAAATACACATTCACAATATTAATTACAACAGTCAGTGCTTTACAGGTTCTAAAACAACTTCCCTCTTGCTGCAAGTGGATAAATAGATAAGACTTGCTAGCAATGGAAAGAATTAGAACATAATTAAGACTGACAACTGAGCTGTGTAAAAATAGATGAGCACATGTAAACATTTTTTCTAGTAATTGATGAGGAGAAACAATGGCTTTTCTGCTGGATAAATAATTTGTCACACTGTAGGACAGACGCTCCTGGTAGGTGTAATAACTTGCTAGTGAGGTAGAACTCATTCGTATTGCGTGGTGCAGTCGACACACTGGAGGGAAGGGATGCCATCCAGAGGGACCCTGACAGGCTTGGGAGGTGTCACTCAACATGAGCTGGCAATGTGCATCACAGCCCAGAAAGCCAAGCAAATCCTGGGCTGCATCTAAGGGAACATGGCCAGCAGGTCAAAGAAGGTGATTCTCCCCCTCTGCTCTGCTCTGGTGAGTCTTCACCTGCAGTGCTGCATACAGATCTGGGGACCCCAACGTAAGAAGGATGTGGAACTGTTGGAGCAAGTCCGGAGAGGTAATGAAGCTGATAACAGGACGGAAGAACCTGCCCTACAAAGACAGGCTGAAAAATTTGGGGCTGTTCAGCTCAGAGAAGAGAAGGCTGCTTGGAGAACTCATAGCAACCTTCCAGTATCTGAAGGGGCCCTACAGGGAGGCAGGAGAGGGACTCATTGTCAGGAACTGCAGTGACAGGACAAGAGGGCATGGGTATAACTTAGAAAGAGGGGAATTTTAATTTAGATATTAGGAAGAAATCCTTTACTCTGGGGGTAGTGAAGCACTGGAACAGGTGGCCCAGAGAGGTTGTGGATGCCAAACCCTGGCAGTGTCCAAGGCCAGGTTGGATACAGCTTTGAGCAACCTGGTCTAGTAGGAGGTGTCCCTGCTCATGGCAGGTGGGTTGGGACCAGATGGTCTTTAGGGTCGCTGCCAACCCTTAATATTCTATGATTCTGTGATTCTGCAGTACATTTTCTAGTTGCCCTATGTATGCTTAACTAATTTTAAAATGTGAATTAGATGAGATCACAGATTTTTCAATGCATCTGTTTTAGGGCTTTACCATTTTCAGAGGCAGAGGAGGGCTGAGGACTGCTCAGCTGCAAGTGTCTCCTGCCTATTGCCTTCTCCCCAGTGCTGCGAGGGTGTGTTTTCAGCATAGTCGCTTGAAGCAGCCTGGCATCCTTGCTGCCTGTGAAGAACATGGTCTGCCTTATCCTCTGCTCCACAGAGAAGCAGTCTGTGTGCCATTAGTCCCTCATTTAGTTTAAATTCCCTTTGCAGGATACAACTAATGCTCTATGGTGAAATACAGTGGCATGGCATGGCCTTAATGTCATAATTATCCATAAAGAACTGACAGAGATCTTTTAATGTCTCCAAAGAAGTCAAGAGACAAGTAATTTGTAAGTTCTGCTGAATAAGTAAAATGAACCTTAAAATTAACTTACTATGTAAGTCCAGTAGTGTTTCCGCAAAGCTTTCTGGTAATAAAACCTAGCAGCAGCAGAGGTTTATCCTTGACTTTAACTGGGTGTACAGTTTGGCCAGATTCTGAAGAGAGGCAGAGGTTTCCTGGTATTATGTGGTGAGGAAGAGGGGATGCTGTGTTCAGGAGGTCCCAAAGGCTATAGCAATACACTATTTGATCAGAGGCACAGGTTCCCTGTGGTCAAATACCCAGGTGCCCACATGAATAAGCTGCATGAATAAGTTGAAGTCAGCCAGGCAAATGCCCTCACTGGAACCCTTGTCATAGCAGTCCCTTGGGAGCGTAGAAATTCTCAGCGTTGACAATTATATAAGATTGAAGAAGGCTAGAACCTGTGGTGCCTCCCATTACACAGCTGCTTAAAGGAGAAGAGCATTTATTGCTCACAGAGGTGGGGGCTTAGCAGAAGCCTCTTGTTCTGGGTGCAAAGCAAGTGTTCTTCACGATCCCCCAGGGAGGGGATGGCTCCTGAATTAGGAAGAGGAAAAGAAAGTGTAACTGACAGGTAAGAGTACTTTTTGCTTGAGACTTTCAAATTGGTCTTTATAGGGTAATACTTCTCTGGAATAACTATTTCCCTGCAAGCGACCTTGTGTCCTATCAAAGCTATGTTTAGGTCATCTGCAGCTGTTATTTCCATGAATATGGGATTGCTGTGTTTATCATGCAGCTTCAACTTCCTCTGCATGCTGCATGCCTGTCTCTCTTGGCTGAGCCTACTTTTAACATTTCAAAGAGTTGAGCTGCTTCCAGCACCCACCTTCTGTGAGTATTGTGGTCAGCCCAAACTCATGCCCGTACATTTTTAGGCAGCATTTGACACTCCTGTACATTGTGAGTTTTTCTCATGTTAGCATGAAAGACACAGACCTGCTTATACTTAATCTTAGAATTTTTTTCCCAGTTTGTTCAGATAAATCTCCTTGGCTCAGCAGCAAATCCATTTGCTTGCAAGGCCAGAGCTCTGTGTTTTAGCCCCTTTTATTACTTAATTTTGTCTGTGTTGGTTAGTGGGAAGTTTTGTCAGCGCTGCATTTAAGTGTGTTTGTTTAGCAAAGCTCAGGCCTGATGCGTCAAGCTGGTCGAATATCAGTTCCAAATTTGAGGGCAAAGTGGTCACACACAATATTCAAACAATGTGTGCTGTACATTGCAAAAAAAATATTGATGAGCACGACTCCATAGAGTAAAGGCTAGTGCTGTAAAAGGCCTCCAGAAAATAGGAGTTGCTGTACATAATGGTTTTTATTGTAGACTACAAAAAGAATTACTGGTTTTCTTGCTGAATTTGAAGATTGATGCTGTATGTGGAGTGTTTATGTCCCTGCTAGAAATGAGAATGCACAGCTCAAGTCCACTTGAAGTAAGTGGTAAGATGAGGATCCAGCTGAGGATTGCATCTGGGATCACAATAGGTGGAAAATATCAGCCAACTGAAAGTAGACATTGGAGATGTTTGCTAGCTAATTAATGGAAATAACTGCTTCCCCAGAGACAGCTCTTCAGGTCTTAAGGTTAAGGCACCAATGCAGTTATTCCTGGAGCAGATCTCAAAATGGTTTCTTCCCATTGGGTGGAATCACTAAATTTAAGGCCTGCTGCAAACCCTCCTGAAGTTATTGGAAGGCTTCCCATGGATTTCAATTTGTAGGCAATAAATATGAGCCTTTTAAAGCTTTTAATAATAACTCCTTCACTCAAAGAAAAACAAAATCTCATTCCAAATATTTAGATTGCTAAAGAAAGGCGTGTAGTATTTTCCACAGTATTTTATGGAGACACAGGTCAGCATGGAGGAAAATGTTCACGCCTGTTTTTCCATAGGATGTTCAAAGAAATCCTGCAAAATTATTCTTTTCCATGAGATAGGAGCAGCCAGTGTTTACATAGGCTAATGACTAAGAGATCTGCTGGAAAGAAAGGAGAAAATATGATTTTTGAGGGGGGGACAGTATTTTATATTAAAAATATTCAGGTGTGAGAATCTTACATCTTTGAGAATTCCTTGAATGAGGGAGTATCAGCAGTCAGAAGCAGACAGTTCTCTTGTGTTTGAGTACTGGGTCTGTGTTGATGAAGCCAACCCTCTGACCAAAGATCTGCTTGCAAGGGGTTGTGGTACTGGGCCCAGATGCTCTCAATACTCCACAAGTGCTCTGATGGCTCCCAGGGATGGGCAGCAATGAGCTACAGCTCACTCTTAAATAGCAGGGGCAGCTTCCTTCCCTGTGCTGCATCTTCTGGAGACTTGTGGACATGCAGGGTGAGAGTGGTGTGATTGATGTTGCTGAAATTGGAGTCCTGAGGAACTCGATATTACACTCATTTGTATTATGTCACATTGATATGGAGAAACGTTAAAATAAGTGACTTCTAAAGTGTTTGCTGATGGTGCTGCTGATTTAAGTGGGATTATAGCCCATTAAACACCCGATGTATGACTGTCTTTGGCCATTTTACAGATACAGCCTCTGCCTTTAAATGCTTGAGACTTGTACCCATTTGTTACGGTGAGTAAATTTTTAGACTTTTTAGAGAGTGGCTGTGGGAGCAGTTTTTGGTTTCTCTTGGTAAATCCTCTTCTAGGATTTGTCTTCATGCTCTTCACCTCAGTGTGAACAACTGACCCATGGATAGTGTCACAGGTGACAGATGACTGGGAAATAGGGGAGTTAGCCCACGGCAAAGATAGCAAGGATAATTTCAGGCTTTTTAGTGGCAGAAAGCACAGTTGAAGCAGCATTTCTGATGTATCTATCAGACAGAAATGGAAGAAGGCGGTGCGCAGGCGGCGCGTGCGATAGGAGAGCAGCTACCATCCCTGCCTCCCAGATCCCACCTAGTTAACTCCTTGCAGCAGCACACCAGGGCTGCCGAGCACCGGGTTAAAATCAGGCCGAGCCGGGAAGGACGGAACCGCCTGGCCCTTCAGCCCCGCGCTGTTCTCCGGCGAGGGCCGAGGTGTCTCCACTTGTCCCCCCTCTCCTGCTAATTTGGCGACATTTCGGACAGTTCAAAAGTTCACGGGGAGTCTCGGGCGAGGCGACCGGGTTGTGGGGCCGGAGCAGGGACCGCCGGCAGGTCCAGCCTCGCCGGCGGGGTTGGCCGGTGCCTTCTCCTCCTCCCTCTGTCCCTCCTCTCTCCTCGCTTGTTTCCAGGCGAGACCTTGCTCTCCGCAGGTACAGCTCTGCCTGCCCCCGGCTCCCCTTCCATCTTCCCCGGGCGCCTCAGCAGCATCTGCCCAGGCGGGCAGCGGGCGCGGAGGGGCGCGCAGCCCCGGCGGGCCGGGAGCGGTGCGGAGCTGCCCCCCCGCCGGCGGGGGGCGCGGAAGGGGGCGCGGAAGGGCGGGGGGGGGGGGGCGAGCAGCGGTGCGGCTGCTCGCCGCCCCACAAAAGGCACCGCCGGGCTCGGGCTGCTCCGCACGCCCGGCGCACCGGAGCGCGCACGGACACGCACACACACACACACACACGGGCACTCAGGCACACACGGACACACTCGCACGCACTCGCACACACGGAGCGCCGCGATGTGCGATGCGCGATGCGCGACGTGAGGCACCTCGCACGCCGCGGGGCCGGGGAGAGCCGGCGGGATCCGCGTTGCCAGCCCGCCCGCCCCTGCCGCTCCCTCCCCTCCAGACCCATCCATCAGCCTCTTCCTATCGCGGTCTGCCCCTGCCTTTCTTTTATTTTCCGGTTTATTTTTTTAATTTTTTTTTTTAATTTGCTCTAACTGTGTCTATCCAAGCATAGAAAAAATGCCTGCCCGTGGAGCGAGGAGAGGGCACCGGGTCGGTAAATAAGAAGTGAGTACGAGCACAATGGCGTGCCTCCCCGCTCCCAGCCCTGCGGATGCTGCATGCGCCCCTGCTTCCCCCGCACCGGACACCGGGATGCTCCCCGCGGCGGCCCGGGGCTCCTTTGTACCTTGCCTGGCTCCTTTCCCCTCCCTTCCCGGCCCCGCTCCCGCCGCGCCCCGGCTCCGCTGCCGGCCGCCTCGCCCCCGCGCCGCTCCCCGCGGCGGAGCATCCCAGCTGGCGGCAGCTCCCCGGGGGCTACCGGGGCTGCACCCGGGGGGGTGCGGCGGCCCCCGGCGCGTTGCACCGGCGGCGGGGAGGGGCGGCGGAGCGGCGGTGCCCGGTGCCCGCTCTTTGTTCGCCGCCGGCGGCCGCGGCGGGTCGGCGCTGCTCCGGGCGGGCTCGGCGGCCCCGGCCGCGCAGAGAGCGCTTCCCGGCACCGGCCCTGGGGGCTCGGGAGGGCTCGGGGGCTGCCGCAGGAGAGAAGGCGCCGGCGGGAAAGGCTCCCCCGGCAAGGTGCGGGACGGGGGGCCGTGCCCGAGCCGCCGGTGCCCGTGGGGCGGGGGCCGGAGCTGTGAGAGGCGTGACCGCGGCGCGCCCGGAGCGCCCGGCGCCCACCCCGCGGGCGGCCAGGGGTGCCACGGGTCCCCGCCCGGCCCGGCCCGGGGCTGCCACTCTGGCCCCGACCCCTTCTCCGGAGCAGCGGTGTGTGCCGGAGCCCGGCGGGGTCCCAGGCGGTGACTCTGCCAAGTACCACCGCCTTCCCTGCAGGGACGCATCCCATCTCCGCCGTCCTGTGGGAGACTTTCCTGTAGATTTAGATCTGAGCTTTTCCTACCAGCGGCTGGAAGGGCTGTCTTGGCCATTTAAAACGCACTGGTCATTCAAAACAATTTAAATATAGCTTGTGTGGTTACTGCCGTGACCATCTTCCTGCAGGAGACCTTTATCTGGACTTGATGTGGAGGATTTTTTTTAGTGCCCGTGTAGTTACTGGTAGTCACATGAGTTATCCAAGTACTTGATTAACACACTCAGCCACTCTTTTCCTAACCCGATGGGGCTTTTGTAGCTGTAAATAGAAGTACCTGCTGTAACAAATGCACGACTCTTCCAGTAAGAACACATGTGTTGTGCCACTGTTTTCTGAAAGGTGTAATCAATAAACAATTAGCCCGTTTAGACCAGTATGATGAGCAATGTCTTATTTTTACGATTGTGTCTGGGGAGTTTAGAAGTGATCACACAGCTGTTCTCCGAGAGCATTTGTTGGAGCATAGGATAAAATAGCAGAAAGAGATGAGGTTTTGTATTTTCCTGATACTTCTGTAACGCTGAGGTAGAACGCAGCTGGAAGACTGCTCAGCAGTTCTTGAGAGAACAGCGGACATAAAAAATCTCTGCAGCAAAATACTACCTTAGAGTAATTTAATGAAATGCAAGGATGTAGGGGAAGTGTGCTTTTAGAAATGGTTCCGTATCATACAGGGAGAGACATAGAAAATGTTCCAAATGTGCTTATACATGTGAGATGGACGCTGCTACTCAGAGCAACAGATCTGAGTAAGATCTGAGTTGTAAGGTGTTATGGGATTAAGAAAAAGATTAAGCAGTTTAAGAATTCCATTTAGAAGCAACAGAATTTGTGTGATCTCTTGGCAAGAAGTTTAGTTAGTGAAATCTGAGTGGCACTGTAAACATTAACTTTCTTTTTCTGTTTTTGCCAGTGGCGGCACCTGACTTGCTGGATCCCAAATCGGCCACTCAGAACTCCAAACCAAGATTATCATTTTCCACCAAGCCTACCGTGCTCACTTCACGGGAGGAAAACGATTCAGCCATTAATGTTATGAAATGGAAGACAGTCTCAACAATTTTTCTGGTGGTAGTCGTGTATTTAATAATTGGAGCAACAGTATTTAAAGCCCTGGAGCAGCCTCATGAGACCTCCCAGAGAACCACCATTGTGATTCAGAAGCAGACGTTTGTATCTCAGCATTCCTGTGTGAATGCAACAGAGCTTGATGAACTGATTCAGGTAATCCATACCAAACCCCTCATCACCTTGCCTTAGAGGAACAAATTATACATGGCAGTACTGCAGTGATAAGGGGCAAAACCTTTATAGTCAGGGCTCTGTATTGGCTGAGCGATGTAACAAGTGTTAGACCAGAAGCTGAGCATTTACATTTTCATGCAAAGCGTCATGGTTGAAAAGCTGCTGCTATTTTTAGGTCCAGTATGCTTGGTGAGGGCCTTTTCACTGAAGCCTCCCATTATGCTAATTAAATGATTATTCATCAGCAATATATATAATTAATAGTTCACAAAGGAATTGGTATATTGATTGTGCTTTACAAGTTCTGTCAATATTTGAAGTGCCTAATTCTGAGGAAGAAGCTACACCATCCATTGCCTTAAAGGACTCCTAATTTACTGTGATTTTATCAGGCTAGCGTTCCTTCCAGCTGTATGTTTCTTTATATTGATTTTGTTTTAAGTACAGGAAAGCACCATGGACTTCCTACTTTGATCTTAAATCTCAATTTTTTCTGCTTCTTAAAGGCACATCCACAAATGATGTGCATTGGTGTGTTCATATTAATATGACTTTACCCTTGCAGGTCACCTGCCTCAGAACCATGGGAGATACTTATTTGCAGTAGCACAGAACTAGGTCTGGAGCCTTATAAATCCCCTTCCAACTTAACTCCCATGATCTTATGAATGTCCAGTGGCACTGGAGGGAATAGCAGAGGGCTGCCAAATCACATCAGTTCTGGGCATGGGACAATGAAATGGGAGACTCCAGTGAACAGTCAAGAGTTGGCAAGGATTGACTCTTTCCTTAGCAGTGGCCATGGGGCTATCTGAGTCTACAGAGCCCTAGATGGGACAGGGAGAGCAGGAGAGGGTGTTGGGCACCCAGACTATGGCAGGCAGGAACTCTGGAGCATGCCAGATGCATGGGCAGTAAAAAATTCTGGAAGTGTTGTTTGTCAGCAGATATGTCTAGGAGTTTAGAAGCTGATTTTACCTCTCTAGAGCAATCTGCCTTGAACATCAGGATGGACGTGTTTTCTTTTTTCAGTTTTAAATATAGAGTTCTGATGTGCTGAGGTATTTTTATGGCACATTACTTGTGAATTTTAAAGGTAAGCTGGGAAAATGTCTTGTATTTTGTGATTTCTCCCCTGCCTTGTTGCTAAAACATATTGCAAAACTGCTACCCTTAAAATGCCTGTCAGACAGTTCCTCTCTCCACGAGTCCAACCAGGCATGCCTGAGGAGATGCTGCTGATAGTGATTTAGATGCTGTGTAATAACTGTGTTCCAGTGGTTTGACCAGCAGAATGTGAGATAATCTTTCAGAGAAATACACAAGTACATTCTGATGAAAAATAACTCTTGTAGCTACTATAAATATCCTCCTATGAAATTTTTAGGTCAGATACTGTACTTGCGAAGATGAAAAAAGAAATTTTGAAGCAATATTATCTTACATCATCTGTGAGATGGACCTTAAGGCAAAAACTGTTGAAGTTTGCTCTGGAGTACTTAGATATTTTGGCATTTATGATTCTCTGCCCAGAAGCACAGATTGATAATAAAAAACCACTTCATCAGCATTCAATGCCCATTTGATGTTCTGTGTAAAATAAATGAGTTTCAGTACAACCATCAGAGAACAGATAACCATATCAGCATCAGCTTCCATCTCCACTAATGATCTTGCCACAATCAGAAAAACACAGGCGTGCGAAGCATGGGGAGGTGACACAGCTTCCCACAGCACATGGATGAGAGAGAATTGTGGAGTTTGCTCTGCTTGCTGTTGAGGTAAATGGAAAACTTAATTTGCCCTTGATCCCATCTGGTTCTCTGTAAGGAGCACCATGATGTGGAGGTAGGAATGTGCTGTTCCACTCCTTTCACAGGAGCAGAGCTGGGGCACAGGGAGCCTCTTTGGGTGCTTTGCTTTGTAAAGAGTAAGTGTTAGTCAATGACATCAAGTCAGTGACATTAAGGGTTGGGAATTCTGCTTTCCCAAAGTAAAATGGAAAAACAATGGTAAAAGAGAGTCTCAAATTCATTTTTCCAGGTCTAGGCTACTATTGTACTCACTGGGGTTATATTTCTTCCCTAGTTGCCACTTTGCCACAAAAACTAAATTAGTGAAATACATTTTGTCTCCCTGGGATTATGTCTGACTGCTATTACAATATAATGCAGTGTTTCTTCAGTTTTTGTTGGATGTCTGTATGAATAAAAATAACTAGTGCGTGCAAGGAAAAAGTAAATGTTATTTAAGAATTCACTGAAAGCTATAAAACTGAAAATTAATATGTACTAGAGTAGAAGGGAGCTGGAATGATTAGTTTGTGTGAAGAAAATTACAGAGCTTACAGACTGTAATGTCTTCTTTAATCAAGTATTTACTTTGAGTCAAACTATAATGAAATTCATTGCAACTTTTCTTTTTGAACTTTGTGTTCTGAGAATCCAGATACCGTTTTGGCTCTTTCATGCTAGTCATTGCTGAAGGTGCTTGCCATACCAGGCTTTTTCAATCTTCACAAACTTCTGCTCTGGAGTTTAATCCTTACTCTGAAGCAGGCTTGACTACCCAAAAACTGCCCAGAGGCAGTGCAATATGTGGTAGCTTATTCAGGTGAGCACATCAGAGACACTAGTTGGAGAGAACAAGTTCAGCTAAAAAAAAAAAAGCACAAGTGGAATGGCAGTCCAGTTTCCAGCACCCAGGAGCTATGGAGTTCCCAGGACCTTGGCTAAAATCTTCCTTTTGTCACAAAGCTGTTTAAAACAGTGTTGTGTGTTTCTATATATACATATAGGATAGGGATTTTTCCCTTTCTGTTTACCCATCCTTATTTTATCTCACCAATCCCCAGAACCTCTCCTGCTACAACAATATATACTGTTGCCAACTCTTCAGCAGGCACAGGTTTATTCCCTGGGTTTTGAATTCCTGAAACTTTGTATTGTCACGTTGATTGTGTGGCTCCTCTGGGTGTACTAGGTGAGAATTATGCTTTTACAGACATCATATATTTTATATAGATGTAAAATATGGGGCAACAGAGAGCTGCTATGCAGCCCAGAAAATGTGCAAAGGTATTGGAATAGAGTGCTTTGAGGATGGCAGTGAGGTAAATGCAGCTGCCTCAGAAAAAGGACCTGTGTTTTCCTCATAACTTTTCAGCCCCATCCAGCAGCTTTATTCCTGTGCTGAAAAAAAAATTTGTAAAAAAACCATGGTCTTTATGACTTCTTCTGTCTCAGACTTCTGTGGTCCAGCATTGCAAATCTTTCAGTCTAAAGCACTTCAGTTGTTGCCTCACTGTCACAGAATATACCTGAAATAAACAACAGCAATGCGTGACCTTGAGAGGTATATCCAGGTACATAATGTGATATTTTGTGAGCGCTTCCATTTAGTACCGTATTAAAAATGTGCACAAGTCATGCAGAGCATATCTGTACACCCAAGAGACCAGTTTTTCCAGGCAATTCCACCTCCTTTTGCTGTAGCCTGAAGCCAGCATTAACAACAGCATTAAGTGGATCACTGGATGCTGTCCCCAGTGGTGCTGGGGTGGGCAGTGCACAGCACTCAGTGGTGGTATATCTAAATTTACAACTAGAGAAATACCTCAGGAGGGAAGCTGGTAAAAGTACAAACACTACCTGGGTGAGTAATGAGAATACAACAAGCAGCAAGCTGCGCCTGGTCTGATGTTAAACTCCATTTTTAAAACGGTCTTGCAAGGATCTCACTTGGTAACAGATGAGAAAACGTTGATTTGGTAAAGGTTATTTGTGATATCTAATACATTATAAAGCAGCAGAAAGGAATGTGGCCACGTTCTTTCCTACTTTTTGTTCTTTTGGAGAAAAGCTCTCTACAATTCATCATGAATGGTGGTTCTCTGTCTGTGCCTGCTCTCAACTTGGCCCTGCCATGCAATGCAAAGTGACTGTCAGGTGACAGAATAAAAGAGTAAATGTAGTTTAGACTGTGTGGATTTAATGAATGTGTGATGAAGTATATAAACCTGATCTTCATTTACACTAAGGACTTTTTATGTCTTGCATCCAACAATTTTTCTCTCTCCACTGAGCTTTTTGTTGGTAGAAGCTGATAGAAACCTGGGAGCAATCCAGCTATACACACAAATAACAATAAGCATTAAAGAATGAAATAATTCTCTAACTGGAGCTCTTGTATCTAATTATTTCAATCTAATTCTAATTTTCTTTTAGTTTGTTGACTGTTTCCTATAGCAAGCTTGCCACTAAGCATTTAAAATGTTAGAGAAATCTTCCAAACTCAGATGCACAAAATGTAATGCCAATAACTTTGAAAAATTTCCTGCTGTGTTTATGCATCTGTGAATGGTAGCAAATAGTAAAGACACCTTAGGTTATGTTCTGGTGGCACTCATGTTCCCATGCAGTGCTGTGCAGCCATGAGACACTTGTGTCTTCCTTCATGGCATCTCCTGGGGTTGTCTCTGGGAACAGGTGAGCCTGACTGAATTTGATACTCAGCAATGTGATAAAATTGTCATTCCTATCATTTCATACACCTCATTCTTTCTAGAGGATCCCAAAGATCCTATGAAGGAAATAAGGTGCATGAAAAAACAGTCAATTTGCTTTCTCCTTGCCCAGAACTCATGTTGTGCCTGGGACATAGGGATGTGGCCAATATTTTGTGTTATGGGATGTCTTGGCAACTAGAAGCAACTGTTTGTCCCCTTGCCAAAGAAAAAGATTATTAGAAAAAAAAGGAGAAGAACTTTTTATGTAAATACCACCTAATTATATATTGCTCAGTAGTTATTTGTTCACATTGACCTTTTTAAGCCAAAATGGAAAAAAAAATTCCTTTTAAGATCCAAGCAAGTTGTTTAATGCATTATTTTCACATACAAAAAATAGAAATAAGAAAAATTTTAGTTCTATTATTTTATATAACTAAAATGTCTCAGCAAGATGGTGTGAATTATTATAATTATTTTAGTGAGTTAATTCTGAAAATTAATAAAGTGTTTTCAAGTAAAGGTACAATGGAACATAAGTTAGTAATAGAATATCGTTAATTTCCTGTTCCTTTAGCATAAAGGTCCTTCAAATATATTTATTCTGAAACCCTAATAAGTGGAAAAAATAGCCTTACACTAAAAAGGACAATATTTTAATGTGTTCCAAGTTCTATGCGTGGTAATTCTTGTTTTATAAAACCTTCATCTGAACAGTTTGCAGGGTGCTGCACCAAGCTGTCTCAGCAGTAATACTTTTGTAGAGTTTTAAATCCAGCCCCTTTCAGAGCATGTGGCTTCTTCTGAAAACTGAATGCCCACAAAAATGTACTTGCATATTAAATAAACAAACAAACCAAAAGAATTAGTGAGCCACCAGGATGAGCTGAACTGATGTGGATCCCACAAGTTGATCTCTTTGTGTTCTGTGCAGGCTTGTGGCTAACATGGGGAGAGCAGATCTCTGTGCAGGGATCCAGAGTTGTGTGCCATTCCTGTTTTCATCTCACATTTGTGTCAGCTGCACTGCCCCTTTTCTTTCCATTCATCTCTTAGATTATGAATGAGACCAAGATGGGGATGTTTTTTTTAATCTCCCTTGAGGACAAATGCTTTTTTTTCCTCTTTATCTCTCTCGAGGGAAGCCTGACATAATTATGAATGACATGGGAGCAGTGTTTCTTTTTTCAAACTGGCATCACCAGAAAGCCATCATGGCTTCTTCTGGGATTAATTTCTTGTAAAAATATTTTACTTTAAAGTGTGCATTTGCTGTGGTTCCATTTTTATAGTTGAAGGTAGGTAACTACATTAAGTTGCACCTCCATCAGTAACTGATTTTGTCTCTTTCACAGGCTTCTTTACAATTTGCAATATAGCCACAAGAAAATTATATTTGCCTGAAAATAGTTTTTCAGGTATATATTTAATTTCAATCAGATAAGCTACCTGAGCCCTGATTATGTAGAGAACTGTTAAAATAAAGTGCAAATACTTTCTCTCCAAGAGATTATAAGGTATTTGAGTATGCTGTATAATTTTTAAAGATAGGAAAACACAGAGATGCAAAGATCTCGTTTTCAGACAAATACTACATTTATTTAGACAAGATTAACATTTATTAACTAAACCAATTAAGTTTGAAACAAATTTTGTTAATTCTTTGAATCGCAGCATTTGTAGACATTTTCAGTCCTGTGAGCTGTAGCTTACAAGTACTCTAAGCAGGAACTTTTTGAGATAATTTGAATGTGCCAGTTTAAACCCTAAATATTCTTAGTCTCTCCTTTTGCAATTCCTTCCAGACTCTCCAAAAGAAAGCAGAAACTATCCCATGTTATGATCCTAGCCTGGAAGCAGCACTTATGCTTTGTAAAACTTAAAGCCTTGAAAAGACTGATAGACCAGCATAGAAGAAATTGAGGCTGCATTCTAGTTTATTTATTTATCTGAGGATCCAAAATAAGATTGCATCAGTTTTTTAATGTGCCATCTGCATTTCAGTTATGAAGCTTATGACAAATTGCAAATACCAGTAGCAGAGCTGCCTGTTGATGTTTTCAAAGCAATGAAAGAAGAAATGAAGGACTTCCAAAGCAGTTAAAACATGGGGCACAGGAGCTGTAGTTTGAGTTGTTGGCCTGTGTATGTGTCTGTCCAGATGTCTGCCCATCAGAGCCCTTGGGCTTTATGTACTCTGAGTGTCCTGGCAGCCCTAGCTTGTACAGTAACATCCTGTGTCTCTTTTTCTCTTGCTGTGTCTGTGTCTCCTTTCTGCTTCACACTGTCAGAAATAAATGTTCAAATGCAGTTGTCTCCTTCCACAACCCCTCCCCCCCAGTTCTACCAGAATCTCCAGATCAGAGAAATATTTATTAAATTAAAGATTTCTGTGAAAGACCTTTGACCACACCCTTACCCAGACCTGTGCTTCACACAGACACCCACCTGCTGTGGTTGGGTGTGGATGGGTTGCAGCAGCCCCTGGACTGTGTGTACTCCTTGCTTAGGCTCCTGCTCTTCTCCCTCTTCTGGCTCTGTACTCAGCTCCTGGAAGGAGGGATTTTTTTTTTGCCAAACTTTCTCTTACCTGGGAGCATTTTCTCCAGGGACAGGACAGCTCCCTAAGCCAAAAAGGATTTTTTAAAGCAGTTTTTATCCTTCACAAGCACTATTTGGGAGGAGAATAACAAATAAATTCTAGCTGCCCTTGTCACTTTGTTCAAGCAGATTGGTCTCAAACTTTTGTTGCTGCTTCCGGTGTTGAGACCCGTAAAGATTCCATTTCCTCCAGATGAACAGTTTTATGGACCTAGAACTTAGCTTAGCCTGATTGCATCTGAATGCCAGCTTTTGTCTTAGAAAGGGTGGCAGATATGACTCATTAGTAAGTCAGTTCTGCAGAACAGCTGTTTGCATAATTCTTCCAGTCTGTAATATCTAGGAGCAAAGAAAAGCCTTCTTCCCTGAACGTGCATGTGTATATACATGCATATATATGTGTATGTACACGCAGAGAATTTATACACATAGAAACCCATGGGGTTTGTAATGCATATTTAGAAATAGGAATGTTCACTATGTTTCTGCATGTTTTTAGTTTAAGTAACTGCGAAAGAGGGTGAAAAGAATCCTTCAGTACTTCAGTATGTGGGGTACCAGTCTCCAGTGTAGAACACACTCATATGTTATACCAACTGAAAAGAAAAACAAGGAGTCACAGAATTATAATACAAATATTATTGCAATCTCTTTCAACATCAAGGCTCAAAACCATGTGTTTTGAGGCTGAAGAGTTGTTTGTTAAGTGTTAAAAGCATCCTGGTGTGCCTTTGAACTGAGAACTAGGATTTCCATGCCTTGTAAACCAGAGCTGAAATAAAAACACAGGACTTGTGCAGTAGCTGGACCATATGAGGTGTATCTTTACACTGTAAAGGGAGAGTGCCCTTGTCAAATGGCAACAGAACTATAGCAGTGAAGGAAGAAATCCAGGCTGAGAAATGGTTTTCAGAAACTTAGAGGCACATCTGACTTTTTTGACACCACTCGTCAAGTAACTGCCAGGAAGCACAAGCTAACTCCTGACAGGCTGGGTAACGAAAGAAAGCACACTCTGGATCTTACCAGAAGCATAATTTGAGGTGATTCTATTTTAATCTTAAGTAGGAGAGCTGAGAGTAATGAACTGTTGTGTTACATCATTTCATAGAAGTGAAGTGACTGGAAGATGGTACAAAAACATGTATTCAGAGCCTGGTGTGGAGCAAGGAGATGAGCATTGGAGTGACTGGTTTGACGCATACTTATTTCTGCCTGATTTCCATGTGAGACAACAGTTGACTACCAGAGGCCAGCCTTCATACTTCATAAACTCTCCCTATTTTCCTGTGTCTCTGCATCCACTTACTGGATGTGGCTCTCTCGCCAGCAGGCTGCCTTTTCTCAGTCAATGCCATTGACTCCTTGCAGGGTCAGAGCACCAGAAGATGAAATCCCTGACCTATAATTGTCTTCTGTTCTCAGAAAACGACTGTGCTGTTCAAAAGACTGCTTTATCTCTTGTTTTGACAGAAGAAAAGTCACAGTATTCTATGTCTTAGTCTGCAAAGTAAAGTTCAGCATGGCCTCCACAGAGAGATGCCTGCATGGCCACAGGAATAACACAAAGCTGCACAATGTATTTTTTAGGAAGTGTTTCTAAATGATACAGGAAATTAAATACTGACATTCAATTAAAAATGTGATTTGTGTTTTCATGCTCCTTTTCCCCGTGTTCTGATTTTAAGCAAAAAATGTGTGTGTGAAAGCAATGTTTATGTGCTTTTGGAGATCTGCTCATGCCTGGCCTGTCCACTCTGGGCTCAATCATCTCTGCCTCTTTTCTCTGATACTCTGCTGAAGCTTGTTCCCAAATGTGGCTGCAAAGCCAACTAGCTGGGATGTGTAGGTGTAGTGCAAGTGAGGACTTGATCTCAGACACACTTCATGCCTATCCTAAGATACAGTACAGGGGAAGCCTAAGAATTCACCTAACTCCAAAAATGGAAACTTTCTAAAATTTTAAAATGTGTCAAAAATTTATCTCAATTCCCTTCACTATGAAAAAAAAAAAAGGCCTGATTTTTTTTCACCATTATAAAGATAATTAAAGAAGAAAAACATATTACTGTAAGTGTAACTTGTATACTATCATTTTAAAAATCATTGTGCATAGAGGCCTTGATTGGGTGACCCACCCTCTGCTCAGTCCTCACTCACCACATATGAAACACATACTAGGCAAAGGCTCTGGAAGAAGGTAAGGCAAGTGAAATAGTCTGCATCATTTAAGAATTTAATCTGTCCACATTCCTGTTCTAATGCTGACTGATTCCATAGTCTTGAAACAAAACTGATTTTTAAAACAATTTATTTTGCATATGGAATAAAGTACTAGAAAAATTGCCACTGAAGAGGTCAGTTAACTTTAATAATGGAAAATAATTTTTATAAGTCAAGAAGTTCCCGTGTTAAAATCACACAAAGTATTTAAAGGCTGCAGCATATGATAACTGTACAGATTATAGAGTTTCCATGATTCTGCTTTTAGATTCAAAATGCACAGAGTTACTGTCACTACGGTTTCAGTTAGGATAAACCAAAGGTCTCAAGAAATTAGGAGTGGAGGGAGAGAAGGAAGGAAGGAAGGAAGGAGAAGGAGGGAGGGAAGGAAGGAAGGAAGGAAGGAAGGAAGGAAGGAAGGAAGGAAGGAAGGAAGGAAGGAAGGAAGGAAGGAAGGAAGGAAGGAAGGAAGGAAGGAAGGAAGGAAGGAAGGAAGGAAGGAAGGAAGGAAGGAAGGAAGGAAGGAAGGAAGGAAGGAAGGAAGGAAGGAAGGAAGGAAGTTAAACTCATGACAAATGAAGTTTGCAGTATTAGTAAGACATCAGTCAAAAAATAGGCTGAAGGACCACGAGTTAAGGAGGCAGACAGCTCTGACAGTGAATAACAAGCCTGTTATTTGAAGGCTAAAGCTGAGATCCTGTCCCTTAGTGAAGTTAGTGGAGCCCGGGTTTTCATTCGGGGCTAGAGAAGTGTTACTATCCAATCTTCTGGGTAAGTTTGTGTACTGGACATGTCACAAAGATGCTACCCTAAAATTATTGCCCTGAAATGCACAAGTGTTAGGAGTTATGCAATATATTATTTTCTTCTTAATTTTTCCTTGGGAATAGTCTTAGATGATGATCTTCCTATGATTGCTGACCAGACTAAGAAGAAAAGTCATCCTCTGATCCAAAGAACTCAAAATGCAATCATCCTTCCTGAAAAAGCTGCAGGCAACATTCAAAGACTTTATGAGTCAGCAATGTTGACCTCAGTACACCAGTAACCTTAGCCACCTGTTGCCCCTGTTAGTCAGGAACACTCTCACAGATGACTCTGAAGCAATGAAATGCAGCAGCTTTGTTGGTATCTAGTCTAGCTTCTCCCAAACACGGTCACAGCCCAGAAGAAAGCATAACACTGTGTGTTTGGAAACAACAGCCCAGTGATGATGAAGGCATCATCTGGCCCTTTATGACTAAAACCATGCTGATAACAATCAACAAATTTACAAATGTGAATCAGTAAATGTACAAAGAAAGTCAATGAGAAATACTGGCAGTAAAAAAAACTTATTAAAAAAACACTTATATATATTATTTTCTTATTGAATTCTATGTGATGTACAACAGATTTGTTTAAATAGGTGAATATATTATTTAATAAGAAAGAGTTTTCAGTTTGGAAAAAAAGAGGAAGCTGAGTGGTCTGTAAGATCATTAATTTCTTGAAGGAGACGAATCAGAAATTGCTATTCAAGTGTTCCTCATAACATAAGAACTTAAAAAATTATTTTGAAGTACATACAAACTCTCAAAAGGGAAATATGCTTTAAATGATCCACAAGTAATTTGAAGATCTTACTGCCACAGAATGACTTGGCTCCCAAAAAACAAGTGAGCTCCAAAAGTAATTAGGTAAATAAATGGCAAAGCAATTCAGCCAAGCCAATCTGAACACCACTATGCAGATGCAGCCTCCTACTCAGAAAGTCCCTAAAAGTGTGCACAGTCAGAACTTAGGAGGCTGTATGAAAAGGAAGCATCTCTGAAAGCAGCCCTGATTATTTTTCTGATTAGCAGTTGGATAAAATCAGAGACATAATAATAGTGGCTAATTGTCTTTTGTAGCCATCTGTTGTGCCTTGGGCAGTTTTGGGTTAAGCTGTATTTTTTTTCCAGAAAAAATGTAGGTGTGGTAGATGAAGTCAGGAAATGCATAGCTGTAATGGGTTGTTGAGCAGTTTACATTGGAACACCTTTCATATAAAAGGCCTTGAGGTACATATGGCTTCAAAAATGTGCAGTGATGGTAAAAGCCCTGAATTTTACAAATCCATTTTACATCTGGATTTGTATAAAACTTGATCTTGCTGGACTGTCTGAACAGGTCCCTTGCTCTGGGAGCACCTTTATCCAGTACAAGAAACTATAATGAAACAAGAATGGTTCCAAAAATTACATTGATCCAGTGCTATATCAAAGAATGTCCTCACTGGAGAGTGCTCCCATGTGCAGGTACCAGGACTTGTGGTGGCAGCTCTTAGTGCCCTGAAATGTAACAGCACTCAGTGAGCCCTGTATAGCACAGCACACTGATTCACACTTCCTTGTAAATCAAAGGAATATCTGTGTTGTGTAAATCATAAAATCAATTCAGCTGATGGTTTTCACATGCCTCTTAGTCTGGTATGTCCCTTCCCACATGGATGGAAACACCTGTCAGTGTCGGTGCTGCTGCATTTACTCCTGCCAAGCTGGACACCATCTACTAATGTAGAAGATTTATCCTTCCAACACAAAGGAGAATTAAACTCTCTTTCCCCTCACTTTCCCCATCCTTTCTCCTTCCTCAGTAGGATTGAAAATTCCACTTCTTTGATGTCTGTCTCTCTGTTATTTAAAAAAGAAAAATTAAAAAAAAGAAGTTAAAAGTTTGTGTAAAGATACCCCAGCTAGTCTTCTGTTGACAACCCTGGATGGTGGAAATGGTTTAGGTTTGGCAGGAAGATCCCTGTGGCTGCAGAGATGCAGCAGTGGGCTTCAGAATGGTTCCTTTTGTGCATCTGAGCTTTGAAAATGGCAAACTGGAAATGTTGGATTTAAGCTGAATTTCTTGTTGGATTTAAATTCAATAATAAAAAATAGATGTCCTAGTTACTCCCACATTGTTACTTCATAATCTCTGTCCAGATCAAGTGACTTCTGTGGGGACAGTTTAGGAACAGAAATGTTTTAATTTCCAAATAATCAAAGTATTTTGGAACTGAAAAAATTCTTACTACTGTACAACGCTGTTCCTCTGCAACAGACTGCCTAAAGGGAAGATGGCTCTGGTCTGTCCTATCACTGAATATATTTATGTACCTAATTATTGTTGTACATCTTGCCAAGCAGGAACTACTAGTCAGTTGAAATGCTCATTTTCACTTTGTGGTATTGCTTCCTCTGTTTTTCTTTTGTTAGACACCAATTATCACAAGTAGCATAATTAGAAATAAATCCTGTTTTAAAGTTTGAGGATTAAACAAAAACTTATATTTTAAAAAATATCACAAGTTTAAAAATACTTTTTCTTTAACTCAAATACCAGTATATATCTGCACTTGTGATATAACAAAACAGGAATATGGTTTGTAATAAGAATTTACAGTAGTTGATACTGCTGAAAGAAGAAAAGTGTCCGATTTCTTGAGACTATGAAGATGTCATTAGTGGCAAGCTTGTTGACTTTATTTGCTAGGACTGAATTTTTCAAGAGCAACATTTCTGAAGTATATAGTTGTATAGAGATACATGTTTGTTATTTGGCTGAATTTTTGCTGCAATAGTGAAAGTTTTATAATTGTATGTGTAATTGCTTTAATTATTGAAATGTCTGTTTTGTAAAAGTGTTTTCTTTCTTTGGGATTAATTTGTTACAGAACAATGCATGGGCATTTTTTCTTGGTGTTTTAAAATGACTGTTCTTAAGAAGTCCATTTGCTTGCCTAACACAACACAGGAACAATGGGGGAAATTCTCATTATAAATTTTGTCTAATGCATGTTTTTCTTCACCAAATAGTTACAGCAGTAAAAATAATTCTGTTTGTCTTCTAACTAAGATAGTAATATCACAGATTTTGCATTCTCCCCAATGGTCTGGACTTTACAGCTCTTCTGAATTGCCTGGGGTGGTTGCTGAAGAATAAATTGTACCCTGATGGAGTGAAAAAGCTCGAGTAAAGCAACACAGATCCTTTTCTGGTTTAGTGCTTGCATCAAATAAATGATTTAATCAATTTACTGTATAATATATATACATATATGAATACAATTGTTTCATGAATATTGACAAAATCTTTTTAAACTTGCAGCAAGTAGTGGCAGCAATAAATGCAGGAATCATACCTTTAGGAAACACATCTGCTCAGAACAGTCACTGGGACTTGGGAAGTTCCTTCTTCTTTGCTGGCACTGTTATTACCACCATAGGTAGGACACAGCTTATTATCTTTTTATATTCAATGAGCTGAAATTCTTGATTTCCAGTGTGTGCATGTATCTGTTAATGGTAAATCTTCCAAATCTTCTGTTTTAAGTAGAGAGTTATTTTCTAGCTGCAGGGGCAGAAATAATAGCTGTCTGTACAGGAGGCCTAGCTGAGTGATTTTTCTGTAGAAAAAAAATGTTGCTGTAAATTTCTCTCAAGTAACTGGAAGAGGTTACTTGAAAATATTTTGGAAATATTTTCTGGGGAAAATTTGGTCAACTGTACAGTCACAAGTCTTAAGTAGGGCATGATTTAAAGCACATGTGCATTAAACCGTGACTGAGATGTATGGAATTAAAAGCCTGCATTCTCCCATTTGATGTTTTTATTTTATCTAAATTCTGAAAGAGTCACTGTCCCTCTGAGCAGGTGTAAAAAAACAGTGTTTGATATTTCAGTTTCTTCCCTTTGACTATTGTACACATGGTACGGAGTTAAAAAAATTAATGTATCTCATAGCTCACAAAAGGGTATTCACAAAGATAGATGGAAATTTGGAGATGAAATCATGAGAAAAAAATTGAGAGTACTATATTAGGAATTGTAGCATCTTTGCAATAATTATGACTACATAATATTTACATGCCTATTGTGGTGGAAGAGGATGTTCTTTTTAAGTGTTGTCTGGACCTGTTTTCTTTCTTTCTGTAGAAGTGCACAAATAACATATTTTTTGTGTGTTTGAGTATAAGCATGTCTACATTTATTTGTATGAATATTGTGCCTATGTGATATTTTTCCACATCTAGAGTAACAGAAACACAGGTTTAGTGAAACCAGAGAAATTCTTACCTTCTTGATTTGCAGCAAACTGACTGATTTCATAGTAGCACCTCCTCATGGTGATAAAAACCCTCAAGTATTGAAAAATCTAATTAAAATTAAAGGTTATAAACAAAAAGAGCAAGAACTTTGAAAGGGCAGGTTTGTGATCAGTCTTATGTTATCCTCTTTGGGCAGCACTAAACTTTATGTTGTGAGCATCCCCGGTCCTATAGAAAATGCAGAATATTTGTTTCACTTTCTAATAAGGATAAAAGTTAACGTATAAAAAGTGTTCAAGGAATTAAAAGTTCAAAAATTATTTTAAAGCAGTGGAACATTTTGTCTCCCCATCTTTTTTTCTAAGTAAAACTAAGGCTTCTCTAAATCAAAATGCTTTCTGATTTAATTTACTGACCTGATTCTACCAAGCCATGTGTAAGTCCAGCTTGGAAGAGAGCAGAGATCTGTGAAGGCGTCCAGGCCTGTGATCCACTGTTCCCAAGAGGAAAGATAACCCAATAGGAAATACATTTGAAAATTAATATTTCGGGTCGTTTCTGCAAACCAGAGTTGTCAGAAGCAGGTCAAACTGGGCAACAGTAAATATTTGTTTCAAGTTTTGTGATAGCAGCCTGAGAAAAAAAATGGGGGAAAAAAGTATTCCATAAAATATTTTGGCTTTGAAGTGGCTGGGTTTCTTTCATCAGGGATCCTTTCTGGTGGGCAGCTCCCAGCCAAATGTACTTTTGAGCTTTTCTCAGATCCAAGGGAAGCAAGATTATGTGGAAGCTGCAGTGTCTTGGTGTTGTCTTAATGCTGTGACCCACCTCACCCCTGGCTCACAGGGCTTGTGGTGTAACAGAAGGTGGTGCTGGGGTGAAAAGCACTTGGAAAAGTGAATTACCTGGGAAAAGGGTGGTGAGCACAACAGATGGGTGTGCTTTCCCTTAATCTTTGGGTTATTATGTTCCAGCAAGTGATTTTGTGTTCAGAACAGTACCTTTGAGTATATGAGTAACTTTTTGAAAATGAAGGCATTCCTTCCAGCTAGAGGGCATATGGTAATAATAACTTGATTTCTCAAGAGAGTCAAAACGTGGTTTATGAGCATCTCCAGAGAGCTGCCATAGGTTTCAGACAAACACTACAGATACTCTCTGTGGACAAAGACAGGTCTATGTAAATTCATAGAATAACTTTACAGAAATAATTTGTAAAAGACATTTGATAAATATGAATACAATTTGTAAATATTCCATCCTTTAGTCTGTATACCTTAAGAAGTACTTGCAGATGAGAAAAAGGATTACTAGCATTTAGAGAAAATGATGGCTTTCCAGCAGGTTCTGTTACAGCAGATTTTGTAGCTTTCCACACCACGTATTACTATTAATTTTACCATATCACTTAGCCCACACTCTTCCTGGTGATATGTACGAATGTAAGACATTCAAATGGAACCAGTAGTCTATGAATAGAATTTCTCAAACCTTCCTTTAATGAAAGCAAAGCCTTTTCTTACTGGCAGTAGCACTTGCATCCCACAAATATTTGGTTTCTGGGGAGAGGATAATAAATAAAGCCTTTAGCATCTGCCTAAGCAATAAATAACTGCTTTGCAGTTACTGTTCTTGTTGTATCCCTGTGGTGAACACTGACATGAAAAATATTGTCTATCTGTGGCTGCTGGAGCAGACTAGAACCATCTTCTGGATCTGCTGTAGGTTTCTGAAAGGTTCCATTATGTCTCTAGAGTTCCAAAGCCAGCTCACACAAGCAGAGGCAACACTTCAGAAAACGTGGCTTAGTATTTATGTAGCATTTTTTGAAATCTGTGATAATCCTTCTTGCGACTCAATAAATGTTACAGTGCCTAATATAAAATTAGCAAAATCAGGTTGAATAGAATAGGATGTGATACTGCTACTAGATCTTTTCTAAAAAGTGGATTTAGTTGAGAATCATAATCAAACAGTTTCACAAGGCTTTCTTTCCTTGGTTTTAGCTTTGCATTTACTACTGTGAAGCAGCACAGAACTTGTTTCAGAAGGGTTATAGCTTTGGCTGGCTTAGTTAGGTGGTTTTGCTCGTGAATGTGTTTCCAGAACAAATATACCTCATCTCAACAAAGAGATGTGAAATTGCATGATTATTAGTCTGTGCATATGGAATGGTTTCAGACAGTCTCTTAGAGGGAAAAGGGTAACAGAGGTAAATAGGAATATGAAATCATCTATGAAAAATATTGTTGCATTGTTCCCTGGGATACTGTGCATGCTGCAAAGTACAAAAGAACCTCTTTTTGTCTACCTGAAAATGTCATTATCCAGTCAGTCCTTCTCCAAGACCACATGACCAAAGAAAAGAAAAAAGAGGGTTGGGGAGAAAAGCAAGAAAAATGGTAACTTAATCATAAGGCTGGAGATAGTGCTGAGGAGGAAGGGAAAATAACCTGTATGCCTTTTTTTTTTTTTTTGCCTGTCTTTTCATTCTGAGTTCATTGCTGGTACTGTGCATGGTTTGTAACCTCTGGTTCGTTTCCTTCAATAGGTAGCTGAACTTAGAAATGGGCATAAGACACAACCTGTACACACACCAATTTCCCCCAGATTTATGTTTTAGGGGTGAGGAAAGTTTTATATTGGCAGCATGGTAAAAAAACGAGACCTGTCATTTTGAATCTTGAGACCTGTGTCCAGTAAAATGAAAAAAAAACCAAAGAAGACATGCCAAGGTCTTGAGCTCAGCAAGTTGTTTTCCCAAATGTCTGGTGTCTCAGCACATAAAAAATTACAGTGTCCTCTATAATACAAGAAACTGCACCGCAAGAACCTCTATTAGCCTGCTATGGATCTTCATCTAAAAGAGCTGCATTATTTCCACTCTTATTCCAGACAGCCTTATCCCAGTCATGATTTTTTCAAGCACTGTAAGGTAGACATATGGGAAGAGTGTTCATTCAGCCTCCGGGAAGATGGAGTGCCTTGGATGGCAGTTGAGAGCACGGTGGCAGTGCCAGCAGCCTCGCTGGTAGCTGTGGTTTGCTGGAGTGCATCCTTCCAAACAGAGCTCCTTTGGTGGTTTGCTGGAGTGCATCTTCCAAACAGAGCTCCTTTAGTGCCTTAGCACTCGAGGATGCATCACAGCCCCATGGATGGCCAAATCCAACAGTTGCCAAAAACTGGGTCCGACAAATCCAAAAAGGAAGAACACATAATTTCTTCTTGTCCTTTTCAAATGTCCTGGCAACTTTTGTTGCCACCAGCCCTTGACTTTTGAACCCAACATCTCATGTTCACTGGAAACTGAACCTCTTGAGAAGTTTACTTATGATTAATGTCTTTAATTTAGGTTCATGAAGTTAGCTATGGGAATATGGGGTTTTGGGGTCCAAAAGTGCAACAACTGTTATTAAAGTGTGTGAAAGAATGTGAATAAAAAAAAAACCAAAAAACCCCCACCAAACCAAAAAAACAAACAAAAAAAAAAAAAAAACCACAAAAAGAAATAGAAAAAGAAAATAAATTTGTAAATATTTACATTTTAGGGAACAGATGTGAATAGCAAGCAGCTAAGACACTAAAAATAGGTTTTTGTTTTTGACTAGAAATTTCAACCTGATTTGTCATTTTTAAAGCTGCAGTTAGTTATGTAGCTTCAAATGCAATTTCACTTTAAGGAACCGTTCCTTCTGTCATTTTCCCACTGGCTGGACAAAAGATTTGCTTTTGAAGGCTGGGTATTTTAGAAAGTCCTATTACATTGCTTTTTGATTTGAAACAATAATAAAATCCTGCTGCTAGAACTGTCCCTTCTGGCACCATTCCACTGCATTTCTGAAACACAAGGTAACAGAATAATGTGCTGACAACTAAAATATACAAAACACTTTTGATGTTACAAAAAGACAAATATTGTTCATAATGAGATGTGTTGCCTATTATGTCAGATAATCATAAAGCTAAAAATTTGCAAATGACATTGAAAAATTTGTTCTCCTAGTTCAGAAAAGTAAGAAACATCATGGGCTTATCTTAGAACATGTTACATTTTTTATTTGTTTGTGCCACCAAAGAAGAAACAAGGATTTTGAGGATGAACATAAAAGCTTCATTTTACAAGATTGCAGCTTATCAGAGTGTAAATACTTGGATTTCTTTTAATGTAATTGTAAGGGAAGAGAGAAGAAGCAAGCAAAAGAAAGTGAAGAGCAAATGCTGAGTTATTGAGGAGGGGATTGGAGAAAAACTCCTGAAATTAAAAAACATAAATACATTTGCCTGAAAAATATTCCTATATGTGACTTTTCTTCATCATATCAGCAATTAAATCTGCATTTGTGTCCATTACTTAAATGCACTTAACTCTTGATGGACATTTGAGTATAGGGCTTCCAAGGGCCTCTTTCTTTCAGGGCTCCTCTACTAGAAATAATCTTCATCAAGGCAAGAGCAAGGATCTCACCCTCTGCTGATAGCCTGGCTGCACAGGTCCAGACTTCACAGAGCTTCTTGCAGGAGTCTGTGTGTGGCAAGGCTGAGTATAACCAGCTGATAAGACCAGCTGCAGAGCAATGCAGTAAAAAAAGTGGTTAAAATTTATGGTCTGTGAAAATGTGGTAGTAAGAGACATGCTACAGAGGTCACTGGGGAATGAAGTGGAAATGCTCCTTCCCTCTCTTGTTCTGCAGAGGACTCCATTGAAAACTCCTGCTGCTCTCCTGAGAGCCACCTTGACTCTCAAAGTGTGTTAAACATGTATATCTCATCTGATAAGATGTCAACAGAAAGAATTTTTAGGTTTAGGAAAAATCCCCCTGAGATCTCTTCAGAACTCATTCTTTCCTCCAGGTTAGTGTTGTGCTTAACTTCCCATCCCTGTGCTGCTGTCCTTAATAGTTGTTGGAACTAAATTAGGTTTTTAGTCTCTCTTTGCTCCATTCTAATTTATTTCCTTTGCTCCTTTTGTTGCACTTTTGAAGAAGTGTCTGAATTTGACCCAGTTATTGGCTGTTGACAAATAGTGCTTCAATTGTGCTCTGGAGAGACCTGTTAGGATTTGGCAACACAATCCTCCAAATATTTCATCTGAACTGAGCATACTCTCTCCCAGGGCAGTAGTGACTAAACAAGATTTCCTCTGTAATTATTTCTCCCAGGAAGAGTGAGTTGAAAGTGTATTACCACTATGCCCTCAATTTTCTCCTGCATTTGCTCAGGCAGTGGGAAAGAGGGCTTATCTGACTTGAATGCCAAAGAAATAATACGTGGACTGTACAAGATACAGGAGTAATAATTAGGATAAGACTGCTGAGAGCTAGGGAACCTAGGACTGTGGTGGAGAAAGGATGATGTTGAAGAGCTGAAAGGAAATTTTATTAGATGAAGAGCTCAGTTAGAGACATTGAGGGCTTGTATATCAGAAAAATTTGAATTAAATTGAATGAACAAATCACAGAAAACAAATTAAGCCTCACCGGCCAAAATGACTGGGACTAAGAAAACACTCAAAATTGCCAAGGGTAGCTCTGAAATTGAAAAAGTGCAAGTTTATAGAATGACACACAGCTTTAATTATACAGAGAAGTGATTTTTTCCCCCTACCAGCTCTGGTTTGATACACAGGAATCTGATGTGCAGGAATATGGTAAATTGCAAGCACTTGCATACTCTGTGGGCCATATTCAGGGTCTGATATTTCTTGTGTGACTTTACGTTATCAGCTATATTAGAACAGGTTAGGGTGATGTAGCCTCTTAGTTGTGAATTTACAAGAGAGGTTTTTTTATCTGGTAAGTAATGAATTCTGGACAAGAAATTTGGCAATGGATTGTATGAAGGGATGCTGTCTTTAGGGAAGGAGGTGGCATCAGTGACATTTCATATATTTGTTGGCCTGATCTTTCTCTTTGCAAATTTTTATTCTTTCAGAATTTAGATTCAGAGCTCTGCTAACTACTTTCTTTGCTTGTCACACTGAGTTTCTGACTATATTTATGTTCTGGAATATTTTTTCTGACCACCTGGGATGTTCTTGTACACTGATGTGACTTCATTAAAATAAGTTTTTCATTAAAAAGCCTTTTAATTGTCTTTGATAAGCTTCCTGCTAGGCAGCACTGACAGTTTTGTCTTGGTGTGGTGCCTATTTATTGCTGGATCTTGCCAAGCAAGAAGGCAGACATACCATTTTTGCAGTTTGATGTACTTGCACTTTTTGAGCTTTTATCTTCTTTTTTTTTTTTTCTCAAAACCTGAAAATAGTTGTGTTAAAATAAATTGCCAGGTTTGCAGCTTTCCATCACTCCATTGCCTTTGGTAATTTCCTAAACAACAGGCTATGCTTAAAGCAGTTCTGCTTAGAACTTCAAGTCATGTTGTGGAGTGAAAATGTCAATTTGTCAGTTGTGACAGTCCCCAATTCACACTGCAAATGAGCAGTGAAGTTTTCACAGCTTGCTCTGTTAATTCCAGTGTGCTAATGAAATTGAATTTTGTTTTCTTTATTCAGATTTCTCATCGCTGGCTGATTAGAAAAGGGTTTCTGAGCCTCCTGATCATGTCCATTTCCATTCCCAGGTTACAAAAGCTTGTTGCTATCAGTAAAGGAAAGGATGCAAGGAAGAATTGCCAAGTAGGGTTACACTGTGTGCAGAATGCTAGGATGAATGGCATTACTTCCTGCTCCCTTTTTGTTTATTTTTGTAATTGGATAAGGAGTGGTGCAACCAACCATGAGAACCTCAAATCCTATAAGCAAACAGTGGCACAGGATTTTGGAAAACACTGAAAAAGCCAGAATGGTTTGTGCTTTGCCTCTACATTGGGGTCACTGAGTGGGTAAGGTTTAGAGGCCAAAATAAAAGCACTTGTTCACAGTGTGTGTCCCCTCAGGATGGTCTGTTGGTAAGTTTTGACCATGTTAAGATGTTTATCTTTGTGTGCTGCTTCATTCACATCTGTTTCCAGTTTGTGTAGTTGAGCTGCTGAGCAGAAGTGGCTTTTAAAGTGGGAAAGGCAGCTGTAATCCGTCACAGATTTGTTAATTTGTTTTTTGGTTTGTTGATTTTCTTGTTTTTTTGGGTTTTTTTTGGGGGGGACTCATGATACAAGACTAGCATGGGGGCACATAAGCTCTCTTGAAAGCAAAGTTTACTATCAGCTGGGATTTCTGCCTACTGATCACCATAGAAAGTAGACACTTCTTAGGTACTTCTAGCATGGCTCTGGATGTTGAGCAGTTTTTGCAGATGTGGCTGAATTGCATGTGCTTTTTATACCAGGTGAGTAGCTGCCTAATGTAAATCATACTCTGTTTGCCTATTGTGTTAATCTGAGTGTAGGATGAGGTGGTTTATCTCCCTGGGAATTAGGATCTGAAGAAGGTTGCTTGTGTTGTATTGAGGCTTTGATTGATGTACACATCAGCTGTACAATTCCCCAGTGCCAGGAATGTCCCTTGGCATTCTGGCTGGTCACAGCAGGGTAGGTACTGGTGCTCATGGGGCATAGCTGGGCCTGGATATTCCAGTGGTGTGCTGAACTGGAGAGCTAAAATCTGCTTAAGGAAGGGTCTAGGTAGACCCTTTAACCCATATTCACCCAAATGTTTTTATGCAAACTTGGCTGTACCATTCCCAACAGCTGGTCAGGGTTACTAGTTGATTCTATTTCAATGATTCAGAAAGATAACCTTTTTTCCCCCCTCCCAAGAATATAGAAAGGTTTACTGATAGTGTAAAAGACCTTAAAGATTTCTTGAACTGCCACTAGTATAAAATCTGCTGCCTTGTGCCAACAGCATTATGGAGTAAAATATCATTCAAGTATCACTACAGCAAATAGAAATATCCATTAGCATTTCATGGAAGTGTTTCCTTTTTATACAATGAGAGCTCTCTATACTTTATAGATTTCTCATTACTGCCAGCAGCTTGATTCCATTAAAAAAAAACCTTGAAAACCAGAAGGGAAGCTGGGTAGGAATACAGGCAAAGGGGAAATTAACAAAATCCATTAACATTTTTTCAATGATTTTTGTCTGTGTTGAATCCTCTTGTGTTTTGGAGAATCTCCCCCTCTGGTGTGATCTTTTTGCAAGAGCTGTATGAGTTGATATGACTGCAAGCAAAGTTGTAGTTTGCATCTCAGTGTGTGTTAAAAATCCATATTTTTCAAGAGTAAAAGTTGATTTCTACAACAACAAGCATTGTATATGCAGATATATCAGAAGATCAAGAGCATAAAAATTGGTACATTTTGATTTATCTGATTTGAACTGCTAGTGCAAATATAATTGTTCAATATAACCTTACAGTCTGATGACTCCAATTTTTCATTTGGCAGAAGCAGATGGTTACAGAAGGCATGTTAATTGCAAATTAAAAGTAAGCTAGGTAGCAAGGAAGACTTGAGGGATGCATAATTTACGTGATGGTGTAGAGAAGTCCTGTATGTGCTTACACACCTTCTGGTCATGCTGAGTTTTACCAATGTATAGATGCTTTTCCAGGTGTGAAAAAATGCAGTGTAAGCTAAAGGGAGGATAATTGTCTACTTCATACCAGCTAAAAGCAAATAAATTGTGTGGTAGTACAGCTATTAGCCTAAAACATATGATGAGTTATTCTCTTCCTCAAGGTGTTCTTCTATTGAGTATTACTGGTTAAAATTTTTAGTCTGGGCTTGCACAGCAGGATTGAGGAGAACAAAATCTTTGTCCTTCTAGATAATGTACTTTGTGAAAATCATCCTCTTCTAGGTGAGACAGTTTCTGAGGTTTTTTTAAAATTTGTTTTTGTTTGGTTGGCTTTTGCTAAAATGCAGTTAGAAATACTTTGTAAGAAATTAGTAGCTTAAGTGTTTCGATTTTTGGTTCTGTGGGGACAAATCTGCAGATTGTTGCTCCTTCATGGCTTCACTGAAGGTGTGATTTCCTCCCTTTCCTGCACTTGTGTGGGATTCTGATGAGTTTTGCTGAACCAGTAAGCAGAGCAGGGAGAAAGTCAAGTGTAATTAAAGACAAGGAGCTACTTCATTTGGACATCTTTGCTGTGGTTGCTTCATAGCAACAACACAAACTGTGTAAGTTCAAGTCTCCCTGGACAGAAATTGGTTCATGTTTTCAGTTAGCCTACCTTACCTGCAGGGATCCTTACTCAGAACCAGTTGTCTATCTGAAATCAGTAATTAAATATGCTCAGATACTGTGGGTATGAGAGCATCACTGTAATATTTAGAGGGATAATAACAAAAGTATTTAGCAGGAAAAAGAACTGCGATCTTGAAAACTTAAATGCTTTAAAAAATCCAGCTATGCTGAAGTGGCTTTAAATGCTTTGAATGTAAGCACTGTTTCCATTCCACAGAACTTGGTATTCTTTATAAATTTTGTGGTTTAAGTTCTAGTATCCAATTTTAAACCTATATCTGGTTAAAGAGGATCTGATTTTAAAACACTGGTGCTATTTTGTACCAGCTAGAATGTCATGAGGATTTCTGAGGTTGTAACGAAAAGGAATAACTCAATATGTTTGCTTAGCTCTTCCTTATTCCTGATAGCCAGGCTCCAACTGTGGCTTCTGAATAATTGCTTCCTTGCTGTCATCCCGTGTTGCTGTACAGATTTTTCATCTCATTTCCTTTCTCCAGGTTTATAATCTGAATTAAATACCTCTCCAGAATGGATGGACAACACTTGCTACTTGTGGACCAAAGCAATAAAATCTTTTGTCACTGGCATTAGTTATAGAATTTATTTTAGTTCATGAAGGATTTTTCTTTTTGGTAAAGATAAATACTTGAAGGATCAGGTTGCTTTTAGTATTTGTTAGCGTTTTGTCGACCTGTGAAAACTTCTGCCTGAAGAGGCTGCACAGAAAGGAAATTCTCCTCTTTTCTACTTTTCCAAATTCAGAATACTTTAATTGTCTTTTTTAACTTCTCAATCACCATTATTAGCCACAGTGAGGATTATTCATTCACCTGTGAATTATGCAGACTTTGATTCTGAAGTCATGTTATTGGATCATATATCAGTGGGGACTTGCTCAGTTTAGCTGAATTCTTTGCAGAGTGTGGCACCAAACTGGTACCAGGGAAAACATGGATGGATGGATGGATGGATGGATGGATGGATGGATGGATGGATGGATGGATGGATGGATGGATGGATGGATGGATGGATGGATGACTTTGGCTCGCAGGTCCTTGAGGCTTTCTTGCTGTGTGATGCATGGTGCTTGCCATCTGCTGTGCTGGTGTTTTCTGTCTTGTTTATTTTGATAACAAACTCTTGGAAGCAATTATTTTGGGTCATAAAAGTAACAACAGAGCCAAGCATCCCAAGTGTCTGTATTGCTTAGTTTAACTGATGACATGTTAGAGAGGTATCTTGTATTTTACAGTTAAAACTGCTAATTTTTATCTCCTAGCTCTGCAAAAAAAATATTTTGGCATCAAAGTTCTCTCAGATTAAGGAGCTGTACTACTTTAAATTTACATAATCTATTTTTGTGATATTTCAATACTATTTTAAAAAATCCACAACAAACTAACTTAGAAAGACTGGAACTTTTTTCCTACTGTAGTGGCAAATCTTTCATTCTTACTCTATAATCTTTTAGTTAAATAAGATAAAGTAATGTCAGGGGCTATTAAAGCTTCTCATTTCAATTTTTAAGTAGGTAACATCCTCTATAGGCAAAAACTCCCTTTATTTTAATTGCTTAAAAAGGTCTTTGATTATACATTTTTGGCACCCACTCTAAAGTTCTGTTGGCAGTCTGAATATAGTCTTAGGTTTGGACATAAATATAGAATCATATAATTATAGAACAGTTAAGGTTGGAAGAAATGTAGTTCAACTGTTAACCAACTAAACCATGTCCTCAA
Source organism: Camarhynchus parvulus (assembly GCF_901933205.1). Classification (NCBI taxonomy): domain Eukaryota; kingdom Metazoa; phylum Chordata; class Aves; order Passeriformes; family Thraupidae; genus Camarhynchus; species Camarhynchus parvulus. Next base: position 20,624,216 of record NC_044573.1, on the reverse strand, counting down.
GTGCCACATTTACATGTTTTTTAAATACTTCCAGGGACAGTAATTCCCCTGGGTGGCCTGTTCCAGTTTTTGACTGGAATATGCTGAAATCAGCAAACGCTGATATCATCAAATGCTTTTAGAAATCTGCCAGCATCATTGCTGGCTTAAACTGTTTCTACTCTTCAGACTGCCCTGCAGATACCAATTCATGCATTTATTGCACCACAGATTGATAAATTCCCTCTGGTCAGAAAAGCACAGATTACTTGCAAAAAGCCCAGCATTTCAGCTTGTTGAACAGCCATGGTTGCTGCTTGGAGAAATGGATGCATGAAAATACATCTCCTGGAGTTTGGCATGTGTTAGGGCACTAAGAGTTGTGGCAGTGAGCCTTGGGAAGGCCAAGAAACTTTTTCTCTCTGTCTTCCTCTGTTTTTTCCCTGTTGGAAGAAAGGATGGTAGATTTGAAAGGATGTGTACTAGGTACTGTTAACTTTGCTCCATGCTTTGGACAAAACAATTGGAAAGTGAAATTCAACAGCCTGAGAAAGAGCTTCTCTGACCATATATCTGTCTACTGTCTAGTTAAAAACTGGCCAGAAAAAAAGTTCTTACCAGAACAAGAATCCATTATCTGATTCACTGCTCCATTATAGATCATCCAGATTGAGAAATTTTTAATTTTTGTCTCCTTATGGGATTTATTGAGCTTTATCTGAGCCCTGAAGTGATGTTTTCTTAGGCTACATAAAAATGTAATTTAGGTTTGCACTTGCCTAAAATGCCTTATTTTGCTGTGAGATGGTTTGTAGATCATCTGTGTGAAGAGCCTTCTATAAATTTGTAATGACTTCTGATGAATATATTTTTCACCTTAGTCAATAGCTTTCAAATCTGTACTTGAGAGCATTTCATGCACTTGTCTGAACTTTTGACTGCTAATTAGTCATTGTTGTTAAATTGTTCAGAATTTTCACATCTACAGACAAATATGAAAGGTAGATTTGATTGTTCAGCTAAACCCATAGACCCTTTGTCCACTGCAGGTCAGTGAAGACTTGGAGGGGTTGTTATTTGGTACCCTTTGGTCTGTGGTTTTATCTTGCAATTTTCAAGCTGTGCTGTAGCTGTGATTGGGGTAAAAGGACCAGTAGCCAGTGTGGTTCTGCAGCAGTAATTAGAGAAGAAATGAGTCAGTGCTCTCAGAAGTGCACACATGTTATAACTGAGAAATTGCTGCAAGTAGAATATTAAGACCAAGATAGTTGTCAGATGGGAGGGAAGATACTGAAATGCAAGAATTAAAGATTTCATTGCTAGGTGTCTTTATGTGGATTCACAGGTAACTCTGAAGCTGCAGAGTGGTTTTGGTAAGTCTCACAGGAAAAAAATGCTGGCATCCCTGCTGGCTTTGGGTTAGTGTACAGGGTAAGATATCAACTTTTTCTTCTTTGTTTTACTTTTCTTTGAATTATTTTAGGAGAGAGCAATGTTTGCACAGAGTATCCCACTGCTGTGGTGAGAAAGCTGAATTGCTTTTATGTCCAAGTGCACACTGTCAGTTTGTCTGGAGCTTGGTGCAGAAGGGTTTTTTGTATTAAAGATCATCAGTGTGCTACAGAAACCAAGGATTGTGCTCTGTATTTTACGTTGTATTCTGCCACCCTTCAGGTTAACCAGCCCTGGCAGTTGCCCCAGTGGTAGTGAGCTTGATGAACCTACATAATAATTTAATATGGAGAATATTCAATCCTATACAGAGAGAGATTTACAGAGTTTAAAGCACCTTTGGAGATCAATGGCAACAATAGCAAAGGAGAGATAGGCAGGAAAGAAATTGGTAATTTAAAACATGAATTTAAAATTAATGTTTTAAATTATCTATAAAATTAAAAGACTTCTCAGATGAGTCCAGTGAAGGTAGTTCATAAGTGTGGGAATGGTTGTGTGCAGGAGTAGATTGCAGTAGGGTAAGATCACTATTACTCTGTGATGTATTAAGAGTTTGGAAGAATGTGTTTTTTAGGGATTTGTTCTTTTATGAGCAAGTCTTGCTACATACTGATAAAAACCATAGCAAATTATGATTGAGAAAAATGTCTGTAATATGACTTGAATTCACTAACAGGTGATTATTTTGTCAGAAGAGGTATGATTTGTAGAAAAGGACTATCTTTTGCTACAGCCACTCAAAACAGCTGGAAGAAAAGATAAGCTTTTTGGGCTTGGCTGAGGAAGGTCTAATTTACACAAAATACTGTTGTTTTTCTAATTGTATCCAATGTTCTACTCAAAGACACTTTGCTCTCCTATCATTTTACTCCACTTATGTTCTTCTGCCATCATGATAATAAATGGACTCCCTAAGAATTGTTTGAACCATCTTGCAGGTATTGAGAGGCTTATGCCTCCACTCTTACAACAAAACATTTTAAAAGATGTATTGTTCTCACTTAATTTTTAAAATCAAATTTCCATAATGACATGATACTGCATCATCATAAAAACAGCAAATACAGAACTGACAGTGGAACTGTAAAGACCCATCTGTGCTACTCATTTTTTTCTCCCACCATGTTTTATATTTAATATTTAGAGCACCTCAACCTTATATATTAATTGTCTAATACTTCTCTGAGTGGTTACTCATGGACACTAATTAAAAGCAATCATCCTTTCTGTAATTTGCTGAAAATAAGAGATCAGATTAAGAATAAATTAATTTGGAGATATGATGGGTAATGAAGCATTCATAATTACCTGTCAGTCAATAACATATTTTGTAGTACTTTTGTTTCATTTTAGAGATATCCCCTCTCCAGGCTCCATCTGGTTGAACAAGTCCTGTCCTGTGCTCCGCAGCCTTGAGAGAGCAATAGAGGTGGGAATCAAAGAAATGCAGAGACATTCCCCTAGAACTAGAATTAGATGTTGATGGCAGGATAAGAGCCATATTCAGCTCTCATTAGCATTGAGAAATTTTGTATCTGACTTTTAGAGAAACCAACCCCTCATGAGTTGGTGGGAGTGGGAGGCTTTACACTGCTGTGCTCTGTAAACCCTACGTTTGACAGACATCCGAATGCATGTGCATGGATATGAATATAAAAAGTTATCCACCATGGAAGTGGCCTGTCAGTCCCAGGCATGGTGTGCTCCCTGCCAGCAGAGGTGCTTGCAGCAGTGAGCAGCATGTCTCTGCTGAGAACATGTGCTGTGCTGTGTTTCAGCTGAGTGACAAAAATGTCATAGCATTGTCCCTGTCTCTCACAACTCCTGCAGTTGTAAGATGGTTCATTCACTGGAAGCAAAGATTGAACTGCTTCATTCTCCCCCTCCAGTGAGTTCAAGGTTTTCCAAAAGATAATTTTTTGTGATCTACTTAAAGCACCTGTTTAATGATGGGCCAGAGGAAGGAAGTACTGAAAGCTGTTGGAAGACGTGAAAGATTGCCAGATGCCTGCTAGAACAGCATGTTGCTAGGTAGTCACACAGAGACATGATGGAAACTTCAACTGCAGCCCTCCCTGAAAATGCTCCCACAGGGATCTGCTTATTAACTAACACCAAAAATTCGTAACAAGGGAAGCTGAGAAAGCAGCTGGGATGGTGAATGCTTCATTGACAAGGGACCATTGGACACAGAGTAGTGCAAAGTCAGTTCTGTCTCTGGGGGTGCTGTGCCTCTGTCTGGCATATGGGTTCTGGAAAAATTGTAAAGGGGATACACGTACAAAAGTGGGATGTTCCTCTGAGTTATCTGGAAGCCCAAATGAGTGTTCATCATCCTGTGCTGAATGCTTATTCCAGCCTCTGTCCTCCTCTCCCCAGCTTTTGATAACATCATTTTTGTGTTGGTTCATCTATGCCCATCTTGTCTCCTTTACCATCTGCCCCCCCTCTGAACTCACCTGGAGAAATGACCACAGATGTAACAGAACCACCTTACCAGGGAAGGCTGCAGCCTACATCTGATTGAGGAGGGAACCTGGAGACAGCAGGCCCACCATCTGGGGATGCTTCATTTTGTCACTTTTATCACCTACTTCTTGGGCTGGTCCAGTGATAAGCACCCAGTAATAAATCTGTCACATAATACATTGCATATGGCACTATCATTAAATATAGCTAGATATTAAATCACAAAGAAATATCTAGAGGAATTATAATCTAAACATTTCAGAGAGAAAAGGAGATTTAACATCTGACAGTATTGATACATGCAGCTAGTAAATCTAAACATGAGTCAGATAGAATCATATCCAACCATGGAAATTTAAAAATAATGCCTGTGTGACATGTGGTGTAGTTAAAATGCTGGGTCCTGAGCCTACAAACATCTGTGTATATGCCTGGTTTGAGAGGCATGAGGGAGTTCTCTGTGAGTCACAGCCTTGGAGGACTCCTGTGGAAAAGGGATGATTTTGAGGCTAGAAGACAACATGTGCATGGAAATATACCTGGATTCAGTACTTACGAGTACAGTGATGCCTAACCCCAGAGTTTTTCACTCTGCTGTTTTGATCTGTGGTAGAGACATATGCTTCTCAAGGCTTTCTGTAGTCATGACATTTTGTTCTTGCTGTGAGGCACTCAGGGAATATTAATACAAATTAATTCAAATATTCTGGAAAAAATAGTATCATTTTTTTTTCCTTCAATCTGGGGAATACCACCAGGATCCAGAGTAAATGTAATTTTACTGGAACTACTTCTAGGATTCTTGGCTATATATATTCTTAATTTCTTCAAATCTATGGCATCCTAGCTTTCTGTTGTTTATACGTTAGATTTTCATTGTTTTATTTTGATGCTGCTAAAGTATTCTCTGACAATCTGTCCTTTCATGTAGAAAGATTTCAAGTCCAATGCAATGTCTCTGAGGGATTTTTCAAATCCAATGAAAAGCTTCCTCAGAGCTAATGAGGAATTAGAACCACTTAAATGGAACAGTGAAAGACCTTCAGAAAATGTATTTGTATGTAAGAATATAAAGACTTCTGGTATTTGGCTACAGTGAGATGGCTCAGCTCTGCTATAGAAAGAACAGTAGGATGCAATCTGTGTACAATAAAATTCTTTATTTCCTGACAGCACGAGTAATGTATGTTTAAAGGTACAAACATATGTTTATACATATGTGTTTGCATCATCTTTTAAATATATGTATGTGTTGGCATCTCTCCAAGAAATATACGGCTTTACCTTTTAATGGTCACTTACTGTACCCACCTCCAGTCAAATAAGTGTATGTTAACAGCTTCTGTTCAAACAGAAATTTCTCTTCAAATTGGTTACTCTCCTGAAAACAGGAGAGAGGCCAAACAGCTGTGAAAAATCAGAGCTCTCTTCCATGCATTTTGTGCCTAAGATCATGTTCTGGATGATGTTTTATGTGTTAGTTTACATGCACCTGATGCACCTTGGTAGTTGCTGTATGAAGTCTATTGAATGTATTTGTCTCCGGGATGCAAAGACAAAAATGATCCCCTCAGCTGGTGTATATATAAGTAGAGACTGATTTGAAATCTCTGGTACCTGAAGTTCCAGTCTCAGCTGGGGTGACAGATGATTTCACAGCCAAATGGCTGCACCAATGCTGACCTTTAACTTGCAGTGTTGATGTGGTGACATTTTGGTCTTCTCTTTGCCCTGCTACTTCCCTGAGTGGTGGGAAGGTGAAAGCACTTCATGCTCTGCAGTTTTGTCCTTCTGTAGCTCTTGGCTGACAGGTGAGCTTGAGTTTCTGATTTGTGGTTTTGAGTGATAGCAGCAGTGATCTTGGATGCATGTCATCGGTCCCTTTGAGAACAGCCTAGTGTTATGCAACGTCTCTGAGGGATTTTTCAAGAGTCTTGGGAGGCTTAGCAAGGCTCTAGTTTATGCAGATCTAATCTCTACTAGAAAAACTAAATATATTCATCTTCTAGAAGAGCATGTCTTCTCAACTTTGCTGAGGTTTCATACTGTGGTCAGTGCCTCTGGCTGAGCCCTGGATCCTGGTCTTGGTTTTGGTCAGAGAGGTTTTATTGGAGCTAAATTCTGTGGGGTTCAAGAGTTTGTCAGAATTCTCTGCAGGGGGTGTTACAAAAGAAGTGTGGGAGAAAAGAAAAGAAAATTAACTCAGTAACTGTAGGTGAAAAAGAATTTTCTGCCTTTTTTTCTTGCTCATCATGTTCTGAGGTTTCAAGGCTCTTCAGCTGGGACATCTCATGTCACTTCTATAAAAGATGCAATTCCTCATCCATTTTATAGAAGATAACGAGCAGCACAGGGATAGCTGGTAGCTGATGGCAGAAAGAGTTGTGGGGAGTAGTAACATCTGAGGATGGTGAGTGAGCAGATGTAGCCTTTGTACCAGCTGAGAAATGCAGTGGGGCAGAAGGACACCACTCGTGGCTTCCCTGAAAAAGAGGAATTGAGTTAGCAGCATGTCTGACTTACTTTTTGTCACAAAGAACCTGGAGAAATTTTGAATAGCTGATTTTGTTCATCGGGGAGCTCTTACAGGAAGAAGTTGTGTTATAATTTATATTCTTAATTTTATTACATGACAATCCAAAGGCCAGGGTATACATTCAGTTTCAAGGTCTGTATTTTTCATATGCATGACATTAACTTTGCAGGGTGATATTTGTTCTTGAATCAGCTTGAGAGTGGTGGGATTTAAAATGAGTGATAGTAAAAGGGAAACATTAGACACTAAAAGAAGTGTGTAGCTTTTAGTTCCATCCTAAAAAATTGATTTGAAGTTCCTTCTATCTAAAGCTGGTTTGAAATCAAAGTTTCTCCTAGTCTTGCACATTGTTACAGGCAAGCCTGCATCCAAGAATATTGATGCCAAGTAAGAAATTAATTTTTTGTTGGCTAAATGCTGCCATGTGCAAAGATTAGATACTGAATAGAGAAAACTTTGGGTTTGGGGATATTTTTATGTGGAAACCTGCATTTCCAAATCTAAATTGTGCGGTAATTTGTAGATTCTCAGTTGACCAAAATGATGGTTAACAGTGGGAAGCAGTAGGGAAGACTGGCAGTGCCCTGGATGTTTATTAGGACTCTGCAGTGTGTACCAGTGTGTTTATGAGCACAGGGCTGGGCTATGCAGCTGAGGCACACCATGGAGTTTTCAGCTGAAGAGGGCTCCATGGAAAGCTCCATTCCTGTCTCTGTATTTCTCCACTGCAGACATCACAGTATCACAGTTATGATATATATTTTTTTCCCTCCAGTTCTACTGATATATGAAAATGAGCATCTGGAGGCTATTGTTCAGGATAGATGCTACAGGAGGTAGCATCAAGTGGCTTAGTCATATCCAGTAGCCTTTTTAAAGATGTGCAGGGAAATAATTTTGGTATATAGAGCCAGTTACTCCCTCTCTAGAATTGCATACACTTATTTTCAGGTCACTGTGTTCTTTGCTTGAATTGGAAGAAGCATTGCCTATTTAGAAAGAAATAAATATATCATTTATATTTTTTCTTTTTTTTTTTTTGGTCAATACTTACTGGAAAATATATTTAACCTCAAAGGCAGATTATTTTTTTAGAGATATTTGAAAATGGTTATATTATTCTGGTAGCTGATTTACATTTTCATTGGTAGAAGTCTTCTCAAGATAAGGAAGGTGGTTTGTGTTTCATCATCAACATATTGCGATGTCCAAGTTCTGAGGCATCTCATTGGCACAGGCAACCTGAAATTTCACTTTCAGAACTGTGTCCAGTAAATGTTGGTTGTTTTTTGAAGGGTTTTATATACCATTAAAGATTCTGATCTTTAAATTTGGTTCCTCTTTTTCACTTCAACAGATAGGAGACTGACTCCTTTTTATGGAGACTCATGATTTGGTCTGTTTTCATTATAGTGTGCATGTATTTGTAACCTTTATAAGTGAATACTGAGGGCAAGAGTGCTCAAAGCTTAGTCTCACTATCTTTTTGGAAGGAAATTCTTGTTTGCTTCAATAAATGCAGCAATATGGATTCATGAGAGCGTCTGTTACTGTATTTCTGGAACACTTTGATTTAGCTTGAGCTAATTTCTGGAGCAATTTTCTTGACACAAGTAACAAGGAGAGGCACATCTGTTGCACCTAATTAATTTTTGCGTGTGGAGGCTACATTAGTATAATTGAAGACATGAAAAGAATATGATACTATTATGTAGACCTCTCTGTTTCCTGAGTGTGGTTGTATGAGAGTCCTATGTCTACTTGTTCTCATAATGGCTATTTCAATTAGAGGCAGCTTTGGATCATTCACTTTTACCTGCATGCCTTCCTCTAGAAAGCATCCTCACCCACTTCGTTCGACTGAAGGATGAATTTGCGAATAGTATTTCTTTTGAGAATAGGTTCCATCTGTAGGTATTTCATTAAGAATCTATTTAGGTTCCAAACTTTTTATCTATATTGATCCTTCTAAATCATAGAACTATGTATAAATTAAAGTAGAATTGTTTAGAAAAAATATTTCTAGTCTGATTGTTCATAATTTTAATGTATGTAGTGCTCTAGGGTTCAGGTATCAAGAACCCAAATTACCAGCAGTCTCTTCTGGAAGAAATGTTACGGCCATTCATGCATTTATAATTCTTAGAGTGTGGGATGTTATCCTCTGTTTTCTTTCTTTCGTTATGATCTGAATACAAACACACTACTTTAGAATGATTTTAGAAACTACAGGTTTTTGGAAAACCTTTAGGTCCCAGGGATTCATCCTTTTGATTGGGGCTAGCATATGTTGGATCACAGATAGAGAGGACAGTAGTTTTGTGGTCTTATTTTGGGGAGAAAAATTTGTTAAATTCTTAAATGCTTAAATTATTTTAACTTAAATACCTAGGATGCAGTAGGGGTTTGATTAATGTCTTGGTAGCCAGCTGAGAGCCTCAAGATATTTTGATTTTGGTGTGGCAAAATTTAAAATGTGAGATGATAAATACCGTAATGTTTGTACATGATCACTTAAAGAAAGGAATAAGAAGATTTACACTGTTGAATCCCACTTTGGAAATATGAATAGACATGTAATTTATGGACTCATAGAATGGCCTGGGTTGGAAAGGACCTTAAAGATCATCTGATTCCTTCCAACACCACCACCATGGGCAGGGACACGTTCCACTATCCCAGGTTGCTCAAAGCCCCATCCACCCTGGCCTTGAACACTTCCAGGGATGAGGTATCCACAGCTTCTCTGGACAACCTGTTCCAGTGCCTCACCACCCTCACAGCAAAAAACATCTTCCTAATGCCCAATCTAAACCTGCCCTCTGTTGGCTTAAACCCATCCTCCTTTGTCCTATTCGTGTAAGCCCTTGTAAAAGGTCCCTCTCAGCTCTCTCGTAGCCCCCTTTAGGTACCAGAAGGTGCTGTAAGGTCTCCTCAGGTCTTCTCTTCTCCAGGCTGAACAATCTCAGTTCTCTCAGCCTGTTTACATTTTTGAGGTGCTCCAGCCCTCTGATCATGGCCTCCTTAGACTTGCACCAGCGCTTTCTCATCTCCCTTTTGGAGATCCCCGAGCTGGATGCAGCACTCCAGGTGAGGTCTCACCAGAGCAGAGTAGAGGGAGAGGATCACTCTGATGCTGGTCACACTTCTTTTGATGCAGCCCAGGATATGGTTGGCTTTCTGGGCTGCCAGCCCATATTGCTTGGTCACTTAGCTTCCATCTGTTGGTGTGTAAACATAAATAATTCATTTGATGGCTCTTTTCCTGCCAAGAGTCACAGAGCCATACTGAAAAAGCAAAATGGCAACAAACATTCCCCCCACCCCCCAACCCGTTTTTGTGTTGACAGATTAAGCTGCAAGATATACCTAACTAACTGACACAAAATGCTCTCACAAGTATTTCTGGTCCCTAAAAAAAAAGTTCTGCTTAAAGTGAGCTAAAAATTTTTAGGCTTCAGTTTGATATCTTAAATCCTCACTGGAAAATTAATTCTTATAATCTGAGGATTATGGTATTCTCTTGGTGAATAGTCTCCAGTAGAATTAGACATTTGCAGCATAAACAAATTAATGTAGGCATTAGGTGGGATATTTTTAAAACACTAACTGTTTTCCCAGTGATACCAGTTAGGTTCCATTCTGGCATCTTGAGGAATATGAGATCCCATAAGCAAAAGCAACTGGAATTGCAAAATGTTTTGAGTAATATCTTTCCATGCTAATTCCATTTAGGAGTCATATTTAAAATAGGAGACAATTTTGTTCTCATAAATGGACACTAGCTAGTAACTCTAACTTCCTTGTTCAAGCTGAGTATAAAGCAATTAATATAGAGGAAGTATATATTGCATTGTTTTCTCTGTTTGCAGTTGTTAAGCAGGCTTCTGCAAAATCAGCTGTTTCTATTTGCCAAAAAAAAATTTAAGAAACTAATTTGCAGCATTTGACTTCTTAGAAACCCTTTAGTATAGACATTCTTGCTTATGTTGATTTGATTTTCAGGATCACATATTCCTAAACAATGGGAATCTTTGGAAGGAGAAGATGACATCTAAATTCTTTTTTTATGGCAAATAACTTCTGAGTGAAAATACAAATGCATTTAAAGAAAATGAGTGCAGATTTCTTTCTCTATATAGATTTTTTTCCTGAAATATATAATGGGAAATTTTAAATTTTATGCATTTTCTTTTCCAATTGACCCTATATGGAATTCACAGTAGTTAAAATGTTGATGAAGCCTCCCCTATAATTAAGGATGAGCCTGATCTACTATTTGCTTATTCTGGTAGTAATAGAGTAGTAGTGACCTTCAGTGGGTCTAATTGGCAGATGTTATTTTCTGAAACACATTTCAGAGTGTGATAATAACAATAGAAAAATTAACATCAATATATGCTATCTGCTGAAAATGCTATTAATACTCTTCTTATTAGAATATATATAAATATTACTGGTTTTACTTCCCTTTTTTAATCCACCTTAAAAGGCTGAAAAAGAGCACAAGGTATGCTTTAATTAATGTGTCTTCTCAGTACAGGGACCATTCTATTTAAAAGTCATTAAGATTTTTTGTCCTTAGCTTGAATAATTGCTGTACTGTCCATATCTCCATATGTACTTTCATGTTTTAGGGGAAGAGAAACAATATTATTTTATATTCAGGAAAATGTTTAACTTGTTTTTCAGTTCAAAGAGATATTGTGCTTTTGATGAAAAGGGAGCTGTGGCTTTCAGAACATGTACTGACACTTGAGGAGAGACAGAGAAAAAAGTAAATGGAGGCTTTTGTGATTTCAAATTGGCAGAACTATTTATTCAAAGTAAGAGCAGGATCAAACCTTCATCCATTAAACTTAAAACTTTTATATTGAACGACATCAATATGTACTCCTCAGAGGCCATTCCTTCTCCTTTTCTGCCTTCATTTTACTGTCTGGCAGTGGTGATGCAATGCAGGACTTCATTAGCTTCTGGTGTCTTCCCTGGGTCATCATTTGCTCTCAGGTGTGCTCTCAGACTGCACAAAATGCCCTCAAGGACTTTAGATTTAAATAGGACAGAAGGCTGATAGTCTCCACTGGGATCTGAAGTTGGGGTTGGGAGAATACCTGGGGGTCTTTAGGGAAGACCAGGGAAGAGATAGGTTGTACCTTGTGCCTCACAGCCATGAGGGTGAGAAACATTAAATACGTGAGCTGGTGATCTGAGGTCAGATGCTCCAGTTGTTTTCCTTTTGCCTTTTGATTTTCCCTTTGCTTAGGTGTTTTTTTTGGTGGTTTTTTTTTTGTTTGTTTTTTTTTTGGTTTTTTTTCCTCTATGTTGGTGTGATTGGTCTGAGACCACATTCCACACTAGTCTGAAGGGGGGTAAATACATATCCCATGTCCAAACAAGCCCCCAAGCTGTGTTTGTAGAGGCAGATGGCTCAGTCCACACTAGGTTAGCTATTTATATTCCAGCTGAGGGCTTTGGAGGGTAGGAAAAGAAGTGGAATAATGCTTGGGAAGTATCTTTACAAGTAGGCAACTTTTATATATTTTTGTTTTAGGGTTTATTTCCCTCATAAACTGGAATACTAGATTTTATAAATATAAGATCTTTAGCTGAAAGCCTTCTTCTCTGTCTCATGAAGCATTCTATCCCCATTTGAACTACTTTCATATGTGCAGGTGAGGTGATTAGAGACTTCTAAAAGACTCCACTTGCTTTGTAAAAGAAAAATCACAGCCTATATACTTTAAAAAAAGGTGTGAAGGTAATAATTGCTCACAATTTTGCTATGTACTGAAATTCCTGTAAATCTACTGTAAATCATACTGGCTTTTTTTCAAAAGCAAGCAGGGAATATAAACAAAATACTTCAGTGTACTAAAAGCAAAAACATTTGGAATTTATTTTGCACTGCCTGACAATAGTAATTTAAATGGCTTTACAACATGCACAGAGAAAATTTTACGTTCAATTACTTCTCTGTTAGGAACTTGTGTTTAGAATCATAAACTTCAATAAGAAACTTCTTTTCTGTAGATCCCTATCTTTAGACTGCTCTCTTTGCCAAAGAATCAGTGAGAATGTCTGGAGTGGCAGCTCACCAAGTCCCTTGGATGGAGGCATGGAAGAGGCATGGCAAGACCCTTTTCTCAGTGCAAAAGGCATTGCTAAGGTGCTGGTGAGGCACAGAGGGCTCATCCTCCACTGCCTTTTGGAGCACTCTCACTGCAGAGGAAAATCCCACACACCTGCATCATTTAAAGTCACTGAAAACCGAAAGCTCTGGAAGCAGAAATTAATTATTGTTCTTCGGAATATTTCTGCAGTCTTGTAATTGCACTTTCTTGAATTGCTCAGATAATGACATTTTATCAAAAATCTTTTGTTACATGGTGTGGAATTCTGTGAAATTAAAGAGCTGGTGACAGTGTGATTTCTATCATGGCAGTGTTGAAAAATCAGTTGAAAATTTGCTAAGAATTTCCTTTGACGAATTATGTGCTTGTTCATCTTTGCAGATGTATATGCTAAAAGAATGAGTATGCTCATGCTCAGTTATTTAACCTCATTAGACATAAATTTAAACATTTATAAAGTTAAACATGTTACTTCCTTTGCTGAATCAGGCACATAACACATAAGTAGTTGGAAGTAAAAGGGGAAATTCAGTGGAAGTTACTTATGTGTGGTGCTTCATTTTTTTCTGTTTCTAATATTCTGTATTAGTCTTAATTCCAAAGATTTTTGGAGGGGAAAAAAGAGAATAACAAGGAATAAGAGGCTACTTCACACCTTCATGTGCCTGGTGAACCTCACTGGGAAAATATTGATTTTCTTTTTAAAGAAAACAATAATATGAATAAAAATCTTCAGAGCCTTTTATTTGAGAAACTTGGAAGTATTCCTTCTTTTTTAACCTAACCTTTTTTGCTTCATAATATGGTGGTAGGACTGCATAGAGAAGCATTTTTACTAGTAGTAACAAAATACTCAGCTATTTGACATTATGCACAAAATAATGTGTGTGCATATATTTTCTCTTGAAGACATTTTCTTTCTTATTATTTGTCTTATAAACATTAAGCAATATATTTGCACATATATTAAATATGTGCAAATGAGGAATTTTTCTATGCTGGTATAGCTACCTCTATAGGTATTTCTGTCATGGCTGCCCATCTCTCCTGGACTACTGTTTTTGCCAGGATTTCCCTGGATACATGGGCTCTGTATGTGTAGCTTACAAGGAAGGATAGATACAGGAAGAAAAAACTGATGAGGCAAAATAATTGCATTTTTGAACACTGACTTGGGGAAAGGCCTCTTGAAGTAAAACTGGGTGTGTGAAAAGTATAAAACCAGAAAGAGGATTGTAGTTTACCTAACAGGTCTGGGTACCTGCAGTCATTTTGACCACTTGTATCAGCTTGTCATGGTCTGATCCAAGTGCAGGATTATGGGATTTGCAGTTCTTGTTTTAAATCTGTGACTTCACTGACCCCAAGGTGTGTTTACAGTTCATTGCTCTAAGTCTGGCATAGCTTAATTTGTGAGTACTTCTACCACATTTTATTTTTTGTAGGGAAGATAGAAACATGTGCAGGCAGGGTGGTTTTCTGTTCTGCAGGAAAGCATATGGATTGCCTTGTCCCTAGGATGGAGAGGCCAGTGAGAGCCTGTTTTACCCAGCACCCACTGAGAATTGATTTATTTGTAAACAAAAATGCAAAGTTGTTTCTAGGAAACAAAAGGATTGTAAGAAAGCCATAAGATGCTAGAAAAAAGTTATTTAGGATCTCCATTAAAGTTGTAGCATCAGGTTGTTTCTGTCACTACATGTAAAATTCACTATTTTTATTTTTCTGTGGATCACCTGGAAAAATGTATTTTTTCTTCGCATCAGTAAATTGCTAATGAAGTTTTTTTGCAGAATGAATGTTGCTTCGTCATATTTGATATGTGTTTACACTTGATAGGAACATGTGGCTAGTAAAAGTTTCATGAAAGGATGGAATATAAACTTTTCACTTTAAAGTGCATCATGTTTTTGCTAGCTGTGTTAGCCTGGCATCTTGCTCCCATGAAGCTATCTCACTCAGAGGAAATAAGCAAGTGGGAATTCTGGTTCTTGGAACTGATTCAATTTTGTTAGAATAAGAATTAGAGGTAAAATTAATGCAAACAATAACGACAACAACAACAAAAAGGAAATAACTGAAAAAAAGCACAGAAGTTCTACTATTGATGAGATGTAGATACTGTTTACTGGGCAAAGTGACAGCTGAATGAAATGCAGAATCTGTGCTGGGAGGCAGAGCCATCTGAGTTGATGTTTAAGCTTCTAAGAATATTTTAATAATCATTACCCAGTTCCTTTAGAAATTGCCTTAGCAACTCAGTGTGAGCTATTGAATACTGCCATATCCATACAGAGACCTTTCTTGGAATACTCCTTCACCTCTCCAGTACAGCACTTTGACTTGAAGGAAACTTACTTTCTATGAATATTTATAGCCTGTTCTTTTACAAGAAGTTTTATTGATTTGATTAGTGCTCCCACAGAACACAGATTAAAAGAAACCTCTGAAAGGAGATCAACCTCTGTCTTGTCAGTTCTTGAATATTGCACACTTTATTAATGTCAGTCTAGGCTTTCCTGTTATTAGTCCTAGTTATAAGAGAAGTATTTGTAATATCTTTTTTTCAGACAGATTAAAAATCAGTATTTTTAATGTATTTTATTTTTAAGACAGAACATCAAAACCCTCTAAATAATCTATTTGCAGTTTTGCGACACAGAATTATGGGCTAGTGCTAAAAATCAGAATCTTGTAGTTTGGGATCCAGAG
Source organism: Camarhynchus parvulus (assembly GCF_901933205.1). Classification (NCBI taxonomy): domain Eukaryota; kingdom Metazoa; phylum Chordata; class Aves; order Passeriformes; family Thraupidae; genus Camarhynchus; species Camarhynchus parvulus. The sequence goes on along the minus strand of NC_044573.1, from coordinate 20,608,931 downwards.
AATACCAAACACTCAATAAACAGCAGCAATTTGTGACAACATGGTTCCCAAATCCCTGACTAAAACTGTGAGAATTGGCTTCTAGAAGCTGCAGTGGATGAGTGAAGTGGTTGAGTCACCAACCCTGGAGGCATATAAATGATGTGTGGAAGTGGCACCTAGGGACATGGTTTAATGGTGGGCTTGGTGGTGTTAGGGTAATGGTTGGGCTCAGTCTTTAAAGGTCTTTCCCACCCTAAACAATTCTATGAAGAAATTACACCAAACTTCTGTAAAGAAAAGATTTTTGGTTTCTTAGCAGACCATGGTCTAAAATAGGGAGAACTTCATCTCTCTTATTGTACAGGGCTCTTCCATCAGGAGGATTCATGCAGGAATTTCTAAGATTGAAAAGCTAAATTATTTTCTGTACATGCAATTGATGAATTAACTTGAAGGTGGAGCACTATCTGCATATTCATGATGGGATTCCACAGGCAGCAGCTCGTGAGCAAGGGCTGTAACGCAGTATGTGCATGAGTGAGGTAATTCATGTGTATATATAGCACAGAAATGTACTTGCAAAGCAAAAGTATTTGTATTCAATTCATTTGGGGTTTAGATTTTAAAGTAATCCTTGTACTTGTTCAACCTTCAGATTCTCTTGCTCTGTGTTCAGGAACGTATGTGCATGCACCTGTGTTGGCCCTGAGAGGAGGGGTGCCCAGAGTTTTTAAGTATTGGCAACACCTGTCTCTGTGTTCTCTATCTTGAGCAAGCCTCAGGGTCTTTGAGGGCTTCAGATGATAAACTTTCACTAATTAAAAGTCAGTGTAATGCATAGTGTTCAGCCACTGATTTGGTGAGTTATGGACCTAAATGATATAGAGAATTTTGGACTTTCCTTCCTTCTGTGCTTCAGTTACCTACCTGTAAAAAGGGGAAGAGGAATTTTCTACCTATTTTGCAATGTTGGCAGGGAAGTCACATGGAGAACTGGAAAAGCCCTTATACTTGTACCATCCAAAGCCATAAAACCTCATGGAATGTGTGTTTGTAAATATGCAAATATATAGCACAGGCATACACAAGCATGTCACAATGCAAGTGTAGGAAGGAGTCAAGAGAAGGAAAGGAAAAGAGATCAGTGGAAAAATGGGGATTGTTTTCCACACAATGAGCACAAACATGGAAGTTTTGCTATTTCTGCAGTGTATGCAGGGATTTCCCCATAGTCAGTATGGGTACAAACATTGCCTTTTTGTTTAATGATTATGTCTAGACCATTATTTATGCTAAAAGGAATATCTTATTTATCTGTGATTAAGTGCATATCTCTGCTCTGGCACTGTTGGGCAGGGATCTATTTAATCCTAATCTCCTGAGCCCAAGTGCTGATCTAAAGGGAAAAAAGCATTTTATCTTCTAGAAATTCAATGAGGTACCTTTTATAAAGATTTTACCAGATAGCTTCTCAGGGCCTGGAAAAAGCATCCTTTGATCTCTAAAAATCAATTTGACATTCAGTATCAAAACCCACGTGTGCCCTTTGAGAAGGGCAGTCACTGTAATTGAGTGGGGTGGTCAGGGTGGATGTGAACCATGGAAACACCACTGACAGTGGCACACACAGTTTGGTGGCTGAGGCCAAGGCCATGGCAGCTGCTTCCCCTGGCTCCAGCCTCCTGGGAGTCAGCAGCCAGCAGCTCTGCCTTTTCTCTGACTCTATGAAACCTCAGTATCAACTTTCTGTAATCCACTTTTGTGTAATTAAGAGTGTGCCTGGTCACCAAATCATTTATCCTCAGTATTGAGCTCTTCCATCAATGGACTGCATATCCAAACCTGCTGCTGAGAGTAGTTTCTCATACCTTAAAATATACAGCATTAACTTGAGATAATTTAAACTTTATTTCTTTTTGATATCTCATGAATGATGCCTTGTTTAATCTGAGGTTTGTCATAAACATGGAGGAAACATTTGCTTGTACTTGAATTTACATTTCCTTGTATAGAAAGAAAATGTTTCAGAAGTTCCCCAGAACTTTCAATTCTACCTGAGGTACTTGGAATAAATGAATCATAGGTGGTAGCACTATCTTCCAGTCAATTTAGCAAGTAAAATCTAGTCTTAGAATTCTCAAAAGCACCTATAATCTCTCACATGGGAAATACTTAATTGCAGCTAGGTAGTTTCAGTAGATGCCCTGCTTTGTCTAGGAATTTTATGTAAAAACCCTGCTCATTTTGGAGTCTCTCTATATTTCTAACTCCACTTGGAAAATGTGTATCCACAAGAGTTTTCTGAAGATATTGGTTAACTACAAAGCAAAGGAATTGCTCTCTCTAGTTAAAACAGAAAAAAAAATTAAATTAGTTTTCAGTCTTCCTTTTCATGAAGGTTTAAATACAAGGATGCTTGCCATCTAAACAAAAGTATCATGTCAATGGTATGAGAATTTATAGCATTTCAAGTTCTTTCATATTTGCAGTATAATCTATTGTTTGTCATGGGGGAAAGCTCAGCTAAAATTTGAAATTTCAAACATGGTTTTGCTCAAAAGCAGTAATATAGAACTATATTCTAGCTGTATTAAAGTTACTTATATCTGCTTAACAGCGAATCTGCTTCTCATGGGAAAGTTACAGATGCTTTCATTCTCAAAAAGACTATATGAAAGTAAAGAATCCTATAAAATATTTCTTTGTTTGTTTTTTCTTTGGTTTTTTTGGGTTTTTTTTGTTTGTTTTTGGTTTTTTGTTTTTTTAAAAATCCTTTTCATTTTGCATACGCCTGCTTCCACCTCTATAGCTGACCAAAGGGATACAGATTTCCTTTGAACTTGATTTGAATCTCAGGGACTCCTAGGAGTTTGGAGCTGAAACCCTGGAATATGTTACTTTGAGTGGAACAATTAGTTACAATCCACTTACAATGGGCTTTTATTCTTAATTCACACAGAATCAAAAAATCAGAATTGACTCAAGGGTTACTGGAAGCTCCTTGTAAAATACATTTCTTGTCCACAGCTGCTTGTCAGAGACAAGTCCTTTGTTCATTAAAAGCATACTGAAAATTTAGCAGAACATGAAAGGGATTTGGTGAAATTAGGAGGCAAGTCATCCTCCTGGTTATGAAAGTGAAGTGGGGAGGATGCATTGGGGAAGGACAGTCTGAAAAGGATGCTGACAGTATTTTGGATGAAACAGATCCCATTTAGCAAGTTAAATTTTGTACTCTGTACTGCTCATGGCAGATAGCGTTGATTGAAAGCTTTGAGAGAAGCTTTCCGATGAATTTAGGAGTTTAAATCATGCAACTTGTTAATTTCCACAATCAAACCCAAGTATATTGGGTTGGAGTGGGGAATGGACCAGTTCTAGGAATTTCCCCCTCAGAAACAGGGGAAGGGATGAGCTGCACGGGACTGAAAATGTGAAGAATAAGCAAGGCACTGAGGCTGCCTGTGCAGTTGCAGTGGGCACGTCCTGTCCCCATCCCATCCAAGCAGGGAGCTCTGAGGCAGGAAGAGCCAGCAGACTCTGTTGTCATGTGGCTGATTCCCCAGGGTTTGCCTGTGAGCAAGGAAGACTTTATGCTGCCTCTTGAGTGGAAAGGGGAACTCTGAAGTGAAAATATGCCAGGGAGCTACTGCATTGCTACTGAGGTCAGATGTTCCTGCCCTCCTCATGCAGGAGCTCTGTCTTACACAGGGATAGGCAGCAGAATTCCTATGGCCACGTTCTCTTCTCCCAGCCAAAATCAAGGTTTCCTTGGTTTTTACCTAGCAACAGAACTATTCTTTTTTGTCTTTATTATAATTATTTGAAGAAAGAAATAATACTTTTCTGACACAAACCTCTTGGGAATTACATCAACCATATGAAATATAAATGCGTTTTCTCTCCGGTTGTATAAATAATGGATTAGGTTTTCACTGGAGAAGCTGAGAGTAGGATTTAAGGACAACTTGTGTAACTCTCAAAGTAGGCTGTGGTGTACAGCAGCAGACTGTTATAAAACACGACACAGTAGGAAATGTGATTAATGTGTGATGGAAACCCCTTGGTAGATCGGGTCACTAAAGTATGTACCCTACCTGTGGTTTGTGTTATGCTCAGTGAGCATCTGGACAGAAATGAACTGCTACCTGGTGGAGTGCTATTTTATCCAGTAATGTGTGGTTGAATCATACAATTATCACACAATACCTTTTCTGTGTTTATGGAAGAAAAGCAATTTGGCAGTTTTTGGGATAAAAAACAAGAATTTGAGCATAAAAGTGAACTACCATCCTTCCTTCAAGGAAGACATAAGTCTGATTTAGGGAGAGCACCCAGAGCTGAATGTGAACTTGGTGTCCTCATACCAATTAGCAGCAGATGAGAAGCATGCTGCGGAGCAGCAGCCTCTGTAAGAGCTCTGGGACGCTCACAGAGTGCCTGCTTGTGTTATGGGGCCAGCCAAGCAAAACTGCCTGCTTGGCATGTGCTCCACTGGGCTGGTGTTTTGTCACCATTGCAAGACATTTCTTTTGTAGAGAAGTAAATAAAACGTGACTGCCAAATCCCCTAGCATGAGTTTTCTAAATCTGGTGTATCCAGACCCTTGATTCTGAATTGCATTAAGACCTCCCAGGAATTATAACCTGGAACAATTCAAGCTTCTGTTGATGCATAAACAGGCATGTTTATGAAAACAGAGTAGCTTGGATCTGTTTGTCCCTTTTTGATTGGTGATGAGCTAATTTTATTTTAAAACTTTACTCCTTGGTGCACGAAGGGACAGAGTGAACTCAGTGGAGCTGAAATTTCCTGAATTATAATTTTAACCCTGACTGGTTTAAGGAAGCCTATTGGGTTGGTCTAAAGTTGCTGTGACTTTTTCCCGGTTTTCTGAGTCAAGCTTTCTTTCATATATTAGTGCAAGGAACATTTACAAGATTGTAGGACTCTGCAACCTGTAATTGGTATTTTCTATGATTTTGTTCCTTTTTTTTCTTCTTTTTTTTGACAAGGTTTATGAGCCAAGATTTAGGGAAAATTTAAATATCAACTTTCTTTTCTCTGACTGAATTCTATCAATATTGCATTTGTTGTTTACAGAAGTGCAGTCTGAAAACTCATTTCAGAGAGAATTATCTAGGAGCAAAATATATTCCCACTGTCATTTAATTTTATGGTAATGAATCATAAAATGGCCTGGGTTGGAAGGGATCTTAAAAGATCATCTAGTTCTTACTTCCCTGCCATGGGCAAGGACACCTTACACTAGACCACATTGCTCAGAGCTCCATCCAACCTGGCCTTGAACACTTCCAGAGACAGGGCATCCACAGCTTCTCTGAGCAATCCATTCCAAGTTAAGTGAGGAACAGTTTTGTCTTGAGTATTCTGAAAGGAAAAAGTAGTTTTAGCAACAGAGCTTTGGTGTAGCTTACCTACACAAGAGCAGAACCAGAAATTAAGATAATAGGTTTCATAAAGAAAATCTACATTTTAAACCTTCATGCTCAGAATCTTTAAATACAAATGCTATTTAAATACAATAGCTAAGGCATTCATTAAATGCGCTCTATATTGCAGGAATTTTGTCAGGTTGTGAAAAAAATGTTAAGCTACTTTAAAAATAAAATTTGTCGGATTGTTTCCAGAAAAATGGATTTTCTTTGGGGGATTTCTGTGCCTATGATGTTTTTCTGATGAAAAATTTAAGACACTAAGACAGATTTCTCAACTACATACCAAACCACTTTGCTTTTTATTTGCAAGTTATTTTTCTAACAAGAAGGTAATGTTAAAAGAAGCTTTTGTCTGATTTCTAAAGATAAGCCTTTTTATGTCAAGTTTTCCCTTTTGCCTCCTTTGAAGGGTGTGTTGTTCTGCTAAAAAGTGAAATAATGTCAGAAATTCTGGGGTGCTACTGCTACCACTACCGCTCCCTCAAAACATGACTGTTCCTTCAGAGGAGAAAAATGTTTGAATTAAAACTCAGGACTTGAGCTTGTGAAACATTTTTGTAGGGTTCTGCCTGTGTGACCTTTTCCAAATCATTAAATACTGATCCTGGGAGATGTACTGAGGGCATTCCACAGGTGCTGGGCCCTGTGCTCTTTGTATTTCACTTTCTCTGTTCTGAGTGGACCAGCAGCAATCGAGCCATCACAGGAATTTGGGCTGTTCTTTTACCCAAGTCTGTGAAGACCAAATGATTTCCACTTTCAAATGGACAGAGCCATTAGCTGTATCTCTAAACGTTGTTTGAAGGAACCAAAGCCTTTAATAATGAAGAATCTAGGCAGTCCCATTTATGGTAGAAATCCCTGTTTTGCTCATCCAAGTGGTTTGGGCTTTTTTAAAGCTGCTTCACTTTGAAGCTAGGCCCATGTGAAGAAAAATTGTGTTGCTTACAGGTACTGTGTTGTGTTTACACCTGTGTAATTTACAGGTGCTGCAGCAGACACTGGCAGTCTAAGGCATAGATCTATCAATTGCCATTAACTACATGTAGTAGATGATAAGAGAGTAGCTCAGAGAGGATTGTACGACCTACATTTTCATTTAATTTCTCTCAATGTTTGCTGTGTCATATGGTTAACCTGGTTAGCCTGTTTTTAACTGTTCTGTTCCCACAGTTCTTTTAAAACTTATTATGCATTATATGTAACCTATTAAACATCTCAAGTTGTTTGTAATTTAGGCTTTGGAAACATCTCCCCACGCACACAAGGTGGAAAGATATTCTGTATCATCTATGCCTTACTGGGAATTCCTCTGTTTGGTTTTCTGTTGGCTGGTGTTGGAGATCAACTAGGGACAATCTTTGGAAAAGGAATTGCCAAAGTAGAAGATACCTTTGTTGTGAGTATGCTGACTGCCTCATTTTGTTCTTTTGCTGCTTGTTCTGAATCTCACAAGTGAAATGAAAAGCCCTGAAAAACAGGGTATAGCTCACTGTTGCAATCAGATGTACAGGAATAGGTAGGAAGGATTTGACACAGTCTGAACTTGCTAATGAACACCTCTGAGAATTGGGTGAAGACATATTCCCTACTATTGTTATGGCTGGGAAGAGGAACAATTCCCAAATAATTTTGGTTTTGCTCTTTCCTTGTTACTCATAAGCCTGCTGTGGTGCTTACCCTTAAAAGTTTTTATCTAGATTGTGATAAGAAATGTATTCACCGAGATTTTTAAAGCAATGAATGCTTAGTAACCAACTTTTTAGCTGTTTGCATCAGCACTGCAAGTGTTAGGACTGGTTTTCCACACCAAGCCCTACCCTTGCAAGCAGAACACCTTTTCTTTATGGAAAAGGTCTGACATGGCTTTGTTTTTGATGCAAAGCAAACTGGGCCTGTGCTAAGTAGTCTTATGTAACAGGCAAACACAAGTTTGAAAGCTTTTTAAGAAAAGGCATTTTTGGCTTTGAAACGTCAGTTCGTGTCCAGACAAGGTACTGGTGAATAACACAGATTTCCACTGAGATTTATCTGAAAAAGGCAAGAACATTCCATAGGAACATTTTATAATTTCTGGGTTTTCATAGCTGATTTTTTTTTTCTTAAAGGTATGGAAGTTCTGAGATCAATTTGTGCCTCTCTTTTGCTTGTAGAGATAATGTGTTTCCTTTTTTTTAATTCTGTGTGTATCCCTACAAGAAGAATGCCCCAAGATAAAAAGCAGTATCATCCCCTCTTTTGACAATATATGAGTGAAAACATTGATCTTGATGTTGCAGTCTGGAACACTCTCTAATTCTGTTTATTAGCTTGCCTAAAGAACTGGGAGATGCTGATGGGTCAGGGCAGGTGTAACAGCTTGTGCTATTTTGCCATAGCACAAGCTATTACTCTGTTTTGGGTTACAAAACTTGACCTTGGTCATGCTGACTGTAAACACAGCTCCCACTGAAACTTAAAACAAGAAAACATCCATTGTGAACAACATGATTTCATTTTCAGTCGATTTCTGTGGAAGTTTCTTGTATAATCCCTTCTTTTAGGTTGAACTGACATGCATTGGATGGATGAAAAATGTCAAACTGGCTGGGCACACAAAATGGAATTTTGCAGGGGTCTGTTCTAGCTGTAGTGCAGTTTAGAAAAATGTTGATAGCATACACTACAGCTAAATGATGTGGTTCATTAAATCTGCAGATGGTCTCAAGCTGGGGAGACAACTGAAACTTGAAGGACCAAAATGATCTTAAAATTTTTGAAAAGCAGTCTGACTAGATAGGATTAAATTTAAGCAGGACTAATTCAAAGTAATCTATGAAGGAATAATAAAATATGCAGCTGCATGTCAGGAAACAGCTGTCTAGGTGCAATTTTATGGAAATGTTCTGTGGACTGTAGAAGTTAACATGCTAGCATGGGTTAATGTCATACTGCCATGGAAAATAGGCAAAGCATAAGAAAGGCTCATTCCATTCAATTTTGTGCTATTTTTTTGATATCTGCTTTTGAGTACAGCACTTAATGAAACATGGGGTAGTTTTCTGCTGCCAAGGGATTGCAAGAAAAATAGGAAAGGGAGGAAAAGGAAATAAATAAATTTGGTTTAAAGAACATGTAACTGAAAGAGAACACATGTGAAATTCTGCTGGAAAGAAAAAATTAACAATTTCTGTATTTGTCTTGGATAGGACCATAAACAGTATACCTAAACAGAAGGAGTTGAGATGTAGGTTAAGAATTAGGAAAATTATCAGATTACAAGAGTATGATCACAGGTTGCCTGGCCAGCGGCTTAGGCAGGTTTATTTTGTCCTTGGACAGGTTTGGCTCTCTTACATCCCTTCCTGCTTTGTAGGATATGGTTTAGCTGATGATTTGATTGCAGAGAACGGTATGATTAAAATTCACCTTATTTAGTTGATTATTTGTGTATGTACAAAATGAGAGAAATTGCAGGTGCATGCACTACTTGTAACTCACTCAAATATCTAGACAGCCCTCAAAACTTATGCATCATCAGCTGTTGGTGTTTCTGAATGCTACCCGTGAAGAGTCCAGCCCTGCTCTGCATTTACTGCTGGCAAATGTTTCCTAGGATAGTCATGCTTGCTTTGAAACCCTTTTCAGAATAAAATCCTGCTTGAGTTTTCCTGTTTATTTGAGAATTATAATAAGGTCCTCTAGAGCTATGTAGTGCACACTGTGGGGTGATGGGTGCTGATGTGCATGGGTGCAGTTTTATTATCAATGAGTTTCCTCTCTTTCCCCTTTCCTTTCCAGAAATGGAATGTGAGTCAGACAAAGATTCGCATCATTTCAACAATAATATTCATTCTGTTTGGCTGCGTGCTGTTTGTTGCCCTTCCTGCAGTTATATTCAAGCACATAGAAGGCTGGAACACCTTAGATGCAATTTACTTTGTGGTCATCACTTTAACTACCATTGGATTTGGTGACTATGTTGCAGGTAAGATGTTTTTCATAACTCTTTGTCTTATAATGTTTTGCACAGTGATATTTATTCTGCATTTTTTTTCTTAGTTTTGGGACAGATGTAACTCTCTTGTGGTAACCCTCTCCCAGTTTTATCCTTCTTCATTCATGTGATGGGCCCTGTCCTCGTTTTGGTTGATGTGACAGCGTAGAGACAGGAGGTGGGACAGTGAAATTTATGGTGCATTTCTCTGCCTACTGTTTTTTTCTCTTCCTATCCTATTAAAAATTAAGTAGACTATCATTCAGGTAAGGGTTTTGTTTTATTTTTCTTACAGGTTACAAAGTGCAAGCACTAACAGAGCATTTTAATCTGAATACATTTTTCAGCTGGACTTGTTTGAAATGCCTCACCCTGTGAAGTGATATGTTTTGTGTGCATCCCTTACTTTCTAAATATTCCAGAGCTCTCTTTCTGCCGTTGAAATGTCTGTATTCTGTAGGATCTGCTGCATCCTACTCTGTAACTCTTTGTCAGTACACATTTGCCCACGTGTTTTTTGTAATCTCAGGAGGAGTTTTAGCACAACCCGTAGATAACCTGTCCAATTCTTATGGTTCCATTAAGCTGAATTAGCTGTAAATAACTTTGATATACTAAGCCAAAAAAAAGTCTGGGCCAGTTCTCTGTGTTAACTTTTTTCTTGAAAAGATGTCAGAGGTGTACGTTCACCTCTTAGATTTGTGTAAGTATATGCTGTTTGTGCTGAGAAAGCACATTGATCCAAGTCAGTGATGGGTAGAGGTGATGATGAGAAACTCAGAGCTTTGTGCTCCAAACCTGAGACTTGCTTTCCTTGGCCTCATCTGATGCTTCTGCTGATACAGAACCCTCATTTCTGTCATGAAATGCCTTTCCCCCGCCTCTGAACTCAGTGCAAGGCAGAGGTGGCTCACAAGGCCTTTTGTGCTGGTCTGCTCTCAGTGAGAGACTCTACTGGAGGGAATTGTTTTTGGTAGACACTCCCAGGCTCTGGGCTCCTCCTGTGTCTTGTGTGAGCCTGTGGCTGTTGTGTGAGTCCAAGTGTGCCAAGCTGAGGTTGGGTAACTCCTCTTGTAGATGTGCCTGAAGTTTTGCCATGATGGCCGAAAAGGGTCTTGTCACTGGCAGAGGTTTTTCAGGTTGGTGAGGTCCAACAAGGACCTCTAAAGTGTTGGAACTGCTTGACATATTTATAAAATGTGGGAAAAATGGGGGTAAAATTAGTTTTTGTTGAAGATACTAAGCTACTCAGGCAGCCTTCATTTTTAGACTCCTTGCAAACTTGCCAAAGATTCTTGTAAATTATAGAACTGAACTGTAAAATAGCAAATCAAATTTCTTTTGACTTTTACATAGTTATTTGTGATGTTTCCAAATGTCTTTGTATGTGTCTTGACTTCTGCCTTCCATTTTCTTTCCTGTATTCTTTTTCTTATTTTCATTTTGTCTTCAGAACTTGTGATTCTGGTCAGATAACAACTAGCATGAAATGAAATAAAACATTTATGCTGTTTCTAAGTCAAGAATTGGGTGTTTTAGACTTTCATTCCTAAAGGGTATGTGTATGACAGGGAATAAAAATGATAGCGTATAAAGGCCTGGTTATATTTTCTGTAAAGCATTATGTGAAATGGCCCACTTGGCTCTAACTAGAACACTGAGTACATTCATCATTACTCCCATTATAAATTTCCATAGACTTTTCTATTTGTAAACCATTTGATATCATAATTTTTTTCCTACATTGTCTGCTTTTTAATTCTACCAGGAAATACTTTCTCTTTCTACAGAATGTTCTTGAATTATATTGTTCTATAGCTGATGGCCTTTTATGGTTCACTTGAAAGATGTTCTTTATTTAATTTCAAATCCTACTGTGCTCATTATTTCAAAGCATTAGAAGTGTTGTCTAGTTTCTTTGAGCAACAGGCATAAGACTTGTATTTGAACTGCAATATGTTATTGACTTGAAGGGGCGATGAGATTTGTACTTGCAGAGACAATGCTCAAGTGAGCAGGGTTAAATGGCTGTCTCCATCCCAGCTGGGAGGTTAACATTCCCATGGGACTATATTCTGACAGGGATGAAGTCAATAATATCTTTGGGTGAACTAAAATACTCTGGTTTTGGCTGGTGACTTGATGGATTTTTCAAAAATTTGTTTTCTTTGCGGTACATTATTGGCCAGTTAAATAAAAAATTTGAAAAATAGGTAAAGTATTAATTGATTGAGCTTTGCATTGTGGAAGTTTTTAATCATTGGTGTGTATATAAGTAAAAATTATTTGAAGGAAACTGATATTGCAAGCCTCAATAGAGCTGATAGAATTTGTCCTAAAAGCTAGGCTTCCTTATTAATTTTGAGAAAGTTGCAGAATTTTTTGCACCCCAACAAATTAGTATCTTTTCTTTGTGATTTTTTGGTTTGTTTGTTTCTCTTTGAGGTAAGTCATAACAACAGAGTGGACACTAAGGGCTGCTGATATTTTTTGTGGTAGGCTTTGTCTGGAGAACTCTCCTTGAAGTTTAGGAAAACTGGGTGTCACAAACAAGGGAGAAACATGAAGAGTTAAGGCCTGTAATTCTGTATAAGGCTGTAAAAGACATGGTCATGATAGAATATTGTGGTTCTAGAGCATGCTTGTCTTGGTTCTGGTTTGCCATGGTGAGGCAAAAACCAGAAGACAGAATGATGCTTCAGTCTGTTTGGTGCCTAGATGCAGAATCTTTTACATTTTGAAAAACTCCTCACACTGGCATTAATTTATTCATTTTTCTGACTTTTTTTCCTTAAACAATACTTACAGTGAAAATTACCTTCTTCCACTTAGCATTATAGTCAAGCATAAAGCAAAAAGGTGGGCAGTGATGGTCCAATTTGCAATTATATCAGAGTGTACTTCTTGCAATAAAAGTCAAATTGATAATTCATTTAGCACTCTGGGGGCCCACATGATAATCCATATATGTGTGCCAGTTTTGGTCCATAAAGTTCCCTCAAAACCCTCAATTTCCTATATATTTGAAAACTTTCAAATCTTTTTTTCTGGGAACTGCCATCTCAGAGAAAAAAAACGTAATTTTACAAGCCCCACGTAGTCCCATGGTTGTGTTAACATTTGTGTCGGTGTGTGGGGGAAAATTTCCAAAATACCCATCATTTTTCACTTACATGAAACTTTCTTCTTTCTGGTGCCACTGCAAGTAAAAGCTGTAAAAAAGCCCTGAAGACCTTTCAGGAGGTAAAGAACAGAGTGTTACTCAACAGCTGTACCAAGAGCGAACCAAGAGCTGAACACAGGATTCCGGAATGTAATGTTATCATTGACTTTAGTACAGGCTGTCATATTAGAAATTCTTTTAGTTCTCCAGGATTTTCTTTAGAACTTTCTTTTTGTCCTGCAGACCATGTACTCTATTTGCAGAAACCAGAATGAGGAAACATTCCCTTTGTTAGTCAGAGTCGAAGGAGTTATTGGAGCCTGTGGAAACTTCAGCTGGGGTTTCCATCGGCAAGAAAGGCCTTAAGGAAAACATAATAGACTGATCACTCATGGTACATGCAAGGAAGGAAAAGATGAAAAGCCCTTGCAATTCATGTTCAAGAAAATATATGAACAATATTCCAAAAAAATTGACTGTTTCTCTGTCTTAAGAAATTACTTGATTTTTCACATTTTTAGAATGGTTTCATTTTTTTGGAGGGAGAGAAACACTTTTTTTTATTTGAAGAAAGATTATTGTAGCTTTTTGCAAAAATAAGAAGAAAAACTGTACTACAGCCTGCACTGCCCCATGAATATCAGGACATAGTCAAACATCCCTTTTCTGGTTTTCAAGAGAAAACATTTACTTTAACATGACAGAAGAAAACCCAACCAAAACTATTAATATCTTGTGAAAGAGAAAAAGAAATATTCTCATGTTCAATGTGTCATGATTTCAGTACAATGAAATATATTTCTGGGTACTAAGGTTTGCACTGAGGCACATGAATATATCTGTATAATTGGCAATATATTGTTCACATGCACAGATAAATTCTTTAACTTGCAGTGCAGTTTGGAAAGTATATTCAAATATTTCTAATGGCATTAATCTAACAGGTTTCAAATCTAAATTAGGTGACATGTCCAAAACTTGACTAAATTAAGTAGAAGGCAAAAATATAAATAACATCTGAGTAGTCTGTTTCACAGTGGAGCATAATGATGATATAAGATTGTCTCAACTGGTTCAGTGAAACAGATCACAGAATTCTGAAAATGTTACTTTAAAAATGTATTCCAACTCTTGTTACTTTTGTGAGAGTTTGGGTTTTTTTGGCTTGGTTTATTTTCCATGTTTAAACCCTGATTTTTAACTTACTGATTTTTCACTGTTTCATTCTGTAATCAGCTCTGCTGTATTGCCACTGTGATACACATACCTGGCTCTGCACTGTGTTGCTTGGCCTGAGACCCAGTTTGGAGAGAAATGAGATATTTCAGTCTCATTTAATGTCACTGAACTGGGGCACTTGACCCGGTGGTCATAGCAGCCCAGTTGATCTGCTGGCACTGTGTGATACCACGCGCCAGCAGGGAGAAATTGCTGCCATGCTGAGCCATGGGTGTGCCCAGCATCCTGGAGGAGAGCTCTGTGCCCTCCCACAGACTCTGAGTCCCTTTTTGGCGTTTGAAGGAGCTCTTTGCCCCCTCGGGGCTCGGTGTCCATAATAGGGGCTCTCTGCTGTGAGCTGTGCTTTAAGCTGAAGATGGAGCACTGACTTCTTGATGTCTGTGCAGGACAGCATGTGAGGAATGTTTAGAGCTGTGCTTTATTTTCTGAAGTAGCTCTCCATTTTCCACTGAGTGGCATCAAGTGGCTTCTCTGGCCCACTTACATTCCATCTCTGTCAGTGCAATACTGTCTTGGCCCCAGCCTTCTGCATTTCCACATTGCCACACGAGCTAGTCTTTCTCTGTCCCCCCCCCTTTTTTTTTCAGTCCTCAGAGGTAATTCCTTTCAAGCTGCAGGGCTGAACGTCCATGTGTCTTTGGAGTGGGACAAATTGCATTTCTGGATTAAACATGTTTGTCACAACAGGGATGGTGGACAGCTACTTGTTATTCTGCAATTAAAACTGGATTATATAATTTTTCTATATCCAGAGTAATTTTTACTGCAGATGAAATATTATGGACATATCCTTGTTTGCAGTGCCAACATTTGAATAACCCAGAAATTTTTGCTGGTATGGTAAGATACTCAATATTGACAGCACTTTCTATTCTCTCCTTCTAATTTTGAAGTAAAAATGCAAAGCCAACCAACTTTATAGAAATAATTACATGTTTCTATTTTAAGCCAGTTACTGTAGAGAGAATGGGAAAAATGAGTGGCAACAATGAAGACAATTATTTACTTTCAAAGGGCTTGTTTTACATAAATAAATAAGTAAAAAATATATACTTCTAACCCTGATCCAGATATATATATACTTCTAACCTGAGAACCAGAATCTGTCCTAAAGCATGCCTGAGATATTCACTAATGCCTTTCTTCACTGAAACAGAGTTATTGACCTTAGTAAGGAATATGTTTGAGTCATAGAACAACTTATGTTTTCCAAAGTGGTGAAAATCCAAAATAAAATTTATTTGGCAGATGTGAGAATGATGGCAGCAGCAATACAGTAGCCTGTGATTCTGATGGATGGGAAAACTGTTTTTCTCATAGTCTTCAAGCAACTTCAGATCAAATCTTTACCAGAAAACATCTTGGCAATATGCTGTGGGTGCTCTTGGTAACAGATTATGGCAATGAGACTGCTACATTTCTTCTTCATTGTGGTTTGAACCCATTTTGGGTAGAGGCTAAAGAAAGCTGGGAAAAGATTTGTCCCTCAGCCCACAAAACTGGGTTTGCCAAATAAGCAACAAACTTCATGTTCTGCCTTCTCAGCATTTTGCTTCCTAGAGGGCTCCATGAACCTTGCTTTGCAAAAGAAATATGATAGTCTATCATGTTGATACTTTTTATGATGTTGCCCATAAAATCATTAGATTATCTCATATACTTCAGTAAAAGTACATTTAGCTATGCATACTCATACCCAAATGCATTCATATCCATTTAAGTGAATTTGGTAGTTAATGAATTCTTGTAGTTTAAATTCAGAACAGTTGAGTTGTGATCACATTTCTCTATGAAATCCTGTTTAATGACATTCCCAGGTAACTTCATTATGGCAGTTTGAGCATCACAAGAGAGTTATGTCAGGACAAACATCCTCAGGTATGTCTGCCTCTCTCCCTTAAGATTTGATTAAATTGCAAAATCATCCAAGGAGTCCTTGAAATTCAGATGCTCAACAGCTGATAAAGGTTCTAGCTCCAAAGCCTTATCCTAGAGTATTTCTTTGGATACCTGTGGTCCCTTCAGCTTCAGAAGAGCTGAGCTTCTTTGGGCATAGCTAGATGGAGCCCTCTCCTGGCCAGACAGCACAGAAAACTTGGCTGAACATGAATTTGTCCTAACTCTTGCCCCAGTGATTAACTTTGCTGTAAATAAATAATTACAAACTGTGAAGAAGTGCTTCCTGCAGACTGGCAGAGTTAGCTTCCAGTTTCAGTTTAGAAAAATAATATGCCAAAAATTAAAAACCAGCCATAGGGGTGCTTTCTATGATACTTTCTTGTGCATTGTATGAACTGCTGAAGAAGAGGATGAACCACCAAGAGTGGCCCATTACTATAGCGAAGAGAGTGGCAATCAACCATTTTTTTGAATTACAACGAATTTTGGGCGAATCATCTCTAAAATACTCTTTTACTAGATTGACATGAGATGGATGTTGCTAACAAACGGTTTGGTATTTTGTTTGTCTTGTGCTGTGACAAACTCAGCCCCTTTGATGGCTGGATGTCTTCTGTTCTAAACAGAGCCCTCTCTCCTACCTCTGCTTGGGACTACAAAGGCATCCAAGACTATCCACTTTCACAATGTGGATTCATCTCTTGGATAGCTGATCAAACCATTGCAGCTCAATGCTTTTTAAATTTTTTTTATGAAAAGGTGAAATTGACATGAAAATGAAATTTCTGTCTGGGAGGGGTTCCATACAAAGCTAGCCATCTAAAATTCTTTGTTATTTGCATGTAATCTCAGTCATAATAAAGCTAAATAAAAACATTATTCTCTATGAGAGTCAATCTCAGTACCACAACAAGGTGCTTGATATTTTGGGGGCAATTTTCCTTTGATTTGCTTCAGTATAGGCTGCAGATACATAAAACAAAGTACTCTGTACCTGTACAGGCTACTTTAATGTGCCTGAGAAGGTTTTACTGCAGAGTCTCTTCAATTATGGGCAGATACACACATCAAACTTCTTGCAGCAGCCCAAACTAGAAGTCTGGTTTTATTTGTTGTAACACAGCTGAATTACAAGTTTATGGCTTCTGTTTTATTGCATGGCAAGATGTGCAATGTGAGTAATTCGGTGTTGTCAGGAGCTCTGGATGAACATAACTTATTTTTGTGTGGAAATAGGACATCTGTTCCTTATAGCTGTATTATACCTGAAAGCTCTATTACAGACACCTCTGAAATTTATAGTTTTTTATACTTTACCACTGAAAAGAAGTGACTGGTGGTTATGGCAGTGGGATTCAAAAAACTTGCCTTCAGCACACTTCTTTTATCCACCTTTTTTGGGGGTGGCGGGTGGGGTCTGATCAGTTCAGCTCAAGTCCCTGCACTCTGGTTTCCTTCTGCAGAATGGACAAGATAATGTTTGCCTACCCACCAGGGACACTTGTTAATGCAGGTGCTGCTCTTTCTTTACTGAGGCTAAAGGTTTTATATAAGTATTGAGATGTTTTAAAGTTCTTGCAAAAACAGATTTCTCAGGATATGAACACATTACATTCTTTGGGTCAATACTTAAAACTGGCACAGCATCATTTTTTGGAGCAGGTGGCAAGTCATTTCACTCAAGCTGTCTTCAGTGATCTCTATTTTCAATGATAGGGTATCAGAAGTTGAATCAGTTTGTGTTCATTCAATAGTTACTATGAATTATTAACAACCTTTGTCTAAAATTTGCAAACTCCAGATTTTACTGTTAAGAGTGAACTAATTTATATAATTTGTTCAAATTTTATCAAATATTTTGCATGGGTAAAAATATAGAAGATGTAAGAAACTTCTTTTTCTAGGAAAATTAATTTAAAAACATCTTTTCATCTATAGCTATTAAGCGTGAATTAATTTTTACTGTATTGTTTTTCAGGGGGATCAGACATTGAATACCTAGATTTTTACAAACCAGTGGTGTGGTTCTGGATCCTTGTTGGGCTGGCTTACTTTGCAGCTGTCCTCAGCATGATTGGAGACTGGCTGAGGGTCATATCAAAAAAGACAAAGGAAGAGGTAAGCATATTTGGAAAAGGGAAGAAATATTCCTTTTTAAAAACTTTGAATAGAAGCCAGGTGAGCTTATAGTTGCTTTTGCTCTTAGGGTGCATAGGTCAAAGCTGTTTGTGTATGAACTGTAATGCTGCAGCTCAAACTGCAGGAAACTAGGTAGCAGTCAATTTAAACAGAGTGTTTTATTTTCATATGTCTGCATAGAAAATGAGATTAAATGTATTATTAAATTACGTGTATATGAATATTTGCACTTGATTTATGGGGAAAAAATCCTAAACTACTGTTCTAGGTAGTAGAATGTAGGCCTTAACTTTTCAGGTAAAAATAATTCTGTTTTGTTTCTGTAAGTGATGCAGGTATGTAAAGAAAAGTACTTAAGTAGTTATATTTGAGATACCATGCTCTATAGTGGTAAGAAAATAAATTTTTCATATCATGCAAGGTATTGGAATGAATTGTTTAACTATCCCTGGATGTATTTTACCATAATATCTTCCACATAATTATTCAATATTTGTAGTCAAGTATATTACTTTCAATTGAAATATTTTTTCACTTGTAAATTTCACTTGTTTTCTCTTGTTTTCAATTGTATTTATAATCCCAGTGATACAACATTTTACCTTAAGTTTCGTCATTTAAGAAAATATCCTGGTTTTGAAAGTGTTTGAGTGTAAATAAAATTTCCTTCAATCGTAGCGTGCATAGTTCAGGTTTTACTGGAAGTCTGAGAAATTAATTTTGTTTGAAGTAACATATTATTTCCCTCTAATTTAGCTTGAGTTCTCTTGCACGCTTCAGTTGATTTATGCTACTCAAACATAAAAACTCTAATTTGTTTTTGATGGAATGAATATGTTGGCTCCTGTGCAGTGGCCTGCTACTTACATTGTTTTGAATAGTTTTCCTAGCTGCAGGGCATGGCATCAGTGCCTGGATGTATTCCTGGCAATCCTGGAGTTCCCAAAGCCTTTGCTCTGAAGGGTGGCTTACCCCCACGTGCTTTCAGTGGCTGCAGTCCCTCAGGGTGCCTGCCACCTTCTGAGCAGGAGCAGGGGTGCTGCTGGCAGCAGGCAGGAGGATGGGAGCTGGCATCTTGGGCAGGATTAAGCTGACTTTGTAAGGAATGTGGGGTGGGAAGCCCTTTTCCATTGCCCTTGCTGTGCTCGTGGTTAGAGACAGCGCCGTGACAGGTCTGCTCTAAGTGCACTCTTAGCAGGCAATTCATAACCACTTAGCCCTGATGCAAAGGACAATATTTATTCAAACAGTTTCAGTTCAAGAGTGCCATCTTTTGCCACATGCTGCACATTTGAAAGGGTATTTATGACTTCCCTTCCACAATGAGCTTTACTGGTGCTCTCCACAGATAGGGAGCAGCAGGTATCATCTGAGTGTTCTCAACAGCTGACAGGATCACAGTTCTGTTTTCTAGAAAAGCACTGAGGCTGCCTTTAACAGCCAGCCTTACATGGCTGACTCTGGCTGCAGGGAACCAGTGCATCCCCTCAAATGCCAGAAACTTGCATGGTTGTATTTGGTTATTTTGAAATTCAGAATTAGGTTGGTCTCACCCACTTTCCCCTCTGCAATAGGAAGAAGCAGGAGAACACTGGCACAGGCCCCCCAGGGAAGAGGTCACAGCACCAAGCCTGCCAGAGTTCACAAAGCATTTGGACAATTTGGCACACCTTGGAATCTTTGTGCAGGACCAAGAGTTGGATTTCAGTTATCCTTGTGGGTCCCTTTGAACTCAGGATATTGCATGATTCTAAGAGTGTTGTTTCCTCTGGGAAGTCTCCTGGTGTCTAACTCTTTTCAGCTTGGGGCATTTCCTAAGTTGTCTTTAGTTTCCCTGGGTTACTTGTGCCTGGATATTTTGGAAAAAATATGATGTGACTGAGGCACTATGACTTCAGACTATGCAAAATTATTCTCCAGGCTTGTTTTTGCTGTATTTTCTCAGACACTGTTGACACATTTTAGTTCTTCACACTACTTGCTAGAATTAATCTGATCTTTAACCTCAGTTTTCTCATATTCTTTTCTGTTATCCAGAGAGCATCTTATCCAGAGATCTTAGTATCTTGACTATATAGTTGACTATATAACACAAGGAGGTTTTAATCTTATAATGATATTAATATATTAAGAATGTTTGAAATTTGTAGCTCTTTGTGAAGCTATTTCAATATAGACTAATTCTGGAAGGGATTTAAAGACACATAAATTGAAGAAACCCAAGAATACCTTTAACACATCAAAAGCATTCCTATTTTTATCAGGGAAGACTCTTTGCCAGGTTATGCAGTGCAGTGCTGAGCTTTCTTTTCTCAGGCACTGGGAATGTGTAACCTAGTCCATCTTTTCATTCTTTCTCACCTTTATAGCCTAAACAAGCATATTCATTTTGTCTACAGCAAGGAAAGCTTCATTCTTCAGATATATCAGAGTTCTCTTGGCTGGAGCAGGTATTGGGAATTCTGCTGTATACAAGTCTCATGTGTGTTAGGTTAGATTAAAGACAGACATAACATAATTGGTGCCATTTGTTCAATTAATCATATCTCTGATGGTCAGAAATCTCCCTCCCTACTTCTGAAGCCATTGCCCAGGCGTGTGTGAGAATTCATAGCAGGAATAAAATGCTTTAGCAGTTTAAAATTCAATAGTTTTAACAATGGCAGATACCAGAGAGAATTGAATTATGATGTACCTTGTGTAGTAGTTAGAAAATACAAAAAAATATTCCATCTTCTATCCTGATGATGCTTTGTAGGAAGAAAGTAATATAAATATATTGCATTTTGTTATAAGATTATTTTGCTATAAGCATTTTACAAATATGCACTTTTCTACAGGTTTCATTTTATGATAAAACCTGCTTAGCCCATTCTTGCTATCTTCCTGGGAAAATCTGAGTGAAGATGCTGAAGGAGTTTAGTGGAAATGCAGTTATCAACTCTCTTCTGTGCCAGCAGAAGCCAGATGAGACGGAATGTCTTTTCTTTTTTCCAGTTAAACCTAAATTTACAGTGGGCTGTTCCAGCTTCTATGGATGCAGATTATACCAGAGGAACCTCTCTAGAGTTCCAATATCCATGTGTGCAATGAAAAAACCTAGTTCAAAGTATGGAGTGTATTTTTTAACTGTCAGTCCTTGGGGAAATAGCCCCTTATACCTAAAAGTAGCCTTTGAAGTGGGGAATAATGCTATATATTAAAACCTTTTGAGATAGAGAGTCCATGAAAAAATCTACAGAACTGTGATCAGTGCACTCTGAAAGCTGAAGCAGTTTAATATATTTCCTAGGAAATAGGATGCTGAAAACTTTCCTGAAAATTATGGGGATTGTTATGGGTATAAACAAATAAACCAGGTGTTGTATAGGACTTATATCCTGCCTTCCTAGAACACAGTAACATGTTTTAGATACAGGAAGGAGCAGGTCATTCAGTAGTGATCAATTGTGCTGGTTTCAGCAGTCTAAGTAGCAAAATCTAGAGAATGTTACCTGAGTCCAGAGTGAGACAGAGAGGTTGCAAGTGTTGTTCTTTACTTCCCCCCAACAACCAAAACTTGATATCATCAGAGGTATATTTCTTTTGGTAGGCAGACCTAATCTCTTTTTTGCCTTTTCCTTTAGTCTAAAGTAAAAAGTATCAATAAATACCAGCATATTTAGGGCATGACAGGAAGTCCTCCTTATTCCAGAGAGGAACCATGCTGTTAATGGGTATCACCTAAAATCTGTAGTTCTAGTCATACATTTTAATGTAGTGGTGTTGTTATTAGAAGCAGTTTACATAAGACTTTGAGGTTGACTGTTTCAACAAAATAAAACATTTATATTCTTTTCAGTACACTATCAGGAAAGTTTGCCACATGCAAGTGGATCTGAGACAAAAAAAAATCTGATCAGAAATGCACTAATGCACAGAACTGCTATATTTTTTTATTAAAATCCAGATAACCAGTATGTCAGTCAGTTGCTCTGGTGGCTTTTGTCTCCTGAAATACTCTGGAGAACTTTGAATGCATCAAATGGGGAGGGAAGTGAAAGACAAGTAGAGACAGAAGTGGGAGTTTTAGAAGGATAGATCTGGAAGCAGCTCATACAGTAAGATAGATGAAATGTCAGAAAGTCACTGGAACATGCTGTGAGCTGTATTCTTAAGTAGGCGATCTGTCTCTGAAGTTCAGCCTCAGCTATACTAGCTTGCCTTAAACTCCCTCCTCTTCATTATTCTCTACACTCTGATTACTCAGAGCACTTTTAAAATCTTCTGATTTTAGTCTCTTCAAAAGGTAAATTTTCAGCAGGATTTTTTTCTTTGTCATATTTTTTCTTTTACTTTTGTATGCAGAGCTTCTGAATTCCAGAATTTTCAGCAAAAATGCCTACCCAACCAACAATCTTAGGCATTTGGGCTATAGATCCTGGAGGAGCCAGTTCGCTTTACTGTGTGTCGGGAGTCCAGGTGACAGACTTATGTTAGATATCAGCTCAGTATGGACAAATGATTTTTTCATGCTGCCTGTCTTTTGAATTGAGCAACATGCAGCCAGCTTTAAAGACCAAGCCCAAAATGTTATGAGAAGTAGAACATTCACTTCTTGTGGAAATTCAAGAGGCAGCTGCTATATTTGATATTTATAAACAAATTCAACAAATTTGACTCATCTGAATCATCATTCAGTTTAATCTTCTTGGCACCAGTGACAGACCTGTCACTCAAGTCTGTCAAAACAGAATTAGGCTTGTCATGATGATGCTGTGGAGGTTATTGCACTCCCTATATTATTTGTTGCCTTTTTATTAGCTTTAGGCTGAAGGTGCTCACCCAGCATAAGGGACCCAGCAGAAAGAGAACTTGAGCTCATTTCTCATAGCCCCCAAAGAGAGACTCTAGATCTAGGTTTGTATGCATGAAAAAAAGAAAAAAATTAGTGCACTCAAGTGAGAAACAGTTTTGAAGGGTTTTCACCCTCCAGGCAAACAGACTTGTCCTCAGAGGCTGAGTAGTGAGGCGTATGACCAAAGAGGAGGAAGAAGTTGTTCAGTTGTTCAATGAACTCTTGACCTGGCTCTCCCTGTTTCAAGAAACAAAATCTGTTCACTTAGAGATGAAGATGGTAGAGAGTAACTCTTCAACCTGGTGATCAGAGTCACTTGCTGGTCCATTTTACATTGTTTCAAGTGAGATGAGTCAGCTTCTGTTGAAGAAAACAACTATTTGGACTTTTCATATGTCCATTCCCCCCAACCAACCAACCCTCCCACCTCCTGGCAAAAGAAAACAGACAAACAATCTAAAACATAAAAGAAAAATAGGCAAAAACATAAAAAACCCTCAAAACAAATCCCAACAAAACAAAAACCCAAAACCCTTACCAACCAAAACCCAAAAAACCAAACCAAACTGCAGCAGTTTTGCAAATTTTATATCCACAAGTTCACTGAATTGGTAAGGTAAGGGTGATGTGATGGAAGTCTGTTCCTAGAAAGCACTGAAATGGAAATATTTATGGCAGACAAATACAGTGTCAAAGCCATGGTTTCAAAGTAATTTTGCAAGGCAGTGATTAATAAGGGTAACAATTCTAAGATGTGCAAGCATGGATTAATCAAGTTTCTGTAGCAAAGTGGTGGTACTGCTGCAGATGTTATTAAAAGGTATATACTGGAAATGGTATATACTGGTGTACTGGAAAACAGCCACTAGATTTTTCGTCTAAACTTCAGCAAAAATGCAGAGAGCTACAAAAATGCAAGGGAAGCATCTGAAGAGAAATCTGTCTTGCATTAAGAGTTGTTTTTTTTCCAGTACATCCAAGATGTGCAGAAAAGTCTATTTGGGAAGGAACAGCCATGTTTGAAAAGGTGATTGTTTTTAATGATTTCTATGAGATGGGGAGAAGTATAAAATCTTTCTACAGTCAAAACAACTGCATGTCTCCAGTCAAATTTGACTAGCAACAGGACAAAAAATTCAACCAAAACAAACCCAAAATAAAAGGTGGGAGTACAGTCTCTCTCTAGCAGCCGAGAGTCTCAGGGATGCATAAAGAGTGGTTTTGGTGTAAGGAGGAGATGGAAATGACTGGCCTGGTTCTGAATGCAATTTTTTCTCTTCCTTTCTATGAGTTTAGATTATCCTGGTGATGTTCCTGAACCTGCCCTAGCAACAGTCTGTAATACTGAGTTCCTATATTGATCAGTCTTTTAAAAGTCTGCTGTGGCAATGTGTGCAATAATGGATAGGAAAGAACATCTTGTTCTGAGAATTCCAGGAAAACTAAACAGCTGATGGCTTTTGACACTTTTTTGAGGTCTTTCCTCATAGTTTTGTGTACTTTGGACATGTGATGCTTGCTTCACTTCAGATTCAACACACACACAGATAACATCTCCACAGTTTTGCTGTGGTTATATTTATATTTGTATCATGCCTCTTAGCTGGGCATACCAGGCACTCAGAGAATGCTGTTTTGTTACTGCATATTGAGTACCAGGTCCTGCTGGGTGCTGATTAGAGGAGATATGCTGCCAAGGACACTTCCATGAGGAGCAGCGTGGCCCAGGGCATGGGGACACTGTCAGTGTCTCTCATGGCAGCCCCTGTGCCTGGCCCTGCTCTCCCACAGTGTTCAGGGAAGAATTACTCCAGTGGAGGCTGCATGCAGCAAGGGAGTGAAGGCAAGAACTATTGACTTTGCAAAAAAATAAACTTACAGCAAGAGACTCATACTTCATAATAAGAGAAATTGATTAAAGAGAGATCAGTTGTAACAATGGCATTTCTTGGCGTTAATTACCCATGAAGATTCCCAGAATGTATATTATGATGATCTACATTGAGAAATCTTAATTTTTGGAGATAAGATGTAATTGATCCTTTGTTACAGCAAAAAATATATCTGTGGTTTACTTTATTGTGGGCTGAAAATACTCCAGGTTAAATATCACTGGTATCTTCATGATTAATATTCCTGACAACCTTACTTTTTTTTTTAGGATAATCTCAGTGCTTGGATGTTGTTAGGAAAATACTCCAGAACATGTCACTAATGTTGAGTGTATGAATCTGATAGCTGTCTTGAGGATGAATTCCCAGACAAAGCAAGTTCAGCAGAATGCCCTTGCAAGTAGGTTTGTTGATGTTGAGGAAAATGCTCTGCAATTGCAGATAAAAGGGACCAAAAAAGCTACAGAGTACTGCCTTTCACAAGGAGTAGGTGCAGTTGTAATACTAGCGTTGAACAGCCAAAGTGGAGCTTTAATATTTCACACAACTATCACTCCAGATATTGACACTAGAAAGTTAAGAAATAAACAGTTCTTTCTTGGACTTGACCAAGTAGTTAATATAATCATTCCTTATTACCAAGTGGAAATTAAAAGTCCTTTTTTATGTTTGTTCTTTTTTAGCATAACTTTATAAGCTAAAAAAAGTCCAGTGAGTTTATGAAACAATTGTTGTCTCTTTCCTCTGGGAGAAAATTTAGGCAGTCTTTCAACTGCCTGTGGCTTGGGTTTCATTATGCTTCTAGTACAGTTCTTAAAATGTTTGCTATTCCTGGCTGCAGCCAAGTCATTGGCTGTATAGCACAGGCAGAGGAGACACACTGTTCCCCTGAACCACCTCAGGCTCAGCTGGTAGAGCTTTATGCAAACCTAAGTAGTTTCTTGTGGCTAATACAGGCGCATGTCATTCACTCTCACCAGGTTGAAAGAGGGGTTGGATGGCTCTCTGGGGCAGCTGAAACCACTAAATAGAACTGATTTTTAAAGGAAAATTTCAACTTTTTTTTTTTTTTAATCTTTATCATTGGAAATTAATAATAAATCAGAACAATAGAGAGTGAGATTGTCAGGCCCATAACTTGTCTACACTACTGAGACTACACACATGCAGATCTATAAAAAGACATATCTGATGGGCAATATTCAGTAACATCTCTTTGGAAATACCTACCATAGCAGTCTTCATATTTATGGAAAAAAAAAAGGTGAAACAAAATAACTGTGATGACTCTTAGTATATCTGCTTCTGTTTTGTAGGCATGTTTTTTTAGGCTGTTTTTATTTTGTTGAATCAAACCGTGATAGAGGAAAAGGCCATTTCTTGCATCTGCCATCTGTTACATCTCCACAAAACATATTCCCACAGCTGCCACCATGAATGTTCCTCCACAAATAAAATAATCAAAATTCATGGGGTCTCTGCATTCCCATTGGAGAATGTGGTTTATTTCATCCAAGACATCAGATGTGTTCATGGAATTTATGTGGGTGAAACCAAACAATCATTGCTCACCAGAATGAACTCACAACTATTGCTTATTATGGGACTCAACAATCCAGTTTCTTTCAGGAGAACATTGCTCCCAAAAATTTCTGACCACCATGGCTACAAAAATACAATTGTCTATGTAACTGAAGCCTTACCCCAGAAGATGACAATTTCACAAAAGAGAATCTTTTCCCCTTTAATATTTATCTGAAAAACAGAGGGATGTGTATACCAGTGAGTGGAACCCAAAAAGGCATCACTTACTGCTTCGTGCGTGCCATTCCTCTTGAAATCAAAGTCTGGTACCTTGAAGGCCTGGTGAAGGAGAGCTGCCTGCTACAGAACCGAGGTCCTGACAGGATGAAGGCACAGAAGAGGGTGGTTCATCATAGAACATGGTGGACCTGGGAAAGCTCAGCATAGGTATCTCATTATTGCCTGTGGTATTTCTTGCTTTTTGTGGCTGTTTACCTTTAAAGACAAGTAGAGTACACTCTTCTCTAAACACCTCTCCACAGGTATTTTGGATATGTACTAATAACACTGTAGTAGCAGAAATACTGACAGCTAGATCATTTGGTTGGGAATTTTAGGTGGAATGTAAATGAGATTCCCTTCATGTGCAGCAAATGCACAGGTTTTACTAAAAATTTTTGTGAAGCTTCTCTTTTTCTCTTCTGCACTCTGGTCTTCTCTAGCCTATAGAAACTGAGGTGGTAATAGAAATTTGTGTCAAGCAGCAACTTGCATGGGAAAAGGCAGCATATGTCTGCTCAGAACTGCAGAAAAGTGAGATGGCAGGTAGGAAACCCCTCTGATGCACTCAGGGATAAACCCACCCAGCAGCTGACTTGTTAAACCCATCACCCCTCTCTGTACCTACATTTTTTAAAGGAGCTTTGTGGACAATTTCTGTGAACACTGGCTGAATTTCCTGAGAGCTAAGACAAAATTTTGTGCTCTGTATTGTGCTGCCTGCATAATTTGACATGTAATGCACTTTCTAGTTTTGTCTGAGTAGCACATCATAGAGAGGTTAATTGGATGTGTTATTTTTAAGTAGCAGGATAAAGTACACTGGAGAGGAAAAATGAAGCCATGAAAATTTTGGGAATGCATTAGGGAAAAATGCAAGAAATTATATACTGGGCAACATCTAGACCATTAAGAATATCTGTAAGGAAGGGCACCTGTTTTTCACCCTAAAATGTAGTCAAATGGGTACCTCCAGCTCATCTACTTGCTTTTTAAATTCAATTTTTTGGCTTGCACTAACATGCTCATCATAAAATGTATGAGCCCTGTGTGCCAAAGGGAAACAACATAATGCTCAGCTGTGACAGAAAAAGCTGCACACATTACTTTGAAATATATGTTTCCATTTTCTTGCATGACATATATATATAATGCTATTTTTTTCTTATTTTCTACTCAGTGGTATACCTCCTCCTGAGTATATCATAACTTTCATGTCATATATCTGAGCTCCATCCAAGCAGGATATATTTCTTTCCCCTCTGTAAGCAGAAGTAGATTAACTGATTTTACTGTGATGTTGGGGTTTTTCAAAAATATCCCCATGACAGAGGAGCAAAACTGAGGCAAAGTTAATTTAGTCAAGTGCATTTGTCTTGGTCTATTTAAGGATGTCCTTAATTATGCTTTTGATTGTTTGTTTTCCTGCTAGAGCACAGATGTGGCTTAATTCAAAGTACAGATTACTTGTATATGGCTACATGGCTTGTGCTTTCCAGACACTTAATAGGATGAGTGGTTTTCCTGAATGATGGGAAGTTTTGCATGCATTAGTATTTGGATAATTTTGTGAATGTCCGGAAAGATTCTCAAACTCTTGACAAGTATAAGGAATTAGAGCAAATGTACTGAAGGATGAAGCAGGTGCTTCAGGATGTTGAAATGTTTTTTTAGTTTCAACAGTAGCATCCCCTTGGACATTTTTACATTCTGGTTTATGCTGTTGGCCTTTACCCAAGTGCAGAGCTCGGCTGGACAGAAAGCTAAAACACAGTAGCAATGAAACTGCATACGAACTTTTGACCTTACTAGAGATATTGACTGAGAGCCAGTTCTAGGACATTATTCATTTAGATGGATTTTGGCAGGGGTAGGTGAAGGAGTGGTGGCTTAATGTCCGTATTTTTTTTCTAGTTCTGTCAAATTCAGTATATCTGTCTTGAAGTTATATTGGTGATCATGCAGCCTGGGAACTGTTTGGTCATTCAGGAAGTTCATGCAGTACTTCACTGATGTCTGCTTGTTTTTCACTACAAAACCCCCCCAAAAACCCAGTAATGACTTTAACAAGAATGAGTAGAACACTCTCCACAAATTGTTCAGAGGCAGTTTCTCATTATATCCTAAATTAGTAAATGTGACATCTCCACCACAGGTAGACACATAAATTGGCACAGACATTTGGAGGTGTTACTGGAGATGACCTGTGGTATTTGAGACATCCTCATAGGGTTGTTGGATATGGTGCAGATCATATGGGATACCCTGGCAGTGGTAGCTGGAGGCCAGGTGACCTGGGCTGGGCAAGGAATTGGGTCAATGCTGCTCATTCGTTGGAAAAGCTGTGGGTGTTGGGTTTTGGAAGTTGTTTTGGTTTTTTGGTGTCTTTTTCTTTTAATTTTGTTTTGTTTTGTAGTGAAGTGTGCTGTGTGGAATACTTAGTTGTGTTACTATATACCATAACTCTCAAGAACTTGTTATTGAGACCTGTCTTCCCTGAAATCATAAGGCAGTAGGGTGCTGCTTCCTGCTTCTTAAATACATAATGCAGTTACTTGCTCTTGATGTTCAGCGTAGCTAGGTTGATACTCCTTGTGAAATACGTCTAACACCTTGCAGTCTAATTTGGATTTTGATGTGGAGGAAGTCAGTTCAGGAGCTGGGATAGGGACCTATGTCCCCATTACTAGTAGCATTTCCCTTCCCTGAAGGCTAAAGTGAGAAGCATCACCAAATTAGTGCTGCTTCTTGTATGGCTGAGTCAGGTGCTATCACTGTGACATGTTTTTCCTATTGCTTCTGAAATATTCTGTGACATTCAGCCTTATGTTAAGTATGTAGTTGTCAATAATTTCTGTGACTAAGAGGCCTTGTCCTCATGTCACACTGCCCCCAACTATGACAGCTGCAGAGTCTACAGAGCTGTGCTGTAATGAGGCAAGAGATCTGGAGAAAAGTAAATTTTTGTTACAGTATGTAGGTATGCCAAGAATTTAATTACTTTTGAGCAGCACAGGCAACTGGCATTTCAGTTGCTCTGCATGAGACATGTTTTGGTTGTCAGAGCCCAGATGAAGAGGAGCTGCAATGCAGTGTGTTAAAATGTCATAACCTAAGGACAGAAAGAACCTGAACATATTACAGATATGTCCCTATGGATCAAGGAGGGATCAAATTATATAAGCAAGTAACTAATGTGCACTGGTAGTCAAAATGGCACATTTCTTATAATCCTCTTCTTACAATCCTGCTTGAGTCTGTAAGGGCTATGGAATTAAGAGTTTTGTTTCAAAGAGGTAATATTTTGGAGTGCATTTCAGTGCACATGAAAAAGAGGAGCCAAAAGCAGTGATTTGGGGCATGTATATTTCAAACAACACTAAACTCCTGGTTCTTAATGTGTTTCAATTCTCTCTGTTTTTCTACTATTGCATCTTGATTCTACTTAGCAATAGCATTAATAACACCATATTTCAATTTGTGTTTTTCTCCTACAATTTTAATATAAACCAACATCACAACTTTGGTGTATGGACAGGTAGAGTTGTGTCCACCATGCCAGTGTTCCACACCACCTTAATTGGCATGAGCCTATCTCCAAAGGCACATTTATTGATGCTCTTCAGCTGGCTGCATAAACTTGCTTCCCCAAAGAAATCTCACTAGAATTCAGACATCAGCTATCCCAACAACTACAATTTTATGATTCTCCTGAAAAACTTGAATGCCCAAGAACAGCTTGCCCAGTGCAAGACAGGCCATCACCAGGAACATTCTGAGCCTATTCTAGAGTTTATCACATAAACTTGCTTTCTTCAGAAGCAAGGCCAGTTGATTTTCTGTCCTGGACAAATATGAAATTGCGTGGGGACTTAAAAAGATAAAAAATTGAAATATTAATTTTAAATCCAGATAGTATTGCTTGAATGTGACCATATGCAATGCCAGATATGTGTGCCTGAGCAAAATACCTGGTCTGTTAAATGCTTACACAACTGGTGAGGGGTATATATATATATACAATGAAAAGGAAACCTGTGTACTGGCTTTTTGCTCCCCTGGACAGAGCCATTCTCCAGGACCTTGGCAACCTGCCTTTAGTAGGGCTTAGGAAAAGGAAAAAAATTGCCCCAGGGTGCGCACTGATAGTATTTATCATTTTTTTATTACTTGTTTGCTACAAGTAAAATATTGGAGCAGCTGAGATGTTTCAGCATTGCAGATTTCATTATTTTCAGATCTGAAGTTTAATGTGTCTGATCCTAGCTGCACAAATTAAATACTAATAATCATGCAGCTAGGTGAGTCCTCTGTGTATTGCAGATAAATACCCTTGTTTTAGAAAACAGACCTTTGTCCACATTTGTCATCTGTGTAATTCACTGAAGTAGATATGAATGTAATAAAATGACCCTTGGGTAAAGAGATCATCTTGTTTTGTTTCTGGAGGGGGGAAAGTTTTCCTGAAACTCTGTCACCCCTGGATGAGCTGACTAATTTTTACCTTCATCATATTCCTGTTTTCCACTGCACTGCAAAGCATAAATAACCTTGTGGCTTTTTCTCTAATGGTTTGCACCCTATATTTCTCTGTGTAAATTATTGTTCATTTCTGTGCTTACCAAGTCAAGTTTGCTTGCCAGTGATTGAAATTCTGGACTGAACAGTACCAATTAGACTATTTTTGTGGGTTAAAGTGTCCTGGAATGCTTCACTTTTGGAGTTGTACTTATGAGTAGTCTATAATCCCTGTGCTGCACCTTCCCAATATTAAACTGTTGAGGGAGAAGAGATTTGAAGAGAAACAATCTATTTCCTTTACAGTTACAATGAGATTATATCAACAAGGGTGCATCCTTTAGTTACCTACATAACTTATTTAATGTAACAGCGGTTTGACTGAAATACAAGTGCAAAAATATAAACAATAAATAAATGACAGACCATGGTCTACCTCAGACTAGATCTGCTTAGTCTACCTTATGCCATATCTGAGGACAAATAAGGATGATTTGGGATTCAGGCTGGGAAGCAGACATGCCACTGAGGTGACTTTTAGCTGTTGCTGTGTTGGTGCTATCTTTGAGCAAGTACAGGAAAGAGGATGCAAACAGCCAATGGTTTCCTTTGAAAAAGCTTTTCTGTCTAAATTTAGGAAATTCTTTGCCAAGTCTCCCAAGGATCTTTCCAGAGACAGTGAAAGTGCTCATAAATAACCCCTCACCCTAGTAACAATACATAACACAGCCTGGATTGCTGGGATTTCAGCATCCCCTGACCAGCTGGGTATTGTGCAGCTGTCAAGCCTCTGCAGCTTCGCTGTATTGCTGACTGCCTATGATAACAATAAAAAAAATCAGAGAATATTTTTGTGGTTTTGGAACTGTTGTTAACTCTTGCTAGTGCAACATTTCTTCTTTAGCTGCTGTCAATAAAAGAGTGAGTCTTAGGCATGAGAAATTTGTGCCAGTGGCAGCGGCAGCTCTTTGGCAGCCCTGCACTCTCCCCATGCTCCTGAAATGAACAGTGTCTGAAGTCCTTGGTGCCATAATACTTCCTTTTTATTGCTGATTTTTGCTGCAGGTTGGGGAGTTCAGAGCCCACGCTGCAGAGTGGACAGCCAATGTCACCGCCGAGTTCAAGGAGACTCGGAGGCGCCTGAGCGTGGAGATCTATGACAAGTTCCAGCGGGCCACCTCCATCAAAAGGAAGCTCTCTGCAGAACTTGCTGTCAACCACAACCAAGACCTGACCCCCTGCAAGAGAACGCTGTCAGTGAACCACCTGACCAGCGAGAAGGACCTCTTGCCAGCTCTGACAAAGACAGACAGCATTTACATGAATGGTTTGACGCCGCACTGTGCAGCAGAAGAGATAGCCGTGATTGAGAACATTAAGTAGCCATGACTTTGGATCCCAGCCCTTGGGAAGCTCTTGGCTTAGACTAGCCATACACCTTTTTTTTTCCACCCTGTCAATGACCAGTGCTAGCAGCATTTTATATGTGTGCATGAGTTCCACAGAAAAACTCCAGTCCCAAGTTACCATCGCATCTCTTCAGAGACACATAGATGAATGGCACTGCTGTTTCCAAAAGATGCTGGAACAAGCAATGTTTTCTGCCTTTATCTGCCCAGACTGTTTTTCACTTCTAATGTGCCATATGGCCTCACGAATGAATCTCACTTGTTTATGGTAACAATGTAGCTTTGAGGGATCAGTCCTTAAAATTTCAGGGTCTACCTTACTGAGCCTAGGAATGGACAATTTCTGGACTACAACACATTTGTAAATGGCAAGAAATTCTTATGCAGCCTTTTACCTAAGAAATTTTGGTCAGTGCCTTATCTTTTGAAGAACCAGAACCTCTACAGTTCCTGTATGACTTTTGTTTGTTTGGGTTTTTTGCATGAGAAGTGTATTTCATTTAAGCCTTTCGTTCTTCTTGAAATGGTGGTGTTTCAAAGGTGTCTGTTGTGAAGATACCAACCAGCATGAATGAATGCCAAAACTCAACAATCATCAATTGATGTTGTTAGCTCCAAATTTAAAGGCACTGCAGTTTCAAAAGTTGCAAACCTGTCCCCCAGAAGCGTTTTGTTTTACTCAGGTCCAGCTGATACTCGTTCATGCTGACTTGTAGGTTTTGCAGACCCTTTTCAGGTCTTAGTTTTCCAAGCAGTGTTCAGCAGTTGTTTTTCTCTTCATCAGATGTACCAAAAAATCTGCAATTTATCTATCACTAAATTATTTGGTAGATGACAAGAGCAAGTAAAAATTACTGTTTTGATGAGAGGCAGGGGGAGGCTTTAAATTGCTGTGTTCTAATAATCACATCCAAAAAACAATGCAGAAGAATACAGCTATTTTTAATAAACATAAACCTTCTGCCAGATATTTGGTATGAAAAGGATTCTTAATTTCCTTTTTAAGCCAAGTCACCCCAGAGGCTCCATGATATTTTACCCAGGAATCCTGGTGGAGTGCTTTCCTGAATGTCACGTGGGCTGCCTGTGCCAGAGCTGTGGCTAACGTGGGAATGCAATTGAAACTGGTATCACTGTGACTTTCTACATTTCAAATAGAAATGGCTCTGAATATCAATGCAGGCGTGAAGAAGAGCTGATAAATAGCACAATCTGAATACTGATGATTGTTCAGACAGGATAGGCTGACAAGAAGCAGCTCTAAACCAGACTGTGGGTTTTCTTTATTGGTTTTAAGAAAACACGTTAATTTTGTACCTTCTGTTTTGCTTATAGGTTGTACATGAGATTCAGAAGAAATGCAGGATGGAATGGATAATTTTGCATTTTTTTCCTTATGTTTAGTCTATTGTAACCTGGCTGTACATAAAATGAATAGAACAGGCCTTAAAGAAAAATTTAGGCTCTGTAAATTAAATAAGAATGGGACTTTGCTGATTGGGCATGATTCAAGTGGCAAATCTTACAGCATCTCTGACCATTAGATAACATACAAGATATGAATGTTCATGTTTTTTGGATGCTTAGCTTGTTTTCTAATAAATATAAGTTAATATGTACATTCAGTGTAAATATCAGTCAATTAACATTTACAGAGAGTACGCTTTTAAAACTAAGAAAGTTCCATGACACAGCACTGAGCAATGCTCTTATAACAAAGACCCTTGTCTCCCCAGCACAGTGTTCTGAATGTCCACATGGCAAGGGTTCCTCTTGCCATGTATAAACTGTGAATTGTAATGAAAAATAAAGTTTTTAATTAAAATAAGTTTTCCTGAATCTCCTGCTTGCTACAACTGGAATGCTAAGGAATAATTTGTGAAACTGATTTTTATGCTTTTATTGGTTACAGAGTATAGCAGTTTGCCACCTGCTTTAATTTAAGCTGGTTTAGCAATAAAGGCTTGACTTACCCAGCACAGAAATTACTATTTTTTTTCCTTGATATTAAAAAACATGCTCTTTGGTTGCCATGCCTTAAGTTGTGTTTCTTGCTATTTTGTTTCAATGACTCATTAGGATTCCGTTTCTTCCATCATGTGCTCCAGAGCTTCTGGCAGTTGCTCCATCCTTGTCCTGGGGGAGGTGCAGGGGCTCTGCCCCTCTGTGCTCCTGGCTCTCCTGTGGTTGCTGGTGCCTTTCTGCAGAGGGTGTGAACAAGCACCTCTAAGGACAGCAGCCTTTCACACTGCAGCAGTTTTACTCTACGGTCAGTATTTTCCAGGGGCCTCTTTAATTAGGGAATGAGAGCCCACACCAGCCTGGTGGTAAGTGAGGCAGACCGGGGTTTTTGTATTGTTTCCATCTGATGTGCGGGGGGTGTGTTTTAGTGCCTTTTGGAACTGATTTTTTAGAAAGGGACAGGTAATTTTCAAAATTTATTGTCCTTGATTCCCTGAGATATCTTAGGTTAAAGCCTTGCTTCCTGTTACCAATCTCTAACCAGCTTGTTTCCAGTTACCAACCTATGAAAGTGCTGGGCTTTGTGGTTTCTTTCATTTTAAAGAGTCTCAGGACCTGCTGAAAAGTTTGTATTTTTTGGACATCCTGTGGCAATGTTTGAGATACAATCATGGATACTTAAACCCACTCAGGTTTTATTTGTTTTGACTTTTGAATGTGATCTCTGCAAAAAGAATCCCTGTTAATTTATATATATTTATTTTTTCACTTTTGTAACAGACCCAAATTATCCTCCCTTATCAAAATTGATTTACCTGTAGGGAACAAAGCATAAATAAATAAAATCCTTTATTTGGAATTTTGATAAATGAAGGAGAGAAGATACCACAGTCCAGATGGTATAGGTAAGTAGATTTATCATGATCCTAACATGTCCAGTGTCATTAAAGTCATTGGAAAATCTTTTCTTTCCTCTCCACATACAGTGATAGACCACAAAGTCTGAGGATGTCTCAGTTAATTTATAACACTTGATGAACTCAAAGATTTTTCTCTTTATTCCCATAAGAGCGGATTTTTGTATTAAAAACTCTGTCTTTCTTGCCTCAGGAAATTTTGCAAAGCTCATTTTCCCTTCCAAATATGGAGCTACCTAAGCATGAATTAGGATCCATTTGTACCTTCTTTTCTGTCACCCATACATGGAAACATTTCAGACTGCTAATATGCTTGGTACTTAAGCAAGCTTGTGAAAATGGTAAGGGGCTGTTTTCTTTAATACTGAAAAAAAACCCAAAAAAAAGGCATTAGAAAAATATCTTCTGGATGAGAGACAAAGTGTGGCACATAAAGATCTATAAAGACACATGTGCCACCTAACAGAACAATTTATTTCTCAGTATTACAGTAAACACTTCATTAAAAAAAACAATTTGAAATCTCTTGAAGTGGTAGCTAGAGGTGATCTGTATAGTTTACTGTTGCCTGTGGTAATCTTGTAATTTTTTTCTTTCTATTTTTTGGTGTGCTGTACCTGATAACGTATCTGTGTTGATGAAACCCTCAATTTTTGGGTAGCCCTGCATGAAAGCCAAGGAGATCAAGTTGCAGAGAATTTGTACCATGCCCCATTCTTGCTTGAGTACCTGGCAAAAACTTTCTTTGGCATCCCCTCTATGTGCTTGGTAGCCCCAAGCTGCCTCTCCCCCTTTTTCTAATATTTTGGGAGCCTTGAGTTGGGACTCTCAGAGCAGTGAAAAGCTTGGAAGGATCAAACCCAGAAGCTTGCAGAATCTCATGAGCATCCCAACCATGGCTCTCTCTCGCTGTCTCTCTCTACCTCTTCCTGATTCCCTGGAAGGAAAGCCTGGGGTGTAAGAGAAACCCACAGAAAAGCAAAACCTCTAAAGTTCCCATCCTTGACATGAGATGGACCTTCCTTAGGTCACACTGTGAGACCAGGGATGGCAGATAGGAGATCTGGACATTTGTGTGGAGTTCTTCCTCCTCCAACATTATTCCTACACCAATGACCTCTGAAGAGGAGCACACCCTGCAGAAGAAGAAAGGAGGCTGCTCTACTTTCAAAAGCAAAGTCAGGTCTACATGCACATCAAAAGTGGATGCACATTTATAACTAATTCCTGGGAAGGAGATTTTCCTGACAGGGAAACTACCTGCAGTGTTGAAATACAGCAGTAATGCTTCTAATAAATTCCTGTCATACAGTTCTGTGATAATTAACTTTTCTTTCCTACCCTGCAGTACTGTTTGAAAGGATTTTATACATATGGAGAAATACACATTTTGCATGACTTCCACAGTTAATTATTTCATCACTAAATTTTTTTTTATTTATTTCTGTTGCCCTGCAGATTTAAATTAACAACATAACCTTATAGTGAATAAAGTGCCCCTTTTGGGAAAAGTAGACAAGATGCTGATTTAGTGTGATTGGAAATAACAAGCTGTTCAGCTATGTGGAAATTAAAAATGTCAGCTTTTTCATTTGAACAAGCATTCTCTGCTTTGCCAAATTATTGTTACAATTGTAAAGAGCCTTTGTGAGAATCGATAGGTATAGTTTTATTGCACTTGGAAAAGTTGAGTTTTTCAATTTTAGGCCATTGTTTATCATGCTTTTATGAACTTCCAGAGGAATATATTGAATAGGCTTGTAAACAAGTACATTACTTATTGTAGAACAAGAAGTCCCCTTCATGCATAACAACTGATATAGTAGCATATGCAGCTTTATGTTCTGGACCCAGATATATTTGCGCCTTTAATATGTATTGACATTGTTGCATCTTAAATTGTCTAAAAAACCCATTTTGGTATAATGACTATAACTTCATGTAAACTCAGTGATTTGAAAATATAGCTCAATTTTCAGTCAGTATCTTAGAAAATCAATAAACTTCACAACTTTTTATGAATTATAACAGTCTATTAGCACTGGTGATGTAATAAATAATATCTTATTGATTGCCTGTTTTAGTTATTTCTGAATATTAGCTGTTTTCCTACCATAGTTGCTGCAGACAGATAATTATGAAGAGAGCAACTCATCTCCGTGGTTTGTGATCAATACGCTATGACTGGGTTGCTGGTATGAGAATTCTTAGTGGTTAAAACTAAAGTATTCTGTTCTGCCTGCTGTTACTAATTATTAGTAGTAGCATTCATTAAATTATCTGGGTGCACTGATTTTTCTGGGAATGTCACAAGAGTGTTTATATAGAGCTCTCTAGTTTGACTTTGGAAAACCAATGTACTTAGTGAGAAAGTGCTTTAGAAGACTGTGTTAATTCAATTGTTAATAATAGCTAATTCTCAAGACTAATTATATGCAGACAGATCTTCATCCTCCAGAGAAAAGCATATAGCACTTGTATAATAGAGATCCTGATGGGAATATACTATTCGTTTTTAGCAATAAATAACAATATTCTTCAGAAGATAATCAACAGCCTGAAATGACTCCTTAAACGGCAGTTTAG
Source organism: Camarhynchus parvulus (assembly GCF_901933205.1). Classification (NCBI taxonomy): domain Eukaryota; kingdom Metazoa; phylum Chordata; class Aves; order Passeriformes; family Thraupidae; genus Camarhynchus; species Camarhynchus parvulus. The sequence continues at coordinate 20,571,150 of NC_044573.1, read as the reverse complement.
CGTTGGCTCCATTTCTTTTTCTTTCACTATTAATTTGATCCCTCAAATTAAACAGGGTGTTCTGAGAAATTTTGCTGAAGCAATACACTTGCTGTGAAAGATGTATTTTAGTCTTGTTTGGCTTACTGAGACTAACCTTGCTGAGTGACTACAAAAGTGAACATATATACTGAAAACTTTCTTATGGGAACATGAGAGAATATGTCGCTGTACTGCTGATTTTGACTTTTATATCAAAATTATAGTTATTCAGTATTCATGCACTCAAGCATGCAAAGCCCACTAGATCTGGGATGAAATGTGATAAAGAGAGGTTCTGCTTTAACTGTCCCAGTTTATCCTTAGTTAGCATATCCTTCTCTGTAATGTATTGGCATTCAGAACCATTTGTCACCTTGCTTGTTCTGTAACAGAAGAGAAGGAATTTACAGATTTGAAGGCATCATGTTGCACATTTGGACAGCATAATAGCCCAAGAGTTGCAGGCTGGGCCCTTCTGAACTGCAGACTGATAAGTCACAAAGTCTGAATGCTTTTTTAATAGAGAATACCACAGTGGCTTGTAGCAAAAAGAAGCACAAAAAATTAGGCTCTGCTGTGAGAAGTGAAAGTGGGAGTAACATGTCACATACCATTGTACTTCATAAAGTGGAGGTGGTACAGACACAAAGACCTTTTCATTTCTCAGTGTCCTCAGGGACTGTCAGCAGAGAGTCAGAGTGTAGCCTGCATTATATCACTGTGCTTTTCCTCTTTGCAAGCTCTGAACGTGCCCCAGCTGTAGAGGCGCTGTACCCACTGGACCTTCCTGAGCGCCACTTGGCTGGCAGTGGTGGGGTAGCTTCACAGGGGTTCACTTTCTCTTGCTCATGTAGCACAGGCAGAGTAAGAAGAGATGGGTTGGGCTGTTGTTGGAATAACTTCTTGTCCTTTGGAAAGAGGCAGGACGCACCTGAACACTGGACCAATTTCACTTTCACTAACATGAAACCCTTGAAACTGTTTTATGTAGAGAAATGTTTTTGGAAAAATGGATTCCTATTTGCTCTATCGAGATCATAGCAGAGGCTGCAGTTTTGTTTTATCACTGCAGCTGCATGCTTCTTTTGAGCTTGGCTTGTCTCTAAATGAGCAAGACTAGCACAGCATTAGCACTGGAAGTGGTTTCTGCTTGTGTAGGCAGAAACTACAAGAAAATCATTCCTTAAGAGTTAGAAATGAAAACATTCCTCCAAAGTCAAACTGCTGGTTGGTGATCATGGAATCAGGTTTAGAAAAGAAACTTTTATTGTCAGTATAGAAGGGCTGCATTTGCACATTGCTCCATACTTACTGTCCTTTAACAGAGCTGCCTGCCCCAAAAGTAAAGGATTACAATGGAGAACATGTAAAGCCTTTAACTATAGAGCACACCATAAATCTTTCTTCCTTTCTGTTACAAATCCAAAGACAGTTTCCTGCACTGAAAAAGGAGAGTGCAGAAATGTAACACTAGCTACAAAGATAAGGCAGAATATTTTTCTTTTATTATTTTCCTTGTTGTTTCTGTTTGTCTGTGGGCTAGAGTTAAAAGACTTCATACATTTTAATGTGGCATCTAGCATATTAAATGTGACTAGTTGAAGCAAATTTATGTTCTGTTTGCCTCTGGTTTGCACATTTTGGTCCTATTAGAAGTTAAAAAATTCTCCAGGGTAGGTGAAAAAGGGCTATTTGTGTGGGAAATGCTTAAGAAGGAATGAGCATCTGACTAGTGTTTTCCCAATTAATATGCCAGAAATTTTGAAAATAAAATATGTTATTGTGGAGGCCATGGCATGGATCACGCGCAGATCAGCATGGGGCTGCCAGGGCTTGCAGTACCTAAGGGAGCTACTGGAATTGCATGCAACAAGCATAAAGCTGCTCTCCTACCTCTTCCAGCTTGTCTGCCTGTCAGTTTGGTAATTTAGCAGCAAAAAACCCCTTTTATGAAGCCAGTTAGAAGAAAAGGAAGACAGGAGATACTAACCTCAACAATGGGGGCAGCTGTAGTGATTATATCAAGTTCTCAAGTGTCCTTTTCTCCACCTGTGCTATTTGGGAGCAGTGTGAGAGACATACCTTGACAACTGAAGTGCTGTCTCATCTCTGCAGATATATAGCTCGGGTTTGAAACTGTCTGTAAGCCTCCACTAACTCAGAAATAAAGAAACTAAAATTGATTTCAAAGAAATAATAGCAATTTTTTGGAGACAGTTATTATCTTGGGAGTTTTTGATGGTCTGTCTGTATTTGAGCTATACCTGAGGTAAGGGATTATTACAAATTGGCATGAAAAATCAGGGTACTATAAAGTCAGGTTATTTACTCCTGACTTTGTATTTCTTTGACATCTTACAGGTAATGATAAAAACTAGAATTAAAAATCACTAGTCTAAAAATTCCTTACAAAAATCCCCCAACAACAAAACCCAAAACCAAAACAGTCCAACAATGGCAAGTTCATTCTTTCCTCAGTATTTTCCAGCAATATTCCCCCACCCTAATGTGACTTTTTTCCATCTTTCCCTTTTCCCCATGTTATTTTACTTCTTTTGTGTTGTTGAGCAGTCAGAGAGGAATTTGAGAGCTAGGTTTGTGTACTCTATTCCAGTTTGGAGCTTACTCAGGGAGCAGAAAGACTGACTTTTTTTAGCATGGGTAACAACTGCATTGGGATATCTCTTAAAAAAAACCCAAAAAACCAAAAACCAAAAAACAAAAAACAAAAACAAACAAAAAAAACCAAAAAAACCCAAACAAACAAACAAAAAAAAAACAACCAAAAAAAATCAAACCAAACAAAAAAACCTAGCATGGAAAGCATTCTGGATTTGCTTTTTTGTTTTCTTTTTATTGTTGCAGATTATAGAATGACAGCATATTCTGAGTTGGAAGGGAGCCACAAGGACCACCAAGGTCCTCTCTTAAGTGGGTGTTCCATCTGGGGATGGAGCCCCCTACTGTGTGTGTTATTAGCAGCATGGTCCAACCAACCGAGCTGATCTCAGGGCCTGAGTTCCAGTACATTCTTCCCTCTGTGCTTGAGAAAAATTCTCTACAAGCATTTTATCCCCTTTTCTTCAATCTCCAAAAAATTCCCTTTTAGAGTGGTAAAAAGAAAGAGTCCTTTATGGCTGCTGGCTTGCCCAGAGCAAATTTGTTGGGGTCGTTCATTTTGTTTTGTTTCTATTGTGCTGAGATATTCCATATCTTTCTGAATCCTTTTCTTGTCCTGGGATTTGGAGACAAGAGTCATCTCTTTGCTCTCTGCTCCACTCTCTGGCCTGCCCAAAGAGGTTCTTTGTTCATGGCTGGTTCATACTGTGGAAATGCAGATTCATGATGTGATCACACAGTTGTTACCTTTTCACTGGCTTAGATACCCAAGTGTCTCATTTCTCTCTAGTGGCAAGGCAAATGAGTAATCTTGAATACCCCCACCAGGCAGACTCCCAGGAACTTCTCATATTCCCTTGATTCCTTGGTTTGTTTATTGCCTTGGACATCTAGTGAAGTGCAGGGTGACTCTAAAGAAAGGAAAATTGTTGCTTAGAAGAAATATTTTTGAATGAGAATATTAAAAATCATTGCTGTGTGTTCATGGATTTAGGATGATCCTATAATTCTTCACTAATGCAGTTTACTGGGAAAGATTTGTGCCTATGTAATAAATAAATAGTAGTGAGAAGTATGGGAACTACAGATAACTATGTAAATTTTGTTTTTAAGGTTTATTTGAGAGCACTCTAAACATCTGTCTAGTCATCATAATGACAGGCATGTAAAATTAAAATCAGCACTTGGGGTTTGGACTTTTCCCCTGAGGAGAACTCCCGGCTCACTGCAACTTCCTAGTGTTAGGCTGGAAACCAGCACTCATTAAACATCCTAATTTTTCTTCAGAATAGGCAAACCTTTGAGTACAGACTCCTGAAAAGTGCATGAAGGGGAATAGACTGTGGCCCCACGCTTTAGGCTGGAGCAATGGTTACCTCTGTATTCCCTTTCATGGGAGATGACAGCAATTATTAATTTGCTAAAAGCTGTGCTGCCAAATTTCAGCTAAATGCTGGACATGAAACTGCTTTGATACATGAGGTAGCCAGATTGGTGGAGTGCTTCAGGGGGGAAAAATTTGAGTCCATTGGCAGGTACATGAAATAAAAAAAAATGTACTAGAGAAAATATAAAAGGAGAGTCTTGCTTTGAGCATTGCCTCCAAGAATCAAAAGCCCAGGAGGCAGAGTCCTGTTTTTCATGTCAAATAAGCTGTCACTAAAGGCAACATGAGAGTCTTCTCACAGGAAGCAGTTATTTAAATAGATGTCTGTCCATCTGAGCAGAATGTGAGGCCACAGTCTCATTTCTATATCTCTCTGACTAACCCTGTCCCCCAGTCCCCTCCTGGGGTAGGTTAAAACAGGGTGGTTACTACCCAAAGGAATGGAAGGATTGGGCAAAAAAATAGGAACACAACGATTGTGGAGAGAATTTCAATGCTGTATGCCTCTCCAGGGTTCTAAAATTTGGATGAAAAGTGTTCTTAAAATGTCTTTCCAACCATTTTCTTTGATCCTGTTTTTGAAATTATGCTATTGTGTAGTTTTTGAATAAGGGCAATACCAACAAAAGTCTTTTCTTGCAGTTTCTTCTCACTTGTTTGTGCAGTTGAACCTTGCATATAAATATCACAACTGCTTCTGCTCCAATAACCCACAGAGAGATATTGTCCTCAGAAAAAATGTGGGAGAGAGGACATTGCAGGAAGGGCTTTGCTCTAAACTAACAACAAGGCTTAATAATTGCAAAAGCACAATTTATGCAGTGAGTGGGAGCTTAACACCGGTGCAATTAAGTGTAATGACATCACTAATCTGCCCAAATGTTCATTCAGCCTGGCAATCAAATCTACAAACCCAAGTCACTTTCAGGTTGGTGGGGGACCTGCAGCCACCTCAGCTCACTGTCCCTGTGGCTGAGTGGCAGAAGGGCCAAAAGCTGCTGTGGACAGCATCCCTGTGGTGATGAGGGGCACTGAACTGGAGCTGTCCTGAGCTGTGCAACCTCTGTTCCCTTCAGACCTCTTCTGCTGGCTCTGTGCTGGAAAGATGCACCCTGTGTATCACAGTGACAAACACGAATTCAGGCTGGGAGCAGAAAAGTCACCTTACTGGGGCACCTCCAATCACCTGAGCTTCTGGGAGATTGGCAGATTTCTGAATGAGTGACAGTGAGTGTCCTGAGCTGCCTGGAGGTGAGGGAACAACTGCCTCAATGTTCTTTTGAGGTTCTTCATTCTGCAGAGCAGCCAAACCACCTAAAGATGCTTTTTCCACCCAAGGGAGTGCTTGTCTAATCTTTGTCACTCTTGGTTTATTCCACATGTAGGAGCATAGATGGGCTGACAGATGAGGGTTTTGGTTTTGTTTTGTTTTTTTTTTTAATAAATTAAGCTAGGAAAAGGAAGTGGATGAAGGGGAGGAACTCAGCTTTATCTTCATCCTTCCCCAATGTCACTCCTCACACCACCTGAAAATGTTGTCGAAGCCTTCAGGCCCATAGAGGGAAAGAAAAGGTCATGGAATCACTTGACTAAAAGAAAAAAATAAAACACCCACCCTGAGAAAACACTTTCTAAAGCAATCTTTATGTATCTAAGACTCATAAAGGAAAGGACACAGTATGTCTAAATTTTGTTTTGCAAGTCACATGGAGATGACGAGCACGAGATGAGGCTGGAATATCATGTGGTGGGACTGATCTATTTAGTCTTGCCCCATTTTTGAGTGACCTCTGTGCAGCTGAATTCTTGAAGTATGTAAAAACACCTGTCAACTACTGGTTTGGGTTTTTTTGTGGAATAAAATATACAGTTAATTAGCATACATTAGAATAACTTTTAGCCCTCACTTTTATTATATTAAAAGAACATTTTCATTACAATTCATAAGTCCTCAAGTTTAAAAGATCAAGCTTGACATAAATAAATCTGAAGTGACAGAGACAGAGACCTCTGATCAAATGAGGGAACGCTAAGCTTTTCAGCTAACATGAAAGACTAATTACTGAAGCGAGACTTAATAATTGATGCCTTCATTCAGTATAGCTCTGAGATTTAGGTCCAATAAAGAATTTATGTACCTAAAAATAGTAAATACAGAACCTAATTTTCCATCATTTGGTCCCCAGATAGGGACCCAGAACCCTGTGCATATTATTGAGGCCCTAGAGCAACAAAGCAGTCAGGAAAATGTCTCAGATCATCAGATGGGAGCTAAGCTTGGTGCCCTCAGCCTGCCCACAATCAGCCAGGCTAAACGTGACTGGAGTGATGATGTGGGGATGTGGCAGTGAGGGGTGGCTGAGCAGCAACTCAGCTCTCCCGCCTCGGATAAGAAACATCAGGGCTTGCTAAATTGCCATCTCCTTTAGCTCCCCATTTAATCCTCGTGTCTAGACCTGGTTTAAACAACAGAGATGCCAGAAAAGCAGAAGGAAGCCTTGTATGCAAGATACGTCTGAGGATGCTGGGACATGCTTCTTCCCAGTCCTTGAACTAATGTGTTGCTGAGGCTTTTGCCCCCTCAAAGCACTTGGCAGGACTTTTTACTGTGCGGCCAGAGAAGGCTGAAGTGGGTTTTGCTACTGTCTCTTTTTACACAATAGCTCTTACCCTGGAGCTCTCTGGGAGATTGAACTTCATTAGCTGGAGTGGATGATTTACTTCTGCTTGGAAGTGAAGTGGAAGATGGCAGAGGATGGAGCTGAGAGGTTGGAGGCCCTGCAGCTCAGGTGCAGGGTAGTGAGTCCCTCACAGCTGAGCCCCATTGCTGACTCACTGCCCATGTAAAGTGAAGTGATGCAGAGTTAACCAGCTCCTGGGACAGAGATTGGCAGAGTCTCCATCCTGGGTGACATCCCTGGGTACCAGCCTAAGGAGTCAGGCTGCAGCTGGAAAACAGCTTAATCCCAAAAATACAGTTGTCCAGAACGGAAAGGATCGACCCAAGTCTTCTGGTAAACATGGTGGAATTGGGGCCTGCAGCAAGGCAGCCTCTGCTCTGGCAGCTGTGGTGGGGGAGGTGGCACCAGCTGGTGCAGGTGTTCATGGTGCTGGAACTGATTGTGGTGCTGGAACTGATTGTGGTGCTAGAGATGATATCCAGGAGTGAGGGTGGCTCTGGTGGTGAGGTCCCTCGGTCACTGTGTTTTATGGAGAGCCTGAACCTGCACAGGGAAGCATGAGGATTTGAAATGCCCTTGGATCACCACTGGTGCATCCCAACAAAGTGTGGTGAGTGAGCTAAAACTAAGGGGGAGGGCTGTCTGTGGTCACTTGCCCCTGTTTTGAGAGGGGACTGACTTCAGGCCATGTTGGAGAAAGGGGAGGAAGGTCTGTCTTGACTGTTGGTGTTTTTCTTTGGTTTTCCTGTTTGATTGCTTGCTTGCTTTTATTTTAAATAGATGGGTGAGGGTTTGCTGCTGTTTTTCTTCCCACTGAGATTGCCCATGGCTGGAGGAACTGTAGGTTTATGTGGCTGCCAAGTAGAGGGGCCTCTGCCAAGGTGAGCTGTATCCAGGCGGGGAATCGAGGGACAGGTGGTGGGGAGCTACACTGCTCCACAATTCAAGAAAGCAATATTTTCTAACACACCATGTTGCTGCTTTTCCCCCAACCTAGAAGTGAGAATTTTGTTCAGTCTGATGTTGCTTTGTACTTGAGCCAAGTTAGTGATGCCTGCTGCAGAAAATATTATGACTGGTGGTGACAAGTTAATATTCTTCCTACAATTATGGCATTCCTGGAGAGCTATAGGAAATGTCCCAAAGATATTAAGTAAACTAGATGGTAGGGAATCCAGCAGCAACGCTGCTGCAGAGAGAGAAATTGAGCAGAAGCAGCACATTAATCAAATGCTTAGGGGAAAAGAAAATGTGCTGTGCAAAATCAGATGAGTTGCCTGTTACAGTTCTTCATGGTTTTTATGTTGATAGCTTGCTGAAAAAAATGCTTCTTTAAGTTTATTGCTGAAGGTTACTTAATGAATGTGGGGTTTTGCCAGATATAATTGCAATAACAAAGTAATTATCAGTGTGTGCTACTGCTTCTCAGAAGAGGAGTCAAGCCAGTCCAAGTTTTAGTCCATTTTCCTAGAGGAAGAAGTCCTACATGAGTTGGCTTTTCTATAAGTTCTCTCTATGGCCCTTTGTTTTCTATTCTCTTTTGTCTTTGATCCAAATTCATCAATCTGATGCAGTGTGAAGAATGATACCTAAAAATACATTATTATTCCCAGTCTTATTTTTGTGCCTCTGTTTGCATATTTTGGGTTTTCAGAGGAGATTTCTTTTATGGTTTTGTGTGTGTGTTTGTTTTCTAAATAAATAAAAACCTTAGGGCTGTCAGGTGAATTTATCAAACTAGGAAAAGTTAAATGTGGTTCTGAAAAAAGTGACACTAGGTTTAGGTATACAGAAACAATACTGAGATAATTCAGGGGAAATCACTACAAACAACCAAAATATTAGATGGCCTTGTTGCCCTGGCTCTCAAAAAAAAAAACACCACACTGCAAGCCTCCCTTTTTGGACTGTGGTGGGCTGGCTCTGGCTGGATGCCCAGTGCCTACCAAATTCACTCTATTGTGCTCCCTCCTAAGCTGGAGAGAAAGAATGTTGAAAGCCTTGTGGGTCAAGATAAGGAAGGGCAGGGAGGGATCAGTCTGCAATTACTGTCCGAGACAAAACAGACTCAAGGGAAAATTCATGTAATTTATTGCCAATCAAATTGGAGCAGGATAATGAGAAATAAAAGATAAGTCTTAAAACACTTTCATCCCACACCTCCCTTCTTACTGGCCTCAACCTTACTTCTGATTTTCTTTACCTTCTCCCCACCAGGGTCTCTGGTGAATGGGGGTTGTGATCAGTTCATCACCAGTCTCTGTTGCACTTTCCTCCTCAGGGGGAATACTGAGTACTCCTCCCACCCTTCCCCTGCTCCACAAGAGACAGTGCTCCACAAACTTCTCCAGCATGTGTCATTCCCACAGGCTACAGCTCTCTGTGAACTGCTCCAGTGTGGGTCCCTTCCACAGGGTCCAGTCCTTCAGGAGCAGGCTGTGCCTCTGTGGGTCTCCCACAGAGTCATAAGTGCTGCCAGAAAACCTGCTTTAAAACAGGCTTCCTACTGGGTTACAGCCTTCTTTCAGGCATCCACCTGCTCCAGAGTGGGACTCCTGCATGGGCAGGGTAGAGGTCTCCTCCTCCACGGACCTTCATGGGCTCAGGGCCACAGCTGCCTCACTGTGGTCTTCATCACCAGAATCTCTGCTCTGGTGCCTGGAGCACCTCCTCCCCCTCCTTACCTGACCTCAGTGTTGGCATGTCTGTTCCTCCCATTTATTCTCACTCCTCTCTCCAGCTGCATTTGCTGTTGCACAGTTTTTTTCCCCTCCCTTCCTAAATACATAACCCCAAGGTGCCACTGCCATTGTTGATGGGCTCGGCCTTGGCCAGTGGTATGTCCATCTTGGAGCTGCCTGGCTGTACGGGACACAAGGCAAGCTCTCAGAAACTTCTCACAGAAGCCACCCCTTGCTGCCTCCCTGCCACCAAAACCCAGCCTTGAAAACCCAATACCTGGTTGTAAGAAACCAATATATAGATTTAGTTTTGATACTTCCCCACAAACAACTGTTATTTATCACTGTGCTTCTGTGCTGCTTTAATCCCCTGGTTCTGTCCCACATCCCACTGGGGAAGGCTGTGTTCCCTCCTCACTCAGAGCCCTCCAGCTCTCACTTTCATGTTTGCATGAAGGTTCCAGTCCTGGCTTTGAATTGACTGTTTATTGACATTGATGCCAAGCTATGGCAATAGCACACAGAGAGCCATGTGCAGGAGACCACAGTGTCTGGAAGCAAGGGCTTTTGGATGGCCTCACAGGAATGTCAGCTGAGATACTGTGGGCAAATAGAGTTAGAAATGTCTTGTTTACTTTTTCTGCAGAGAAATGGATTAAAAAGCAAACATTGTTAGGTTCTGGTTTGCATCTGCCAGACACGTCCGCTTGATTATAATATCTTCCTTTTTGCATTCGGGAGGAATAGACACTTCCTCTTCCCTTTATTCTATCCTGCCTCAGCCTGCTTCCACTCTGGTGCTCTCTTTGTACTGACTTCACTGTAGTTTGTGGTTGCTTTGGGGGCTGCAAATGCTCTCCCCTAGCCCCAGGCAGATCTCTCCCTGAGAGCCTCCCTCTGTGCAAATCCGTCTGCTCTGGCATGTGTATGACTGAGCTTGTCCACCTTCATCCCTGGCACGAGCAGAGGCAGCCAGGAGTTGTGGGATTGCCCTTGGAGAGTCTGGGAATTTGTTTTCTCTGTGTGTCACCCACTGGCAACTTCACATTTATGTCAACCTGCAAAATATTTCTAGGGTCACTACTTGCTGATTGTCTGACCACGTTCTAATCTCTGCCTGTAGAGGTTTGTAATAAATTTGGCATTAATGAAATAAGACTTGGAGCATGTCTCTGAAAGTGCTGGAAGAGGCATCAGACCAAGGACTAAAAGAATGACTTGTGCCCATAAAGAAGGATGCTGCTGCCAGGTTGCTGTTTCCAAAAGTAAGATTTAGAAATGAGGTTTTTATGTTGCGACTGTGCTGGCAAGATGACAGCACAGATGACTCCTTGGTGAAAGATCCTAACAACAGGAGGCATGTGGCATTCTTTTCCATGACAGCTAAACAATAAAACAAGCACTTCCCCACCCTTGCTGCCTCTTTTTTCTTTTTTCTTTTTTCTTTTTTCTTTTTTCTTTTTTCTTTTTTCTTTTTCCTTTTTTCTTTTTTTTTTTTTCTTTTTCTTTTTCTTTTTTTTTTTTTTTTTTTTTTTTTTTTTTTTCTTATTCATTTCTGTATCCCTCTTTCCTCTTACCAGGAAAACCCTTGAGCAGTAAATTTTGCTGGTTTTGTGGCATGGTACTTTCCTCTCATTCCAGAGAGGACCATTCCAGGGCAGATGTAAAATTCTTGACTGCAACACTGACCCACTGTCAAATGCCAAAATCTCTTCTGCATTTAATCAAGAGCATCTTAAACTAGACTTCTTACCAGAAATATGCAAATATTTTTAAAATATTTATAAACTTAGCAGGTGTTTATGTGTTTCTCTGGTAAATTGTAAAAAATCTGAGGGTTTTTGTTATTGTTGTTTTTGGCTAGTTGGTCTTAGTCTACAATACTCCTTCAGGCAATTTTCTTGATCATATATTATATATGTATTTACATTTCTTCCTCCTGTGGTCTACTCCCAGCCAGCAACTGAATACCATGACCCAGTTGCTCACCACCCCCTGACTGATGCCCAGCCTGCCCCCAAACAGTAATCAATGGCTCCTGGCCAGCTCCCTCCAGTTTATATACTGGGACTGTCTCACAGATGAGTAGTTAGACTGTTTAAAGAATCACCATCAAAAGTATTGGCAAAAAGCAGGTTCTAATATGAATTTATGAATCCATGGCCAGGCTCACTCTATTACTTACTACATAGAGGAAGGACACATAGGAAAATGGAATTAGAATCGATTTGAATGATTTACACAAGGACCAGGGATGCAAGAAGGAAAGGGTGCAAAGAATATGGGTACAAAAAGATAAGGGTTCAAAAGGGTTTATCAGCACTTAATCATCAGAAAATATAACATTTTAAAAAGCAATTCTATAGGATTTGCTACAGTTATAACCCTGACTTCGTTATAGATTCACAATAACAGCACTCATACCATAATCAAATCCTAGACAGAGAGGTGTGTATACATCTGTATAAAGATAAAGGCTCCTATCCAAAACTCCCCTAGGGCTCAGGGAATACTCACATCCAATCCCTTGGTGCTTCTCACCAGGCATGAGCTGCACTTGGAGCAGTCTCTGTGTGGCAGGGGTATCAGCCTCTGCCTTGTTGTCAGTGGTGGTCCTTTGAGTGTGGCAGACTTGAGGGCTCCCGGGCTCTGAGAGGTGTTCCAGGCAGGGGGAGGTGCTGGCACAGCAGCTGCAATCCAGGAGAGCTCCACGGGCCTCATTTGGGACTGCTGTTAATAAGATCTCAAGATGATTAGCTTCAGTCATCAGTAAGTTTCCATCCTTCCATATCCCAAGTTGGGAACTACTGGAAACAATGGTCCTGTTTCACTTGGGCTGTGATTTGGGTAGGGAATGTCCCAAGGCTGTCAGGGGACCACTGATTATCTTTGTTCCCCACCTTGGCCAGGCAGCTGATGTTCCTGTTATGGTCAGGGCTGTTTCCTGCACTGTCTGTATCCTGCAGGAGCTCCTTCTAACGGGCAGGGATGCCTTGCTGCTCTGGCAAAGGGGCACTTCTGTGCCCAATGGTTCAGTCAAGGCCTGCCAGGGTTCCTGTAGCGCTGTAGGCATGGGGAGAAGGATGCACCACCACAGTGTGACACTGTAGGGAATGGAATATCCCCTTGGTGAGTTTGGGCTGCTGGCAGAGCATGGGGAACTGAAAATGCCTTGATTTAGACTATTTCTACAACTATTTTAGGAACTCTTTTTTAGCATTACTCAGCAACAACTAAACCATCAGGGTGTTACCAGCATTATTCGCAACCTAAATCCAAAACACAGCACTGCACCAGCTACTAAGAAGAAAATTAACTCTATCCCAGCAGAAAGCAGGACACATATATTAGGTTTAATACGTAGTCAAACTACTGGCAAACAGGACTTCAAAATTAAATCAAGATTGTTTAGGATAGGCTATGCAGAGCTGCACTCTGTAAAGAAATTAAACTGTATGTTGGCTCTGTCCTTCTGTAGCAACGACCTGAGGAAACCCCCACCTTCAGCCTTCTGATATCCATAGGGCTGCTTTGCCCCCAACCCTATATGAGGTAGTTAAATATTTTTAGACTGTGTGGTCATATAGAGCTTAGCTTTGGAATTAAGTGAATTTAATTTCTGCATATTACTTGCACAGCCTGATTGGCAAATCCTTCAACAGGGTCAGGTTAAACAATAAAACCTGAATTTTTGAATTTGATGACTCTGGCAGTTAATGATTTTGGGATTCCAAGCAACAGGCTCTAGCACTAAAACGTGCATTGTAAAAAAGATGGTAGTTTATTTTCAAATTGTGCTGTAATCTTGATGTTAATGAAGAAAAAGAGGGGTGGATTTTGAACACCTGCGCACTTTTCCCTTGGTTTTTGATTATGTATAAGTGTTAGCATCTCAGGATGAAAATACAGCCATGTTCAGGCCAGCTCTGAAGGATGTTAGCACATTTAAAGATATAATATTTGTCGAGAGAAGAGAATAAAAGCGGAAACACCACTAGCGAAATGGCCATATGGTCTCAATAACAGTACAGCTCCAAAAGGAGCTGCAGCTGTGTTAAGTGTATCTGCTTTGCACAGACTCTCACAGTAACTAGAATTCAGTGTAACTGAACCACCTAAGAGGGTAATTGTACTCGTTGGATGTTGAGCAGACAGTCTCCCTAAATGCAGCTTTATATAGTTCTATTTCTGCCAATAGCAAGGAGGGTATTAAAGACTGAAATACTGAAGCTTTTGGTAAACAACATCCTCTATGGTCTCTTGATTTTCTAAACTATATCTAGCTAATTATTAATTTGTATAACCTGGAGCTTGGCAGAGTTTCATCCAAATCTCAGTGACACTGGCTCTGGAATAATTATCCTGTTAAACTCACTACAGGTAATGATGAAAACTGAAAACCTACTCTGCTTGCTGCTGTCCTGGCATGCTGAGTCTGGTTTCCAATTTTTGTCTTTATTAGCTTAGGCAGACAAGTTAGTAGGAATTAAATGTGAGATCAGTTACATAATGCATTTCTGGGCATTCAAAAGTGCTGATAAAATCTATTATGAATTATGTGGGTCAAATGTCAATAGGTGCCAGACATCTTTCAGATCTGTGAGCTTTACATCAGCTTTGGAAATCTGCAAAGCCTTTGAGAAATCTGCACCCTCATTTGGAGCTATTTTAGGTTAGCCAGTACCAGAAAAGGACTCTTGAAAAGCAGCAGTCCATTTGCTTGCAAGTCATACATTTATTCACCCACTTTCCTCAGTCTGAAATGACAAATGCTTGGATGGGACACCAACTAGAGAGATATCTGATCATTTCATCCTACCATTATAGATTAGATGAAGTGAAACCCAAACTAAGGTTATGAACAGTCGCTTCTATCTTGACCTGGTCTTAATTTTGTTGTTTCTGAATGATGTGAAAATATCTAGATACACTGGTCATTTTTTTTTGTGGTGAAGGCTCGTGGCTCTATGAAATCTGCTTGGCCTCTGGATACCATTTACAGCTGTCAGAGAAACTTTTGAAGCTAGATGAGAGAGCAAATCTGTTCATGGGGCATCCACAGCTGAAGCAAGTGACTAAAGAGACTAAAGTCAAACCTTATCATGTCCTTTAGTGCTCTTGGATCTGTTTTCTAAAGCAATGAAACATTTCTGAACACAGAAGTACTGGAATACAGGACACTGATTACAGACATTTAACTGTTATACTACTTTTCTCAGTCTTCCTTACCTGAAGAGAAGACTTCTTAAAAATTAAGGACTATGCAGGAAATTCTTTAGGTTTAGTATAGCTGATCTGAGGATATCAAACATTTTGAGCAAAAGTTTCATACCCCTGAAATCACCACCAAAATTTTGCTTAATGATGTGATTGACCATAAAACCTGTGTCTACCCTTCTTAGTCCCTTACTAAGAAGATATCTTTGAGACAGGAAAGACAAAGGCATGGGGGTTTGGGAACAGGAGTTCTATGATCTACTGCTGTCTATAGTGCTTTGGAAATGAAGGATACATTATTTTTATCATCATCATCATTATTTGGAATGTTATATTGGACGCTCAAGATTAATTTGAGTGGGGAGAAGATGAAGTTGAAATCCATTGGAAGTAATAAACAATGTGGATTTTTTTTTTCAAAGTTGTTTGCTGTTTCAGTATTTTCTGAGGGGTAGGACAACACAGGAAGCTTACAGCACCTGTCTGTGCTATTCTTGCCCTCTGGATAAAATGAGGCTTTTCATCTCTCTGTGTATCAGTATTCTGTCAGGGTAAAAAATAAAGGTATTCTTCAAACTTGCTTTTTATTCTTTGAATCTTCAACTCCTTCCAGGAGGGGATGGTAATATTAGTGTGTAGGCACCTATTTGATCTGAAAGTGAGCCTGAGTTGAGTCATGTTCCCACTGCTTCTGGGCATAGCCAGCCTAAAAGTATATCCTTTCCTTGCAAAACCTGGGTTTTTGTGAAACAACACAAAAGATCTTGCAATAGAAAACAAATTCTGTGGTCAAACAGCAAAAAATTAGGATTTTTTTGTTTCCTTTCTAATGACCAGTACTCCTTAATATATTTTCATAGTTCTATCTTCAAAGTGGCAGCACCCTATCCCTTCGTAGCTGGGTTTGGTTTGATGTTGCAGTAGCAAAGAATCTCAGTGCTTGTGCTGCAGATGGAGGTGTCCTTCTACGGCTTGGTCTAAGCCAGCCAAACTTGTCTTATTTGAAAATCATGCTGAAGTGACAATGGGTTTTTGCTGTTGTTGACCGGTTATGCTTTTGCATTTCCCTGATTAATGTCAAGATATTATCCTTTGAACCAAAGAGGTAGAAGTTCAGCTGAGAGTATGTGCTTTTCTCTGTGGCACGGGTGGCATGTCTGTTTTAATCAAGGATAAAGCCCAGAACAAATGTGGTCTTCTAGAAAGGTTAAGAGAGTTTTGATGCCTGAATTTTTTTTTTCTTTTTGCTTGGGGTATTTTTCCTGACAATTAAAATATAAGTTTGGAGAACATTTCTGTTGCTATTGAGATGGGAAATAATTTGCTGCCTCCTAATGATCATCTCTGACTAAACTTAGGGACTTTATGTCATTGGATTTACCAATTCAGTGTCTAACTCTGCTTTAAATTTAATTGTAGGGAAAAGCAGTACAATTTAAAATTGGGGATTTATTTTTAAATTTATAGTTGATAATGTTAAGTGTTGGATTCTCCAAGGATATGCTGGCCTTTTCTTCATCATTTTAAGTCTAAATTAAAGTGGGTATTGACAATTTTATATGTGACTTATTTCTTCTATTGGCTTTCATAAGTAGCCAGTAGAATAATTTATATCTGTTTGTTAAAACATTGGTTTGAATTCTAGAAGTGTGTCTCCTGGAGATAAATTTCAAGTAAACTGGGCATTTTCTCATTTTTCTTCAAGTAAGGAAATATCCTATTTGCCTTTCAAAGAAATCCAATTATTCCAGCCATTTTTTGGAGTGGTAGATGATCTAAACTTTCTAAATCAGTGCTATGGATCCTAGATACACGATTTAGCTCTTTCTAGAAATAATTTTAAGCAAGTGTACTTTTAGCTGTTTATTTCTGAAAGTTGAAGTTTAGTTAGCAAGGGTTTCATTTTGTGGGAATTGTATTTTCGATCACTGTTTGTGGCACAGAATTAGAGAACAGATACATAATGTCAAGAGTCTGCCCATGTGAGATTTGAGATGAAGATGGCAAGAGGAAGAGGCAAGTGTCCCACCCTCTTAGGAATCAGAGGATTTTGGTATCTGAGCTGGCTAAGGCCATTTGTGTGCTGTGGACCTCATTGAAGGATCTGTGACATAAAGAGGGCTTCACTTTCAGGAGTGCATATGAAGATAGATGTTTCCCAGCAGTTCTCTAAAATTAGATCAAGGTTTATCTAACAGTAAATGAGGCTACACCATTAATCTTATATGGAAGTACTATAAAAAATGAAGCTTTTGAGAATTTATTGTGTATTTTGAAGTAAGGACTTAAAAAGCCTTGTGCACTTCTTCACAGAGGGAAAAGAATCTGAAAGAAAGCAGGGAAAAACTCAGGAAGACAATGCCATTTATTTGGCCTGTATTTATTATATCAGGTGGAGTTTACCTCTTAACTGTACTAATCTAAAGTTATATGGTTTTCTTTTTTAATGCTGGAGAGGAGAGGCTTATTTTGAATTACCCATCAAATTGACTTGGGTGCAAATTTTACCTATACCTTATGTTATAACAGTGATTTAGGGTTTTTTAAAATAGTACAGTACATGCACAACATGCAATACATTACATAGTTATAATAAAGCATATAATTCTAATCTAATGTACACAGAAATAAAACATAAGACTTTCTACTTTGCTCAAGAAGAGAAGAATTCTCTCGCCTTCACACAGTTAAAATTCCTATCCTTTACAGGTGCTCTGTGAGAAAAGGTCATGCTTTGTTTAGATAGATAACTCACCCGGATATGTCTGGATTTAAATTTGAATTCTGTTGAATTTTGAAACAATACAAATAGGAAAATGTGTTTCAGATCTAGTTCTAGAGCTTTTCTTGAATTACAAAACATTTTTTAAAGGCTGAATAACTGCTTCTAATTAAAGCATTTCTAATGTTGGGCCTGGGTTGTCTCAGGCTGCTTTTTTGCTAAAGTAGTATTTCTTGAGGTCCTTCAGGGATGACCACTTAATCAAGCTGGTTATTTCCCTTGTTGAATTGCCAAAAACCCTCCAGACAGTTTACTAACTTAGTTGCTGACTGCTCACTGCAAACCAGTAAGCCTAGCTCTTTTGCAGTCATCCATAATTTCTGCTGATTGTCATCTGAGGAACCAAATACACCATGTTTAGATAGAAAAGATATAAATAAAGCTGCAGATTTATATTTATATATTTTGTTTATATTATGTTGTTCTTCAACAATTAAGAATTTACTAAAAGGCATTCTGTTCTTGCCTTTTTTAGCATACGAGCAGAGAATGTGCAGCTCTCCAGGGCTTCATGAACCTACTGTCTTCTGTAATTTTCAGTTCTTGAAAATCTAATTTTTTGAGGTTTGCTGACATTCAGTTGAGATCAAAACATAAGAATACCACCAGCCTAACCCCACACCTTTGCTTGAGGGAAGCTAAAACATTTCTTATTTTTTGTCTTCTAACCCAGAAGAGAAAGAATGATGAAGGAGAGTTAATTATTTCTGAAAGCAGATTTCTTTTTAAAACTCATTTACAGAATTTTACACCCACATATATGTAGATATTTTACAGATGGCGGTGATCTTATCCTTAGGGGTAAAAAGTTAAGGTGTAATTTCAAGCAACTCATTTCAGAATTTTTCCTGGAATAGAATGCCTAATAATTGTCCTCTTTTTCTGCCACATGCAGTAGTGAAAAGGGAGCAATAGAAGTGCTCCAGTTATTCTATCTGAGATTAAAATGGAAATTAAATGTTCCCTCCTCAAAGAAAACTAGCCTTAGGAGCAGGTTTCTTACCATTCAGTTCCTATTTTTTTTTAATAAGCTAAAAAGGATTGTCAGTAGTCACTATACCTGTGTAGATATTGGCCATCCCAAAGAGAACCATCAGAGCAGTGGTGCCTATAAACTTTGAAATGTCTGATTGGAAACACTCCACCTTTCTTATGCAAAAGAATAAAAAGCAAGGAGGTTATTATTACTAATAGTGGTGTACTAATATTTCTGAAGTGGTGCTTCTTGAATGAGTGGCTGTAATGCTAGAATTTCATGTTCATTTGTGAAAGTGCCAATCAACAACTGATGTTTGGTGCAAGTGGTACAAAATGAGGGCCTGAGCTTTGTGGGCAAAAGGCTTTTTCCTCAAAGCCTTAGCAATTAAAAGTGCTGTAAATTGTGCCATTTGGGAGTCTGAGCTGCTGTGCTTACAATCCCTTCTGGAGGGCGCAGGGGAGGAGATGGAGATGAATACATGTGCCTGGAAAGCTGTGAGCTTGGAGATTTCCACAGAAGCAGTTTTCCTATTTTTGTTTTTCATTGCACATCTACATGACAAGGCATGGTGAAAGTTTATTTAAGAAGCCTGAAAACTGCACAAACATTTCACTGCTCTGGGAAGAGCACATGAAGGGGTTGTAAAAGGTTAGGGCATGTTCAGCTTTGGTTTTATCCTAATGAATGTGTGAGCTCTTCAACAGGAAGGACTCCATGGTCGCTCTACACTCAGCAAGGTTTATAAACATCGTGGCCGTCAAGGGCCAGCAATTCTCTACTAATTACCAGCAAACAAATGATTATCAAAGGTACTATTAAGAGGATCTAGGGAGCCTGCCTCCTTGACACAAAATCCATAGAGTGATTAGGGCTTTGCAAAGTCATAACTAACTAAAAGAAGGGTCTTAGAAAGGTTTTCTGATACTTTCCATTATAACAGCTGGAGCTATGCAATTCCATGAGCAATTTGAGTTAGGAGTCTTGTAAAAAAACTACAGTGCTAAAGACTCTGGAAAAAAATTGTTTGAAGAAGTTAAAATATATAATGCTCTGAGAAATTGTTTGTTTGTTTTATTTTAGTTAAGTCTCAGTTGAGGAAATTGCCATTATTTTGCCTCATTATAAATCATTGTTTGATCCCTCGCTTCTGTCTCTGGTCACCAGAGAAGACAGCAGCAGTGGTGGTGCTGGAGGGGAGCAAGGCCTTGCTGTGGGGCTGGGCTTGAAGCTATTGCCTTCCAAAAACCAGACCTGACTCATTCAAGTCATACCTTTGAGAAATTCTCAAGGTAGGTGGGGATGGAAGTCTAAGCTCAGTTTCCACCTGGTACCAAATTGCCCTTCACCCTACACTGATGTGTGAAATGCTGGCTGTGAGCTACTGTTTGAAGGTATCACTGTATTCTATACATTTTACATTATATTTTAAGTAATAATAGTCTGTAAAAGTAACTGATGCATTATTTAAATTACAAGTAACTCTAAGCAAAATTGTGCCCAAGCAAATACACTATTTCTTCCCAGGTGTTGATGAAAGGAAAAGACTGCTTCTTGCACATGTAGAAGGGCAAGAACTGAATCCAACACTCTCTCATTAAATGTAGAACAAGTAATATCTTTTTACTGAAAGAGATTTGATTACTTGGGGCTATAGTAATAATCATTATAAAACCTCACAAATGTGCTCACATTCTTGGTCCCTTTCTGAGTTCCATTGTATAGTGGAGGGATATTTTCAAGGTATTTGCTGCAGACCAGAATATTTAGATGTTTCATAAGGAGGTTCAGTAGTCATTCATTGCATCAGCCTTGCTTTTAGGCCCTCTTACCCTGTGGATATGCAGGCTGACCATCCCTAGATCCAAGCTGGCATGATCCTTGCTCATTGTATTAACTCAGGAGTAAAAGCTGTTGTGGTATTAAAATCTGGTCTAAATGTATAAGGATCATTTAATTTTCTTCCAAATTCTATAGCTCCTCTGATTGCTTCTTTGTTTGGTTTGATTTTGGTTTTAATGCTGATCTCCTCCTGCTCTTCAAACAATAAACTGAGTTATGTAAAAAAGCACCAAGTAAGGGCAGAGGTGCTCACATAAACACCTGCACACACAACAAACCATGTCAAGCAGAATGAGGACTGAAACTGATGTTTAAACTCCCTCAACCATCTCCTCTCCAAAATTAATATTATCTCTCCAGGAAAAGCTTAGACAACTCTTCTCTGCTGTTAAGGCATACTGGTCAGAATAACAGTGATTTCCGAGGTAGCTGTTTTGGTTCCTTGCTGTAATTTGCAAATTAGAGGAGAAGGGGGAAAAAATGAAGGAACCAGTACCTTCTTTCTTAGCTGATTTGTTTTTTTTTTCTCTGAAGTGCTAAAAAGATGAGAGGAAAACATTAAAAACTTAGAAAAGGGACAGATTTAACTTCATTCTGAAGGAGCCAGGCAGTAAAGGAAAAAGGTGTAAAATGTCTTTGTGAGCTACCCTGACTTATGATATTTAGATGTGTGTGATTGCTCTATTGACGTCAGCTGGCAGGGTGGAGTGGTGTTCTTCCAGAGCACTTATTTTTTTCCTCATTAGCAAGGAAGAGCTATTAACCTTTTTTTGGTATTATGTCTAATTGAAGCCACAGCTTCTGCGCCGTGTTTTCATTTCCAGATACTTGAAAGGATCAAGGACAAACTAAAGAGCCTCCTATGACCTGCAGAGCATTAAAACTTATAACCTCTGGGACTGATCTGAGAACAGGATAGAGTTTGGTGGAGATTTTTTTCTCTCCAAATATCTTAATGCTTTACAGAAAAGTGTTTCAGGATCCAAGCTGATGAGCCCTGTCTCTTCCTGTCTCTTTTCTTTCCTTTTTTTTTTTTTGTGGTTCATTTTTTTTCCTGATCAAAGCATCTCAGCAGAGTTTCTTTGATGTCTCCCTAGCTCTAGCTGTATCATAAGCAGTTTGACACAGTAAAAAGGAAAAAAGCCTTTGTGAAAAAATAATTTTCCAAACAAGACAATTTTTCACTCAACCAAGTAAGAAGCTAACAGAAGCAAAGGTTTATACAATTGATGTTGTTTTGATTCTATGCTCAGCCTTCAAGAAATGGAGCACTTATCCAAGATAATTTTTTATACTCCTGTTGGCTTTTCTTCTGGTGATTCTTGTATGGCACCTCTTGGGCTCTCCCCTAGCACTGACCATAGAAAGCCTCCTTGTTCCATCCCAGCTGGGACCTAAACAAGCATGAAGCCTTTTGTGTGGCAGAGAAAATCAGGCCAAGTGTGTTTATGTTGTAAGTTGTTAATAACAGCAACAGCTCTTGGCTTTTGTGAAGCACACACCAGGGAAGGAAGGTAAAGTGCTTTTAAAACAGGCATTAATTGATGTTGACAAGCTTCACCTTCCCTCTTCCCTTGCCATGAAGTTAATAATGAGCCAGGAATGCTGATTGTCTTTAAATCTTCCTCCCCAGATGGTGACCTGCCCCTTGCCTGGCATGGTGGCTGTGCCAGGGCAAGGTGAGGGAGGAGATGGAACTTTTTCCTCTGTTGCTCCAGCGTAGCAAACACATGCCCTGCCCTCTTTTCCCCTGCCCAGAGGGGCTTTTGGCACCAAAAAAGTCTTGCACATCCTGAGACACAAAGTGGCTTTGAGGGAAAGGAGTCTGAGGTGTGTTTTGGACCATCTGTAGAAATGGCTGCTGTTCCTGTAATCAGTTTGCCCTTGCTCAGTTACCCATGGTAGGAAACAACAGGTTGCTCACATGGTAATGGGAATGGTGAGAAAACTGGTTGAGCAGCTGCTCTTCCCTAATGGATTTCACCATCCTGTCATTTCATTTAGTGATAAAAATCTTTGAACCAAGTTGGAATCACAAAAAACCCAAAACTGCCACAAACAACAATCAAACACTTCCCCTTCCCCAAACCCCCAAATCATATACCCCCACCAAACCAGTCACAAAACCTCCCACCCTTTTGGACTAGCGGTGCTAGAATTCAAAAATACCAATATAGGGGAGCTAAAAGCCATTCAAACTATTTATTGTGTCCCCTTTCTATAACTGCAAAGGGAATTTTGTTCATGTACACCTAGAGAAAAGTAGAGTGACTACTTTGCAAGTTACCTGTTGATGCTTTGTGAATATGATACTCTAATCTTATATATAAAATTATGACAAAGTCGTCTGTAGACTTCAGCAGCCTTTGAATTGGACTGAGATTTCACAAACTGACCTCAGAACAGTTCTCCCTATGCACAATCCATGTGCTTTTCTGTGGACCTGAGCTTTCCCTAAAGCTGCTTGGACAAGTTGAACCAGGTAATAAATTCAGCAGAAAACTGTGCTGCATTTGTCTAATTCTTTTTCTGCTGAAACTTTGATCTGAAATGACTTAAGCATGATCTAGAGAAACTATATTTTGATGCATAAATAACACAGAGAGGTTGTACTCATTTGTTTACAAACAAATGGGTCCCTTGAGGTATGGTGGCGTTCACCAAAGTGTGTTTAGTTTTGCATGCTGCCAGTTTTCCCACATTTTCGCATTGTTACTCATTCTTCTCTTTACTCAACAGCTGTTCCTTCATAAAAATCAGCTTGTTGAAAAATATGTAATTTAAAAGCTGTTTTGAAAGCCTGCTTAGTGAAACATCAGCACATGGGGGTGTTAAGTGTCTCTCAACCAGATAATCTTTTGAAAGGCCATTTGTCACAGGGTTTCAGTTTTAAACACAAAATAAAAAGTTACCTTGTAATAAGTAGCTAAAAATATATACCCACACAGAAATACAAATCCCTGGATTTATTGTCTTAAATCCCTCAGTAGAAAGTCTCACTGAAATAAGAAAATCTGTGAAGTGTTGTAATGGAATGCAAAATATATTAAATTACATTCCACCTTGATCAAGGGGTTCTTTGCTAAATAGTCTGCAAATACTTTAGCTGGAGAGCAGGAGAAGTCCATTGCTGCAGAAATGGCTTTTTTTTCTTCCTGTGCCATGAACATAAACAATAGTATGCTGCAATTCCTGGCTCCAAGTCTAAAATCTGATTCTATATCTCTACTAATTTCATCTAACTCAGAGGGAGTCTTATTTAATAATATCAATGTTATAATTGATAGACTAAATGTCTCTATCATTTTATGATAGAAAATTATCTCAAATATCATTTTAGCATCTTTTGTTCTAAAAGGTCTTTGAAAATATCTTTTAACAACCTAATGTAAAATTAGTACTATATAAACTTCCAGATTATTTCAAATTTTCTAATATTGCAATTATTTTAACATAGTTATGAATAATATACAAAGGTGTATAATTGTTAACCTTCCAAGCAGCTAAGGATCCAAACTGTGGCTTATAAATTAATGGCTTCCTTGGGAAAAGAAAATATAGTTCAGTGTCATGAACATTAGACCACTGCTTTATTAAACAAAAAGGACAAGGAATTAGTAAGAACTATATTTTACAAAACTAGACTGATGTGAAAACATAAGGCATGGATATTTAGCATTACTGGGCATGTCCTGGTCTTCTCTTATAATTGTGTTCATGTTGCAATCTTTTGCTTCTATGTAATTTTGTAGTCAGAATACTCAAGGTCCGTTTTGCCCTGCATGCCATCCCTGTGATGGGCCATTGCTTCGTACTTCCAAGCAGGGTGTTCCACTATAGAAAAGGGTTTTCTTCTGTCTTTACATCATTAAATAACATCATTACAATCCATAGCTATCCTGGGGCTTGGAGTTCCAAGCTTTAGTAGCTATGACTGATCTACCTTATGTAAAAGCGGTTGATTCCTTCTACTGCAACTGGATTATAGATGCAGTGTTTGTGAAGTATTGTTTTTATTGCTAATTATCTGAATTGCCACATTACCTATATGAACCAGTTCTGGACCAGGTCTTTGCTGCAATAGGAGCTTTGTAAACATCGAATAAAGAGGGTTTTTCTGCTCCAGAAAGCTTGATATTTATATAAATGATAGGCAGGAGATTCTGATTGACAGGTGTAAGTTGCAGTGATGTGTGGGGACACACACAACACACAAAACCACAGCTGGGAAAAGAGCACTTAAAATACACAAAGAATTCACATATGAACAGTGCAGGAACATAATGAAGATTGGGAAGGCATGACTCCTGGAGCAGACTCGCACTGACTTGACTTATTTTCATTAAGTTCTTTCCTCCAAAGTAACTTTAGAGTGCAACTGGCTACTCTGGAGTTACTCTGAGCAGTCTCCCCGTTTCATATTTCCTATGTGTGGTACCTGAGAAAACAGAATTTTTATTGAATTGTCAAAAATAGCAAACATACTAACAATGAAGGATGAAATCCGCGTGGCTTATTTTCTGTCATTTACTGAGTAGCAAACTACAATTCACAAACCCATTTCTCTGATTTCAGTGCACAGTGCCCCATGTTACTAAAATCATTTGGTTTCTCAAATCTGATTATGTTCATACTATTTCTGAAACAAGACATTTCCCTTTCTGTTATCTTGGTTAATATAATTTCCAGCATGCATTTAGAAGATCAGAGAACATCAATGACTACAGATGCTCCTATTTTTATGGCATATATTGGTCATGGTTCTCCACAGCCAGAGATGACTTAGTTATGGGCTTCTGATTATTAAACCTTATAATAACATAAGGCATGCTATACAATCAATTACAATAAATGTCTTAATTGCCAATATCTACCAATTTCCTGTTATTCTTATCTCAATTATTTCCAAAAGAACAAGTTGCCTAAGGGCGATCGTGGCTGTTTTATGAGCAGAGCCGCATGACTTTAAGGCTGCAGGGGCAATGCATGAAAAGGGGCAGAAGGAGCCTTGAGGATCCTCAATCATACTCACACATTGTTGAATCTCACTATGGGAAGTGTGAAAGGTCCCCACCTTGGCTGTGCACATCCTGGTCCTGAGCCCCTCTGTTTATGTGCTGGCTGATTGGCAGCCTCTGGTGGTCAAGGAGAGATGATGATGGTGGTGACAGTAGTGTCTACCTGCTAAACACCTTTGGGTTGGCTCGTAAATCATTAAATGAAAAAAACATTCAATATTCAGTCTTTCTTTTTTAGCTTTCTTTTCCTTTGATTGTTTCTCCATAGCAATGCAAGCTGGAACAGTCTTTGAGAGAGGACTGAGATTCCTCTGCAAACCCTCTGTGAAACAGCAAGCACAAAAGATCACAGGGATGACAGTGAAATTAAGCTAACACTTGGCAACGTCTCATGCATTGCTGGCTCTGAAGAAACGGGCTGAAGTCACAGAAGCATGCTGTGAAAGATCATCTTGTAAATGCAGGGAGAATATATAATCTGAACTGAAACTGACGAACTATGACATTTATTCCATGAAAGAAATTAAAGTGAAGAGCAATGGAAAAAAAATTGGTCCAAATCTTGTCTGCAGCAGCAATTAGAGCCCAAAACATCCTTATTTCAAGTTCAGAGAATTAACTAAATAAAAAATCTTGTTTTGTTTTTGGCATGTGATCAAGAACATGGAGAACATAGATCTAGGGGTCTTCCTGGCACTCACAAATCCACCCCAGTTTGTGACTTCCACATGTTTTCTCTGCTTGTGTCCCCCTATTTCCCATGTTCACGTATTGCTGTTGTGATCTTCACCTGTGAACAATTCAAGGTGTTTTCTGCACATTACAGGCTTCCACTGGTATGGGATGTAGCCACTGAGTTTAGTTGATACATAATCTTTGCATGAGATATCAAACAAGTCAGAGGTCCAGAAATAACTGAATTCAGACCAGATTCTCAGATGCATATCCAAAGTAAATAACACTTGCTACTCTCCATAAGGAGCAACACTGTCCTCAGTAGATTATTCACAACAAAAAGTGAGTATTTGAGAAAAAAATTATTGGGCAAGGAATAGCATATCATTCACTATGGAGAAAAATATAATAAAAACACCAAGGATATCTTTGAAGCTACTCGGCTTTCAATTTATTGTCAAAAAACAGGACACTTATTTCAATGAATTGTTACTACAAGGAAGAAATACTCAAGTTTTCCTGCTCTTTATTAGAGTACTTCAACTGGCTCTTGTGCTATAGAAAATTAATTAATTAATCAGTTAGTGTGACAGGTCTAATTGTGGGAACTTGCTAGGTTTTTATAGAGTGATAATCGAGGATTGAAAATACAGTGCAAAGCGTGTTTGGGCAGGTTTGAACAGGTTTGGAAAATATGCCACAAGAATATAGGACAAGCTGACTAGAAAGGGCAAGGAAAATTATTTGTTATTCTTCTACAAAGATGAAAAAATTATGTTTCCATTGGTAAAAAGTGGAGAGATAAAATTATTAAACAAAGCAGGAGACAGTAATGCAGTTTGAAAGTAAGCAATTTTGGTGACAGAAGGAAAATTATTGTTTGCTTTCAGTTTTCTGATGCATTTTTCAAAATTGAATCAAAAGTCCATTCATAGGAAGCTTTTCCTCAATAAGGAGCTACCTAAATGGGTGAAATATTTAAGTTCAAAGGGTGTTTTTTGAGTTGTTGTGGGTTTTCTTTTTTTTAATGTTATTTCTTTACATGAATAAAGTTTCTGTCATAGAAGAGCATTTGGTGTTCTGAAAATTGAAGTAGAGAGCAGGCAAGCATTTAAATTTTTTTTTGGCAGAATAAATCATAATGAAAAAGTATTGAAATATTATTTGCCAGTTAGAAAGCTGCAGAAGTCAGGAATCACATCCTGGCTTGTGTATTTTGTTAAAATTTCATTCTACTGTCCTGAGGGCCCAAGTTCTTTGGGCTGTGATTGACAGAGAGATGCTGGGTGGGATAAGTGGTGCTGAGCAAGCTCTTCCCGTTGGCTCTGGAAGCTGTCTGAGCAGATGGGTCTTAGGCAACAGGGACATGAGCCACGGGCTTCAGAGACCAAGGACCAACTCTGAGAAGTCCTGATTCTCCCACCTTGTCTTTAAATGGGCAGCTTCAGTGATTTAAAATTTGAAAATAACTTTAAAATTTATGGTATTCACACATAAAAGTGTCAGTCTTGCTTCAAGTTGGAATTATTTTCTGAGGCTGTGGCTTCATGGAAGTCTTAGGCTTGTTCTGGTCTTCTACACAGATGGCAAGTTAACAAAGTGCTAGTGATAAAGTTTCTAAGATTTTCTCCTTTTCCCTTAGGGGTTTCTATATTCAGACTGATCTGGTGAGTGGAAGTTCTTGCCCTTGATTGACAACAGGAGTTCTTTATTCATCCATGTCCCCTTTATGCAATTTCTTGCTCATCAGGATGCATCCTTCTTGATTCCGAAGGAAGTGATCCTTGAATATCAACCAACTCTCTTTCTTCTATGAAGGACCTTTTCTGATGGGATTACTCCAAGATTCCTGAAGAGGCTAAATAGAACTCTCCTGAAATCCGTAGCTACAATATCATTAGCCTCCTTCCTCCTCACCCAATGCAGATCTCCACGACCTCATGGTCACAACAGCCAAGGACTCCCCCAGCCTTCACATCTCCAAGAAGGCCCTCAGTGTTGTGAATATGAAGTCAAGGAGCCTACCATTCCTTGAGGGATCCTTCCCTGCTGGTGTCAGGAAGTTATCATCAGTGCTTTCTACGAATGCCCTGGACTGTTTGTACTTTTCCAGTGGATGTCAGTGTAGTGAAATTTCCCCACAAGAACCAGGGTCTGTGACTGTGAGGCTGGTTCTAGTTGCCTGTAGAAGTTCTCACCCACCTCCTCCTTGCACTTTTGTGGCCTGGAGCAAACACCCACACCAGTGTCACCCTTCCAAGCCAGCTCTTTTGTCCTGACCCATAAGCTCTCACCTCGCTCGTCACCCACCCTGAGCCAGAGCTCAGCACACTCCAAGTGTTGCCTCATGTAAAGGGCAAATCCCCCTCTGTGTGTTCCTGGTCTGTCCCTCCTCAGGGATGTGCAGCCCTTCATGACAACATTCCAGTCACGGGAGCTGTCCCACCAAAATCTCCAAAATCGCCCTGAGGTCAAAGCCCTGTGACTGCAAAGAGATCTCCTGTTCCTCCTGTTTGTTCCACATGACACATGTGCTGGTGTACAGGAGCTTCACAGAAGCATTTGACTCTTTCTGTTTCCCAGTAGGGTTGCAAAGGGGTGTCCCGAAGTCCTGTCATGTGGCTTTGGGTGCTTGTACTGACTGAAGGTGTCCCCTCTAAAGGCTCCTTTTGCTGTTTGGGTGTTCGCTATGATTCTGTCCTTTGCACAATTTATCTCTGTCAGGTCTGGTTACTTGTCTCCATCATGGTTACATCCCCAACCCCCTTCAAATCTAGTTTAATGCTCTCTCTAAGAGACCTGCTAAGAATTTTTCCAAGAAGCCAATCTCTTTATACATCTCCTGACCTTTTTGTCTTGTACGCAATAATAATAAAAAAAATCCAACTTGCCAGCAGCTCTGTCTGAGGTCAAAGAAAAAGGGAAAGTGGATTACTAACAATAGACCATCCCCTAGCTAAACAGTTTCAAATTTTGATTAAGTATAAGATGGAAACATATTTTGGACACATGGTTCTCTGCCGGACCTTGAGCATTTTGAAGGACCAAGAGTCCTTGAAAGTATTTCTGTGTATGAACAGGAAGGAAGTTTTTTCTCACTCAAAATCATGTTATTTAGTCCTGTATTAATACTGAAAAAACTCTGAAAGAGTAAAAGTATGAATCTATTCATTGGTTAAAACATATGGATGTAGCAATGAACATAACCACTTGCTTAATACTAAATATTGAATGAGGCTTATTTCTTTGCTTAAAATTAACTCCTTTCCAAATTTTTTATTTATTTTGGGCCTAAATTTTTCTTTTATGCTTGAAAATAGGGTAATCCGGATTAGAGAAATACTAATTTCATGTAACCTGTCTTTGTGAGATCCTGCTTCTTCGAAATGTGTTTCCCATGTGCTATTTTTGAGAGCCATTGCTTAGCTATTTCATCAGTTCTTTTCCTTAAATGTGCTGGATAAAGCCAATACATCACATGTTTACGATGTGGATGGGTCAGTGTAGATGCGCCTGCTGTGAAATCCTGTGGGACTCAGTCTGCCATGTTTGTATGTGACAATTTCCAAGAGGACCCCAGGAAAACTTTTTAACTGCACCCCTATCATTGAACTGCCTGCTTGCCTCAAAACTTTTATGGCCTAAAACTGCTGTTACTGCTTGTAGGAGAGCTCAGTGGAAAATGTGTTTTTCCAACACTTACTTCACTGGGAGGAAATGTAATCCATGACACTCTGCTCTTTAGCTTGTAGGGTCCAGGATATGAATGCTTTATCAGAAATTTTCCAAACAGGAAGGGACTTGTTGACCATTATCAAGCTCCTCAGTGATAAAGTAGAAAAATGTGGGAGTATTTCACTCTAAGAGTTGCACCTGGACATTGAGAGCTCATAAACAGATGGGGTTTTTTCCCATTTTGTAATTGGCGGTCCTCATTAATCCAGTTTAGACATCCAGAACACCTGGTATGGAAACAGCAGAAGTGCCAGTGGGTCAGCTTGGATATATCAGGACAATTACATTCCCTTTTGGCAAGTTGGGTTTTTTTGGTGTTTGCTATCTGGTGTTTATTAATGTCTCATGCTGCTGTCTTTAAAAGCAGTAAGAAAAGCTCATAGGTGATCAAGCAATTTTGCATTCCTGGTAAAGTGGTGTATCCAGTGTTAATTTAATTGGACATCTGCAATGCAGAATTGAAGCTGCATGGGACATAAGAGCAATGAAAATACATTCATACAAGTTCAGAACCTTTTTAGTCACTTCCTTTTTAACTCAGTGGTCTCACTGAGCCTTAGGAGAGAGAAGCCACCCGGGTTTTCTTGAGTTAAAATCCACCTAGACCTTGAGTATTCTATTTTGGCATTGTTTTTGTTTTATATCCATATAAATGTGGTTCTTTGTAGTCCTGATATGCAGGCACCTTTTTATAACACTTAAGAAACCTGGGGCTTAACTCTGATAGGAAGCAAACACAACTATGATAAAGCATGCTTTGTGTAGTCTTTGTAGCAATAAATAATGAATCTTATAATTAAAGGATGCTCAGCACCCCTCTAAGAGCAGTCAGCTGACAATACTCTAGCTGATAAAATTATGGTGTGGGTATATTGGTGATAAGATAATAAACTTGATTACTTCTCAACCTCTAATTTTTCATGTGGGTTCCAGCACAAATATAATTTTCTTAACTACTCTCCTTGCGCCAATATATGCATCACTTAATACTTGGCCCCGGTTGTGTTGGCAGTTCTTTACAATTAATAAAATGTAAATCATAACAATTGTTGGATGAGTTGGATGTGGCTCAGGATAGCTTGCAGTGCACTTATTAAATATTAAACATGACCTATGGTCGTGCATAATAACATCCATTGATGGATTCATAGCATCTATGCTTGGCCCACGAGGTGGCCATTTGTAACTTCCACAGTAAATGTCCCAGAATGGGGACAGTGTCCCCAGATGACACCTTGCAATCCCATCTGTTCTTGAGATACTGTGCATGTATTGTTACCATGAAAACAGCACAGTTCTACTTTCTGATTTAGCAAACCCTGAGAACTACTTGGGCTTAGCTGCTTAACTTTCAAGTGTTTTCATATTTCATATTGTGCTAAGGGAACAGAATTGGTGCCAACAATCAAGTATAAAGGGGGCTGTCAGCTCAGACAAAGCCCCCAGCTCCACGTAGAAATATCTGAAATAATGAACTCTTTGCTCTAAGTCAGCAGCAGAATTTCTACTTTTACATGCATAAAAGAGTGTAATCACATGGAATTTAAATATATTTAAATTCTTACCCCCCAAATCAATGTTCTGCCCCAGTTTCTATGAGTTTAGGAAGGAGTTACCAGAAAAGAAATCAGTCTTTCAGTGTGATAACCAGCAATGATGCACAGGCCATGAAAGTGTCCCCAAGTGTACTGCAGTATAATCAAGAATATTCCATTCACTTGCAGCATATCAAGTGAAATCCTCACCTTTCTGAGGCTGTTGCAGGTTTTGCAGTCAATCACAGCGATTCATCCACCAGACTGCCTCAAAGCCAATAATGAAATATGTTTCATTAATAACTGCTGGGTAGAGAACTATATTCAA
Organism: Camarhynchus parvulus; assembly: GCF_901933205.1. Lineage (NCBI taxonomy): Eukaryota > Metazoa > Chordata > Aves > Passeriformes > Thraupidae > Camarhynchus > Camarhynchus parvulus. Next base: position 20,539,653 of record NC_044573.1, on the reverse strand, counting down.
AGGCCATACACTGCAGTTTTCAAAATTAAGTTATTCAACAGGAACAAATACATTTCTGTTGGAAGAATCTCAGAGATGAAAGTGGTTTCTTTGGATTTTATATGCATTTTATGAGCCAAAATTTTGTGCTAATTTTCCGTAAGCAGCCTGACTTTCACATTATAACTAGAAACCATTGGGTTCTTTTTAAAATAGTGTTGCAAGGCAGTCTGAAGATCTCATCTGGTTTACATCCCTGGAGGCTGAAAGTAGGAAACTTTGGAGCCTCTGAAGGATATCTCGAGGATCGATAATCTGTAGAAAAAATTCACAGAGAATTCCTGTTTCAGGAAAATGTACAGCATGCCTTTTTCTTCAGTGAAAGAAGGTTTCTGGAGGCATGAAGGCATTTGTGTATATTCCCAGGTTCTTGATGTGAAAAGTAAAAGGAGGCTTGTGCAGCTGAGTTGGTGTGCAGTTTTAAAAAGAAAAACTGAAACCCTAGGTGAAATACAAGACTTCCCATTCTTATGTAGGAAAAAAATTCATGAGTCAGTCACTAGTAGATGGTAAACTTCCATAACTCATCAGTAAGGCTTTGTATTGCTCACATTTCACTGTGGATGGCTTAAAAACACACATTAGAGCCTGAATTAAGGCAGTAGCATTATAAAAATCTATCACCTTCCTCTGTATTTCGGTGGCAAACATTCATCTTTTGAGTCATCATGTGGTTTTGCACATTTTCCTGGCTTGATATCAGTCTCCAGGATGGGATGGGAGGATCCAGTGCTGTTCTGCTGCCTTGTGTGGTGAGGTGTGCTCCATCTCCATCTCAACCACACACAACTTTGTGTTGGGAAAGGAGAGAGATGGGAAGTCCAAGCCAGGAAACACCACTCTATTCTGATCTTGAAGGTGGCACTAAAATCTAACAAATATTATGCAGTTTCAGGGCACCACTGCATCCCTCAGAGACACCTGATGAATTCAGGGCAAAATCTTACTTTTTTGAGAGGGCAAAGAGTACAAACTTTGTGATGTTTTCGTGCACCAGCAGGACAAAACAAAGCAAATACAAAACAGAGATTGTATCTGGAGGGCAGTTTTAAACCAATTCTGTATTAACGTGTCTACCAGAAAACCCTGGTGAATATGTCGGCAAATGTGGGCAGATTAAAACGCACAGACATTCTTCAGGAAAAATCCTCCTCACATTAAGCATGAAGGAGAATAAAAACATAATGAAATTTTTGAAATTTGGATGAGAATAAAATAAAATTATGTTGCTTTTGTAATCCTTGAAATCAAATCCAGAACACTCCAAGACAAAACTAAGGAAACAGGTCAGAGCAGAAGCAATTTGGGCAAAAATGGGATGTTACTGTTAATAATGTGCGCTGTTTCTGATTTGGAGTTCACTTTTATCTGAAGTAGGATTTTTTATTTTGATATATGCTGTGGTATTTGTGGATTGTTGCTCTTAAGTTACATATACTGATTAAGAAGCTGTGAATCCAACAACAGATGTTGGATCTGCATTGTTACAGATGGAACACAGAAGGTACTTCTGTTTATTTAAACTTTTATTCTGTGTTTACAAATGTGTAATTAGGATAGTATTGGGACTTCCTACTGTACAGGTACATAGGAAACAAGCTGATATTTAGCCAGATTTTAGTAAGTGACTGTACCTTTGACAAATAACAGAAAAGTTTTAACAGTTCTCTGACCAGGCAGGGATGAATAAAATCAAACTGGGAGAAGCCTGTACGAGGCATGGCTGAGGCACAAGGTGAAAAATATATTTCACTTGTTCTTTAATTCTTTCCTGGAAATGAAAAGGACTTTTCTATCCACAGTGATTAATTAGTCTTCTTTCTCACAGGTTTAAAAGAAAAAGGAGTAAGATCTTTGGAGGCAAGTGTGTCCATAAATTGTCAGCAGCAATTTGCATTGTTGATGTATTTTGTCTCACAGAAAATGATGTGTGAGAGGCTGACCATGTGCTAGAAGGAACTTCAAGACATAATGATAATTTATTTGAAGGGAGGAGAATAACTATAATTAAAATACAACCAAAAAACCCCCCAAACCCCTACAACCTGAAAATAGCTGTAATGATAGCACAAGAGGTAACAGAAGATGCAGTATGTGAGAGTTTTAATGCAATAAATCCAGGACCCTTAGCCATGTCCTTAAATGTACTGCTTTCAAGTTTTGATCCTCCTGATTGCTGGGAGAACCTTGAAGCATAGAATATGAATGAGTGGTGTCTTTTCAGTTTAGCTATTCCAAATGGAAGACAAAAGGAGAGCAATACAATTTCAAGTACCGATCAAGCTGCAATCTCAGTAAAAGGAAGAATTAGCCCCTTTTCTGAGCCTTAGGCTAGCTGCTATTCCATGTTTAGAGGGCCAAAGTCTGATTAATCCTGGCAGAAGTACTGTGGGAGGGAAGGGATGTTCTGAATACCTCATTTGGCCTTTTCTGGCCTTCTGTACCAGTGTGTATCAAAAATGTATAAATTCCAACTCTTAATGCTTGATCATCTTTATTTGTGAGTGAAATAAAAATGGGGTCCAAGTGTAAATGAGGATCAGTCCTGTCAACACTCGCAATTCAGATTTTTAAGCATAACAGTGATATAAATATTTTTATTGTCTCACTCCCATGGACTGTTGAGAAAGCGAAGAGCGCTTTCCATCAGCACAGAAAGATCACATCATCCTAAAGGGAGTCAGACAGACTCTCCTTGAATGTCTCTTGCCATCAATTTCCTTCAAAATTCCAGTGTTTCATTTGTTCAGTTTGCAAATGGCTGCCTCTATCTCTCCCCAGATAACAGGGGACAATTTAGAGTGAAATTCCATTTGGATGTGATGGTGCCCCTTGAAGGTTTATGCAGGTCCAGGTTCAAGAATGCAGTATCTCGGAGCTGAGGGAAAGATGTGGCAGACAACAATACTATCCATAAAGTGGTCCTCAGGAGACTACCATAAACTTTAAATGGTTGTCTGCAGGAGTGGGCATTCTCAGCCTCTATGAGGCACTTTGTTTCAAGGCTGAACCAAAACCTTTTCTTCTTATGTCCACCTGGAATTTCTCTTGCTGCACTGTTCAAAAATTGCCTCTCATTCTTTCTCTTTGTGCCACCAAGAGGAATTCTGCCTTCTTGATAGCTCCCATTCAGCAGCAGATTGCTCCTAAACCTCTCTACATCTAAGGCAAAGTCCAAATTATGTAATGATTTAGACATTAGTGTCTCTTTATCTCCACAAACATTTTAATTAATTTATAAAGTAATTATGCACAAATTTTGCGTATTGTTAAGCAGGCTAGTATAAACCAGGTACAAAAAAGAGTTGTGCCAGATTACCTGTTCAGAATTATTTTAATTTTTTTCATCTTTAAAGTTTAAATTCACAAGGGTCTCCAAGAAAGATCTATTATTGCATACAAAGTACTAGTACCTGTTTGCAGTCCATTGAGATGAAAGTCTGGAAGAAGTATAAGTGGTAAAAATTAGCAGTAAAATCACTCCATGCTCTCTCACTCCAATTTTGGATAGATTCTGACCTCTATGTAATCTGTGGTTGCGGTTGTTTTTAGTCCTCTAGGCCTTAAGACTTCCATCAAAAATGTAAGTTCCAAATTATGAAGAAATCACATCAAAATGAGAAAAAAAATCATCTTTCCTTTCACTCAAAATGAAATATTATATAAAGCTACACTTCAAGCCCTCATTTCATTGAAGTTTTTGGGGCTTCTTGGGCAGCACTGGCAAACGAGGCAGGGGCTGTGCTATTCCCTGTGCTTTATGGGGCCCTGTGATTTAGTGAGCAAGCTGCTGCAGCCAGTCAGCAGAAATCTGCTGGAGAATGCCCAACACCACGAGATTATATCCTTATATTGACATGCCTGATCATCTGGGGCATGTGAAACTGCTCTGTGTGGGTGGCCCTGCTGCTGGATCACATGGGAGACATAAAAGGGGACAAAAAGGATCCTCCCTGCTTTTGTCTGGTCCCTTTGCCCAGGGGCAGTGTTGGGTGAGGGATGCAGGACAGGAAGGTCAGTCAGGGAGCACTGAGGCAGTGGCCATGCTCAGTGCCATGGCAGCAGGCAGGATGCACAGGTGGGGAAAAGCACATGGGAAATGCCCAATGTCACCGTGAGGCCACTGCCATTGTCCTAGATGGGTTGTAGCAGTCAGGAGAGGTTTCCCATCACTGGAAAAGAACAACCATATTCAAAAAAAGAGGAAGAAGGAAGAACTGTGGAACTACCAGTTGATCCTTGAGAAGATCACAGAGCAAACTCTCCCTTCTTTAAGGGAGAATGTGTCTGGGAACACCCTGTGTGGATTTCCTGGGGAAAATGTTGCTTGTCAAACCCCATTGCCTTCTATCATGAAGTGTCTGTTCCAGTGGGTGAGGTGGGAGCAGTGGGCAAAGCTCCACCTTAATCCAGCTTCCAGCATGATCTCCTGTGGTTTCAGTGTACTCAGACTGGGTGGGTGAACAACCAGTCCAGTGACAAATGGTTGGATTGCTGGACTTCAGAAGGAATAGTCTGCAGCTGTTGCCTGGATACAAGTGATACTCTAGGTTTTAGCAGAAGCAGCAGTAATGTGCATTGTCTTTGTTTCTAGATGATGGGACAGAGCCAACTTTTACAAGCTCACCAATGACACTAAGCTGGGGAGCAGGGCAAGGAGACTCAGAACCTGGAGATGCTCAGAACTTGCCTGTTTGAGGATCTAAGCAACTTAATCAAACTCTGGAGGAAGCCCTGGGGAGCAGGGGTTGGACCAGATGATTTACAGAGGACCCTTTATTATCCCACATTTCTATATGTTCTGTGAAAGAAGCACATGTGGTACATACACACACAATATATCAGGGTTTTTTTAGTTAAGTAGTGTTCACCTTTATTGTAGGGACAGAGCTGCAGAAAGCCCTTCATTGACTGAAACTGTGCTCCTATGTGAGCAGATGTATAAGATTTATCATTTTAGACAGGCTTACTCTATATGTGCAGAATCTTCTTGTCTTTAAATTACAAAGTAATTTTGTTCCTTGCAGAAGTAATGAACCACAAGAGATGTCATTAATAATGCCCCCTTTCAGATGTCCTAGATTAGAAACAGTGTGCTAAAACAATATTTTTACCTATCGATCATCCTCGAGGCAAGAATTTATCATACTTTTACAAATAGTCCCCTTTGGCACTGCAGCTCTGTCTAATACAAAGTCTAACAAATTTGCCACCTCTGTCAGCTTCTACCTTCTCTATGGTAAAATTTACTTTTATTTTAATTACTTTTACTTTAATTTGGGCCATGGACTTTGTAGACAGAAATTCAAAGTGGTTAGATACAGCTTGTACCAGTCTAGAAAACTGAAAACTAGTGAGGAAACCTTGCCCAAACAAGCACAAGAGAAATTGGTGGAGATTTAAATCAGGTGTGACCATATCTAGCTCTTAGTCACCAAGGCAAGCAGCTCTGGAAAAGAAAAAAAAAATAGAAGAAAAAACTAATATAGTAACAAACCTCCCAAAGAAGTTTCCCTCAGCTCGTTACTGAGCACTGTTGGTCAAAAGCAGATGAGAACTGGGAAAAAAGAATTCCTGAGAGATGAGTGGACTGTGTCCAGGGCAAAATCCAGCCTTTAGTACTGTGAGTTCCTGAAACCTTGTTGGTAACATGAGGCCTTGATGTAAATGGAGAAGTGAGGTTTTGTTTGGCCACTTTTTTGGGTAAGGTGAGGTTTTCTTTGGTTGCTGCATTTCCCTCTCCAAAAGGTAAAAGCTGAATGAGTCCACCCTATTTCATATTTAAGAGGGGTGGAAGGGCACAGTCAGGAGCCTGCCTACATGCCTGGCAGCACCTTTCAGTGAGCACAGCTGCAGACCAGGAGTTCCTGGTGGGCTGGGAATGCCAGAGGCAGAAGAAGGTGAGGGTAGGACATGGGACCTGCTGCAGAGGCTGCCCGCGGAACGAGCAGCCCCAGGCTGCTGAAGGCAGTGTCCACTGATGATTTGTAGCAGAGGGGAGAGTCAGAGGGCTCTCACCCCCTTCCTTTCTGCTCAGTCCAGAGAACTGGCAGCTCTGCAGTTGTGTTAGATGCTGTTTCCTGTGAGCTGTGAGCACCTTGTGTGCTACCAGGAGGCCTCGCACTCTTGGTTACTGACAAAGAAGTACTGGATAATCTGCTGAACTTCGATTATTGCTAATTAGGTATCCATACTCTGATTCATTTGGAACCATTTCTGTTCCTTGATTCCTATAAAAATAAGATGAGAAGCTCTAAACCAAATTATTTTGTTCATAATGCAGTTACCACTAATGAACAGCTGCCAAAAAGACAATTTTGTCTAAATAGTGTAATAACAATTTGCCAATGGGCAACAATGTAAATGAGCTGTCCATCATGCAGCACTATCTGAAATTGAAAAAAAAAGGAGATTTCTTCCTTCTCCTGATTTTGTTCTTACATAGACTGAATTTGACAGGTTGTGGAAAAAATCACTGCAAGCTTATACAAAATATTGTGACTGATATATGTCTTGGGAAAGGAGCCAGAGATCAGAGTCTGTAACTACTCAAAATTGTCTAGGTGCTTTATGCTACCAACTTGCTTACAACTCACAGTAAGGGAGGTGACAAACAGCTCTCCTCAGCAATGATTGTACAGAGTTTGAAGCTTGAATAGCTTCTCAAAAATGCTTGTAAGCCTGTGCCAGAGGAGAGAACCAGAACCCTGCAAGCAGACACAGGGCTGTTGCTTAGTGCTATAAGCCAGCTCCCAGCTAGTCCTCTTGACCCTGGAACAAAATGCCTAAATTCTTATCCCTAAACCCAAGCATAGGAGGCAGGTAATTGGCTGCAAAAATTGAATGGTAACACACTACATTTCAGATATTTGTTACGTAATTACTTTAGAATTTATTTAATCTGAAAAAAAAAAAAAATCTTCTCTATGAATGGATCTGCTGCAGGGCTGATTTCACATTTTCCACATATTTCTTTTCTGCCTCAAATGCATCAGCTGTGTTGCTAGAATGCTTGTCTGCATATTCTGCTGGTAGCATATGTTTGAGAAAGTCTCAATAAAAATCCATAAACAACCTGAGAAGAAATTGGCTCTTTGGAAGATCCTTCTGTGCTACTGTTCTGCTGTCGTTTGGCAAAGGGGAGATGACAGAGCTCCAAGGTGGTATAGAGTGAAGTTGAGGTGCTAGATCAAAGTCCTTTAAAAAAGAAAAAAAAAGCTAAGAGCAAGTGAACAAAAATCCCCACGAAACAAAACAAACCCTCTGAGTTATTTGAACTCCATTATTTTATTTTGACTCAGGAATTTCTGTGTGTGGGTGTTTCTGATCGCAGTGAACATTTGGAGAGGTGGTGCTTTCTTGCATGCTGGCAGCAGCTGTGCCAGGTCTCTCCAATGCTGGGGTGCCCCTCCAGCTTGCTGCTGACCCCCCTGCCCTGCAGAGCTTGCCAGGGCGCATCCCGAGGGCAGCTGCCAGCAGCTGCCTGTCCTTTATTTCAGGTGGGATGGGACAGAAACAGTGAGTGTGCATTAGCTCATCCCTGTGTCTGCTGCACCAGCACGGTGTCAAAATAAACATTGCTGTCCCTGCAGGAGTCTGGCAGCTGGCTTGCTCTGTCCTTCCCTCGGAGAGCAGGAAATCCAGAATGCCTTTCCCAGGCTAAGCAGAGGCAGATATACTGTAGCGGTGCAAGGAGATGGATTTATGTGATTGCAAAGGACAAAACACAAAGAAAGCAGTACCTTTAAAATAAAATGTAGGGGAATGTGTATGTGTTTCCTGTCTCTGTGATTTCTACCATGGTTAGAGCAAGCAGTGTGGCAGGAGGCAGGGACAGCAGAAGGGGGTTGAGGGGAGACTCTTGCTTGCAAAAAAGTGCTGCTTGCTGGTACAGGACTAATGCCAGTTCATAGGGCTGTTTAATTCAGCATATTGGCAGAAGGACTCTTCTTTGCAAGTAGATATTTTTTAATAATGTCCAGTATATGACAATTTAAACTTTCTAATAGAGTCCAGACAGTGCCCTACATATACCTTCTGCTGTTACAATGTAATAACATTTTGCACTTATTGATTTAGCATGCTATCTTTTAAAAAAGACAAAATGCTTATCTGTGTAAAAATGCTTAGTTCAAATAATCTACATAGCAAATGCTTAGGCTTGATAGCTCATATTGCCATCAGATCCAAATTGTCATATGATCTTAGGGAATCCTGCACTGAAGTCCCCCTGGGTATAACCAGGGGCAGAAGCAAAGGGGTGTGAAGTGGGACACAGGACAGCAGAGGATGTTTGTGCCTTTAAAAATTTCTAGGTGCTTTTCTACATGATATGATGAAGATGACCTAATTCATTTGATGTTGTGTTATTTTTATTCTACCAGTCTTGAGGGTTTTTTCTTTGCTTTCCTTTTTCTTTTTTATCTTCCCCACTCTGAGAGGTAGGAGGCTTATCTATGACTTACCCATGCTGTGCAGGACTGATAGACTTCTCTGTGCCTCCATTCCTTTCTGAGAAGCTTTTTTAGCTTCTTTCAGTACAATTCAGTTGCAATTTCAGTACATCAGTTACTTTCAGTACAATTTAATAGCGAGGTTTCTCTAAGGCCCATGAAAACAGGTAGGCAGATAAAGATGCAGACTAACTGTGGTTCTCTCACTGCTTAGTTGGAGCTTCATTAGGGAGTCCAGACAGGAGAGACCACACAAAAACCCCCTGGTAGTGATAGGTTTGGTCAGAACTTGTAGCTAAGACAGCAAGCAGGAGGCAGAAATCAATAAGAAAGCTGCCTTCATTAGCTCCCCTGCTCTGCAGCTCTTTGTTTTCCCTTGACATGTTGCACGTAGGGATATTTACACCACTGTTTCCTAGCAAGTCTTGACTTCTCATTGACCTCATTTTGTCTCCCCCTTTTTTTTTTTTAAATTTTATTTTGGATAAAGGGTCCTTTCTCCTCCATCATTTGCTCCAAGTTATTTTCTAGTCTCCTGGAGTATTTTCCACCTTGGCTCTTGTTATAGAGCCAATTCTGATTATGATTTGGTGCACATAAACAACTTATTTTCTGTGAAAATTAGTTAAACTGGTTTCTAGTGCCTAAAGAAAAGTTCCTTCTGACAGGCTGGTGGAAAGAGGCAAAGAGCCTTGAAAAGCAGGCAGACATGAGAGAAAAGCAAGACAAATGGCCCTGATTTTGTTCACAAGCTGTATGGGATTTGAGGGAAGGCAAATTAACTGTCTCCTCATTTAGTTAAGGGTTCTCAGCGATGGCAACAGGAGTGTTTTTCTCATCAAATGAGGAATGAGTGAAAACATAAGATGATTTGGAGCTGAACATATTTGCAGTTGTTTATATTTTTGTCTAGCCAGATACTTCAACATTCACTATCATTTGCCCTACAAGCTTAAATTATGAATTATTTAAGGTAGAGAAAATATCTTTCATTCCATTAGTGCAGTTCATAGTACAGTGTGATGCTGATCATGGCTGTGGCTTGTACATTGCACAGATGCAAAATAAGGGAAGAAAGCAGAAATTTTGGGGTTTTCTTCTTCTTTCCTTTTTTCTTCAAAAACAAATTATGTATTGGGAAGTACATGCACAAGAGTCTGAGTGCTGAAAGACATTAGCTTGCAAAATCAGAAAGTTTCCCCAGTGGCTTTGTGAGCTAAGAACTGCTTTTCATTTTTGCTATTTCTTTAGAAATTGGAATTTCCAACTTAACATGTGCTAAACTCTACAGCATGCAAAATGCATCTTGTGTCAGCCAGGAAATAAGTCCCTGGGTACTTGTTAATATAGGGACCATGAAAAAAGGGGAGCTTTTTGGTCTTATATTTGGCCTGGAAAGGTTTTTCACATGTGAATTGCCCTGGCACTACCTTTTGCATGAGTGTTTATCCTGTAGAAGACTTTAAGAGGGCTCAAGAAAATTATGCAAACCCCTGCTTTGCGGGTTACTTGTAGATAAACCAATCCTGAAGCTAGCGTTAGATAAAATTATTTTGGAAGTAGCAACAACATAGGAGTATGGTGTCTAAAAAATTATCTTTCCTCATTGTAAGGACACTAGATTACACTGTTTTAACTATTTTTTTATTATTCTAATCCTCTGTTTACAACTGGTCTTGTTTGGAGGTAGGGGGAGAATGGTTGTGCATGAAGAACATTCTCCTCTTGATCCAGCATTCAGCTCACTTTTTGTGAACTACTGTAGACCCACCACAGATAAAACAAGGAAAAGGTGTTCCCACATTCTTGTGGCACCACATGCTAGATTTTTGCTTGTATGTTCATGGTTAAACTGATTTAGGGCCAAGATCAAACTGTCTCCCCAGACACCCCTAAGAGCCGAGCAAAGATTCGGAGAAGATTTTTATTTGTTTTTAACACTTCTTTAGATGCCATGGTGCCATCTGTTCCCAAGGTCCTCCTGGAGCTCTGCTTAGGAAATCTGAGGGGGTCTGAAGTGTGGCAGTGCCCTTGACATGGTTGTAGCAGATGATTTTCTGCAGTTAAAGCATTTGGTAAAACGTGCTGGGAAGGTGCTGTATATTGAGAAAAGCTCCAAGGCACAAACTGTGCTACTTTCAGCTCTGTTACTTTTGAGGAGGCTGCAGTAGCTCTGTGTGGCAGTATGGTCGTGTATGTAAGTGTATAAACTTGTTTAGATCTAGATCCAGGATATTTAAAATACCATTTTGTTCCATTCTGTGAACAGACCCTGAGTTTAGCACTGTTTTAGTTGGGGCCTTTTGTTTGTTTTGGTTTTTTTAATTGATTTATATTTTAACTGAAGTGGAAACAGTTTAGCAAACCCAGACCCTTGCAAACAGATTGTGCTGACTATGAGGATAAGTTTGTGGGCTGAGTTTTGTATCTGCTGAAACTATAGAAAAATCTTAGCGTGAACTGCAAGCTAAGACGATGTTGTTGCTCAATTTGCTTTAACTGAAAGTGTCTGCAAAAGATCAGACTAATTAAGGCTGTCTCTGAGGGCCTAAAAAATGCACATTCTTATTAAAACACCCTTGAGCTTTTAATTATTTTCAGGTGGAAATGCAATAAAGGATTGTGCCTGGATTTTTCTGTCTGGAGCCAGGTGGGTGTCTCAGAGACCTGGCTGGCAAAAGTGCAGCTGGTTCTAGAGGACAGAGACAAGAGTTTAAGCAGAAGCTGGGGCACAGCATGAACACCCAAGCATACATTGTCTGTCTTCTTGTAGGAGATGCTTCACTTTGTATAAATAAAACCCAGCTCCTGCAGACCCTTCTGGAGCCCCAGAGGCCCCAGCCTGTCTTAGTGGCCTTTTCTGTTGCCCTCCATCCAGTGTCCTGGGGAACCCACAGCTGGACAAGCACACAAGGTAAATCTGTTGCTTTCTCTTTCCAATGAATATTTAAATTATTTCAGCAAAGTCTTTATTTCTGTCACCCCTCTGCATTTTTATTTCATTTGTGTCCATATAATGTAGTTTGCAGTATTTTTTTCAGCCCTGAAGTATAGATTTATTAGGAATACAAACAAAACTATTTGTCAACACTTATTTGGGTTCAATGCCTGAGAAAAGAAACAAAAATCTGCTCTTCTTTGGTCTCTGTGATCAAATATGATTTGGGCACAAACAATTCCTGTAAGGGAATGGTATGCTGATTCTTCAAGAGTTATTTCCAGCTGGAAATAACAACAATCATGAATAGCTGTCAATACACAATGTGTGTTTTTGCTCTGGGATTCAGTTCCTGGCCTCTCACTAGTCTGGAATCTATGCAGATCTGATCACCTTATTTTATACATTTGGGAGATTCAGAAGACATACATATCATCTTTTTGAGGTGATAAAACATAGTTTACATAAACCGCCCATAATCTTTAATAATAATCTTGATTATTCTAGCAATTTGCAAATATCTTGTTTTTTTTGGCACTTCAGAGATATCAAAGTGATATTGAACTAATGAAAATTTATTGAACTTCTAAAAAAACATGAGGAAATGGACTTCTATTTTGATGGACTCTGATCTCTTCTAAAACATAAAAGAAAATCTCTAGACTTTTAATGTTGCTTTACATACATTCTCGCAGAAAATGTACAAATATGAAAAGGAAGAATTAGCAGAACTCCAGTTCAGGAGATCTGATTTTGGTGGTGTTTAGGCTGAAAAACAAATCTGAGGTGGTCAATGATGGGAGACTGACATGGCAGGGAACACTGTGAGCCTGGGGTGCCCCAGAGCTGGGCAGCTCAAACACCTGCCTGGAGAGCAGCTCTGCTTCTCCAGTGCTTACAGAGTTCTGTCGAAATTCAACACTTCTCTTTGTGAAGCTTCAAAGGGCTGATCCTTCTGATCTGAGATTAATTCCTCTGTGATATTACCCGGTCTTGATGATACAAGAACTGCAGCACCTCTCCTGTGGAGACAGGCTGAGACTCTTGGGATTGTTCAGCCTGGAGAAGAGAAGGCTCTGGGGACACCTTACAGCACCTTCCAGTGCCTAAAGGGGGCTACAGCTGAGCTGGAGAGGGACTTTCTGTAAGGGCATGCAGTGATGGGACCAGGGGGAATGGCTTCAAACTGGACTAGAGTAGGTTTAGATGTAGAGAAGGGTGGTGAGGCACTGGAGCAGGTTGCCCATAGAAATGGTGGATGCCCTGTCCATGGTTCAAGAGCAGGCTGGATGAAGCTTTGGGTGTAGTGAAAGGTGTTTCTGCCCATGCCAGGGGGCTTAGATCTAGATGATCTTTAAGGTTCCTCCCAACACAAACCATTCCATGATTCTACCATTTAAAGGGATGCAGATTAAACATTATTGGTATTTTCAGGCTTCTAGAAACTGAAAATACCAATTTTGTATTACTTTGGCTGTATTACTTTGCCTGTCTTAGCTATCTCAGCTGATGAAATGCAAAGATAAAGCAACCAATGAAAATAACTTGTTCAACATGGATTATTCTTGAAATTAACTTTCATATTAGCTGTATTTGAAAGTTTTATAGCATCTGCTAAGAGCCAACATTCAGAAACTAGCCTAATTTATGACTGTTCATAAGGATTTAATGGTGTGTTTTCTGTGCTTGTCTTGAGTGAGATGAAACCTGTAACTTATGGCAGATTTGCCAGCTCTTCAGCTCTAGAAAGCTTTTCTAATTTTCAGGTGATAACGTGAAGAAAATCCTTTGTTCTCTTCAGGTGTGTATCCAGCTTTAATCCTTTAGGACTACTAGAAAATATTCCAGACCAGAGTGCTTGTCCTGCATGTAGAATCCTGTTTGATGCTTGTAGCATCAAATCTGTGTCTCCTGAGCATGAGATGCTCCAAAGTCCATCCGGCAATCTGTCCTGTTTTTACTACCAGCTGAGTGGTACATGCAAACATTTTATCTCACAAATTATTACACTAATATGTAAAGCTGACAAAGTTGGCAAAAAAAATCAGGAGACTTGTAACTTCCATAGGCTTTCCTGAATACCTGCTGGTACTGCAGATAGACATCAGTGTTAAAATTCAGGACCCTGTAGTGCTCTCTGGGTGCAAATTTCTGCCAGGATTAGCAAATTACTGTGATCTTTTGGACATTCTGGGAAATGGTTTTAGGAATAGCCAAGAATAAATATACACGGGGGTCTGAAGCCCTGCAAAAAAAGGCCTGCATGGAGGTGTATACTTGAACAGAAAGGAGATGAATGTTTCCTGATGGCTCTGCAGACATACCTGGGTTATGGCTGATACATGATTTTGTCTCTCAGAGGCTGCTGAAATTGAGACTTATTTGTAATAAGGCTGCTTAATTTCACATATAAGCAGACTCTCAGCATAAATAAGACCATTGAGGTAGGACAAAATCAGAGAAAGACCAGATTTAGAATTGCACTCAACTAGGTGTCCTGATTTTAGCTGGGACAATTTTGCTGGTACATTGCTGTGGTTTGGATTTAGTATGAGAGTAATGTTGATAACACCCTGATGTTTTGGTTCTTGCTGAGTAGTGCTTGCTCTGTGTCAAGGGCTTTTCAGTTTCCCATGCTCTGCCAGTGCAGAGGTGCACAAGAAGCTGGGAGGGAGCACAGCCAGGACAGCTGATCTGAATCTGTTTGATCTGAACAAAGGGATATTCCAAACCACAGAACATCATGCCCAGTGTCTAAACTGGGGGGAGTTGTGTGCACAACTGTGCTGTGCATCACTTGTTTGTCTTGGGGGTGAATTCTCTCCCTCTCTCTGTCTCCCGTCATTGCAATTATTCATGTTGTTGTTGTTATGAGTAGGAGTTTATTTTACTTTATTTCCATAATTTAGTTGTTCTTTTACCTTGTTTACCTTTTTTCCCCCCAGTTCTCCCTCACATCCTACATGGGGGTGAGGGGAGGTGAGAGAGCAGCTGTGTGGTACTTAGTTGCCATCTGTGCTTACACTACAACACAAAGTTACAGAAGAATCCCATTCTTTCAGTCAGGAACTTCAGACAGCTCATGCCTCTCATCTTCAGAGAAGATGAATTACAATTATTATAATTTTGGTCTTTGATTTACTGCATAACTTTTAGCATTTCAAGGTAGGATTTTGCCTTTTTAATCTAGCAGAGAAATAAATAAAATCATTCTGGCCTACCTGTTGATCTGGAGATTACAGTGATGAAATACATTAAGATGTTTTAGTATATGTTGTTGGCCTCTGAAGAAAATGCCAAGTAGAATTTTAAAAAATCAGTAAAACTAGAAACTACCATTTTTTATGGCTTTTTTTTTTAGTGACAAAAACATTTAAATATTAATATACAGTAAGTCAACAGTCTGGGGTTTTTTTTCCCAAGTCTGTAGAAAAAAACTGGGTGCTGTTAGGCCTTATCAGAGGACAAAATAGTGCTGACAGTAGACTTGTGTGGGTGAAATCAGAGCTGAGGCAGAGAAGTCAGATATAAAAACTTCAGATTTTATCTGTTGTTTTATCTTCTACTGCTTTGTTATGCCAATAAAAGAAGCACCCTGTTTTGGGGGGGGGAGGAGGATGATATCAGTGTTTTCTCAGAGACATAGCCTTTAAGGTTAAATATCAGCAGAACACTAATCCAAGACATTATTATTCCTTGCAAACTTGAACTAATTCAACAGCCCTGACTGTACAGAATGCCACAGTAACAGACAGCTAAAGCAGGAATTTGGCCTATAAAAATGCAGAACATAAAAACATCAGCATTCTGAGTAAGCAATTCACAGGGTTATTATGAAGGCTTTAGTTCCCCTCCTGTAAGGGAAAATAGCTAAGTTTTTAAGAGGAAATGGAGGCAAATGTATTTTTGAATTAATTATTTAACTAAAAAAATTGCTGTAAGTGGGGAGAGATATGTCTTCATACTTTTATAATCGTTTGCATTCAATTGGTTTTAGTGAAGCATTTTTTGACTACAGTCTGTTGTCTTCAAGTCTTCTGGCTAACTAGGTAATACTTACTAAGAGGAAAATAGTTAAGCATGAGATATATGCAGATAAAATCCATTACTAATGTGCTAAATGACATTTAGCATCAGAGAGACTATTCTTCAGATTAGAGAAAAATATTGTATATTTTAGATTAAAGAAGAAATATTGTTTGCACGCTTGGGAAGGCTTCACTGAAAAACCTGAAAATTAAGAGTGCAGAATTTTTGATTTCTGTTTGATAGTCATTTTAACCTGTCTGCTCACTTCAAAGTAAATCTGCAAGCAGGTGTCAATAGGTGAGCATGGACTGACAGCCAGCAGTTGCTGAAATGCCACTAGCTACTCTCTAAAGCTATTTGAGCCTGTCACATCTTGACTGTGAACTGAAGTGAAAATGGCTGAACAGGGAAAATGTTTTTCATCAGAGTGAGCATTTTCCAGTAACCTTCATGATTAGACCTCCAAAGAAATAAATACTAAAGCCCTGCATGAAGGACAGGCGCTCCTGTTTGCTTCGTGGTGGGAGCTCTGCTGCCTGGGCAATGTGAGCAGGCTGCTCCTCCCAGAGAAACAGGGTCTTTAAAGCTCTCTTTGAAAGCTCTGCTGTGCAGCCAGGGAAGCGACGTGCCATGGATTATAATAAGCCTGCCCCCACCCCCCCTCCACCCAGAACATGGTCAGCCCAGCAGATTTAAAAAAAAAAATTAAATCAATCTGGATAGTTCAGGCACTTGAACTATGTATTTGCTAGATAAACATTTGTGGTAGATTAGAACACAAAGTATTTTATTTCTTGTTATTTCTCGCGGCGCTGTTTGTTGTTTTACTGCTCTGACAAAAAAGCGTGCTCCGTGGGAAGGCATGCCTTGCATTTATGCTGACTTCACCCAAGAACCCTCCCTGGCTCCAGTGTTTACCTCATGCCCAAATAAAGCACATCCACATTTGAACTCTTGTCACTTGGATTCGGCCAAAAAGGAAAAAACAAGGGGCTTGGGCCTGCTCGTGCCCAGAGCTGTGGCTTATTTAGGCTCTCGAGCTGTGTGCAGTGCATTTTCTGGAAGGTGTTGTCAGGTTGTCTCAGTTATAAAAAGTGGAAGAGGACACACATTATACTGTTTGTCTACTTTGCAGCTTGAGAATTGTCACCTGCGCTTGCTGTTCCTTTTTCCCCCTTGATCTGCTTTGTCTTGTGTTTTCTTGTGGCTTTGCTTGAGTTTTGGTTTCTGATCTGCTGGTGCAAGAAGCAGAAAATATCCATGCAGTGGGCTTGCCATGAAGGGATGCACTTTTCCACACGATGGACAATGTCACAGTAGCACTCATTGCTGTGGGATGTTGTAGAGGTCTAACATCTCAATGCATTCAGAAGGTTACAGAGGGTATGTCCACTCGGGGTGATTATATGCAGAAACTTGATGTCACCTTGTCTCAGATGTTTCTGTATCTATATACTTTCAGAAGAAAGAAAGAATCTTTTGATATGTGCTGATTTTGGAATGCTTTTCTGAACATCTATTGTTTGTCACTGAAGGAGACAAAATAATGGGCTGGGATGACTCTCTGATCTGTCCCAATATGCCTCCTATATGGCATAAGCAGTAAGAACTACAGGAGTACCTACCTCTTTTCTATGTCACTTTTCCTAATAATTCCCTGTGGTCTGCATGGGATAGCTTCTACCCAAACATGATGCCCTCTGTAAATGCTCTCCATTAAGTGCTCAGTTCCTGGGTCAAAATACCAAATGTCAGCAAGAGCAGGGCTGCTTCAAGAGAGAGAATGATGTGGGAACAAAGGGTGGCACAAGAAGGCAGTCACAAAAGATCAGGGGACGTGGATGGGTTGCTCTTAGGGTCTATTAAGTGTTCCAGTCATGGTGAGATAAGCAAAATAACTCCAGTGTCCATTGATGGAAGCTAATCAGAGGCAACAGGAGATGGGGCTGGACACACAACATAGGGTTTGAGGTCAATCCAGGAAATCCAGTCAGCAAGTCAGGACAGTGAAGGACAAGGCCAGGTGTGGGTGCACCTATGGCACAGTTCTGGGGCCTGAGCTCCAATAAACCATGAGAAGTTGGCTGGGAGGATGATCAAGGTGAAGGTGGTCATAATAAAGGTCAGCTGGTGGCCTAAGGCTGTTCACAGATTTGGTTCTTGGTGTCAGGTGCTGTATTGGGTTTGGGTTTTCTGGGGTGAGGGTTTACTATATTTTCTAATTGTCAGTAGGTTATTAGTATAAGTAGAGGTGACACATGAATCTCTGGTAAAATTTAAGGAAAGAGATCACAAACTGAGTAAAAATTTCAGGGAGTGTGCAACACTTTGGAAAGAGAAACAGGAGAATCCAAGCTCCGTGAGCAGTTTTAGCAGACCAAGTTACTAGTGTCTCACTAATCAATAAAAGTTAACAGATATTGTTAGGATAACAGGCAGGAGGAATTCTGTAGTAAACAAATAATTTTACTCTCTGGGACTTTGAAGTCAACCACTGTAGCAATAATAGGCAAACACTATTAAAAAATGGAAGAAATAAACCAATGAAAACTGTAATCAATGCAGAGAGAGTGTGCTAAGCCAAGTTCTAGCCTTATTTGCAGTCAATGGGTTTTTAGGATCGTGCATTAGCTTAAATCAGAGTAAATTTGGCTGGTGTTTCAAAGATAGAACACTGCTGCATATTTTGACATAAATTTTAACACCCCACTTACCACCTAATAGAATAAGATGAACTTCTTTGTAATGAGCAGAATGGTTTATACATCTGCTGTAAAGCAAAAATAAGCTTCTGTCAGGTCCACTAGATGATTATTGATTTTTAAAATTTGCTTTAAAAAACTCATTTGCAAATTTCTGCCAGTTTCAGAGTCATGGTAACTGTGTAACTGCTTGGATTTAAATCTTGATTGATTATATCATCTTCACTGTATGCAGACCCTCTAAAATTCTTGTTTAATTATAAATATGAATTTGGCTCTGTAAGATGTAGGATTGTCCTGCAGAGGGAGATTGTGGTTTAGGGGATTTGGATACAAGACCGGGACCATTCTCTGGACCTGACTGGCCTAAAATCGGGCTGCTGCTTTGCCAATACCTCAGCAAAAATGCATTGAATAAAGTAGAGCTGTAGAAACACAGAACTGTGTTTCTGACATTTATCCAGAAAATCTAAAGTTCTTCTGAAATGGAAATGCTGCAAATCTTGAGTTAATATTTTTTTCAAATTGACTGTTTATTTTTATAGGAATTGATATTATGCTTTTCAGTCATATAGGAATGTTGCATTTACTATGCAAGGGTATAATAGCAACCCTTTAGACAAAATGAGTTCTGAGAATGGGCTAAGAATGAGGCATCCTTCTGGCAGAGAAACTGATCTTCTCATGAATAATACTAAGCAGCATCCTTTCTTGAGTGCTTTAAAGTTCATTTACAGATTTTCTGTTATTTTTCTCTTTATAATGTGCAATTTAATCCTGACTTTTCATGATGCTCAGGCAAAAATGCAGATACCATAGCACCAGTATAATGAAGGAAACCAGAAATAATAACAGTTTAATCATGATAGGCATCTCTCACATGATATATAGAATAATAGGAAACCAACCATAAATTGACTTAAAGAGTAGGAATTAACTGCCAATTTAAAATCCCTGCCCCAATGCAGACATGAGGGTGAGCTCCATTACTGCAGGCTGAGCAGAGAGGATGAAAAGGCAGATAGAAGCTGAGAATTACCTTCTTTAATTTTGGAGGGGCTGATGGAGGAAATGAGAATATAAATTAGTTTTATCAGTATTAGTGTATCAAAATTTGTATCTCTGTCTTAAATATATGGCATATCCAATAGTATTGGGGAAGGCCAGTTAGCTTGCCTTGCTTGCTCAGTCTTGTTTCTCAGAAGATATGAATAATGGCTCAAATATATAGTTTATGAAGATCCCCTGATACAATTTTCTTGTTTCACATAAGCATCCTTCAATTTCCTGTGCCCCTTTAGTTCTAAAACATTATATTTCAAAGAATTTTCATATATTTTTGATAATATCATGATCAAGATTGGCTTAACAGATGAGATGTATTGACTGGCTAAGTGTGGAAAAAAATCCCACAGCTGGTATCATACACCAACTCTATTGCAGACTTTTCATCTTGCAAGAATAATAACGATTAATGATTATCTATGCCAAGAGAAAGCATATATTGTCAGTTTATGTAACAATCCAAATTCCTGATGATTTACATGACTCCAAATTTTTGCATCTATAGCTATTCTCTCTTCCTCTGTTATCCACATACAAGACAGTTTCTCTTCTCCTCCATCATTCTAATATGCCCAAGTAAATTATCCAAATGGAAAGTGACACTTTTTGTCTAATAGAAAAATAGGCATTCAAAGTTTTCTTTGAGAATTTATATGCTGAAAATTGAATAGTAACACTTTATTGGAGAAAGGAAGAGAAAACTATTTCATAAGGCATGCATTTTAAGATAAAATTGAAAATTTTCCAGAGAATTTTTCTAGTGGGTGAAGAAAAGGAGAAAAGGGGTTCTTTTTTTTCAATGCTAGGTTGTGGTTACCTCTAAATTTTCCCTACCCCAAATTTTTTTTGTGGAGTTTCTTTAGCTTCATCTCAAAACCATAGCCCCCAGTGATGCTGAGGGTGGAATGGAATAACAGTTTAGATGCACCTACACCACATTAAGCTCCTCCCTCACCTCCACAACCAGGACACTGAGTGACTTAGAACTCAAAATACAAAAATACATAATAGGCACCAATATTCTCACTAGATTTCTTTAGGATCATGTGCTGAAACCTCTCTGGAGACCTGTCCTTTGTTACCAATTCCTGCAAGGGTTTGAAATGAGCTAAAGCTGTGAACACCTGATTCCCTCACCCTCAGGTTGAACCAGCACCTTTGTGCTCAATATTTGGGTCCCTGCATGGTTCATTAAGAAAAGTAGGCAACAAAACCATTATTTTTTAAAAGTCAGGATGCTCAGCAACCACCTAAACTAATCAAAAGAAACCACTTAAATAAAATGTATCTTCCATCACTTAAAATACCATTTGCATATCAGGAAATGACTGGTCCTTCTGCTTTTCATTACTGACTTCTTTTGCTAATATTGCCTTCCTTTTTGTTTTATATGTGCAGATCCATTATTGACCCTCCTTTTCTGCCACATTTGCTGGTTTTGTCACCACAACCTCCCTTCTCCAGAAAGGAATAAAACTAAGGGGGAGCACCCAGTCACAGGTCTGACCTGCATCGTGGTTTGACATTTCATCAATGATTTGGCTGAGTGTAGTGATCCTTACAAAGCTTAGTGGCTGCTGGTTTTATCTCTCCTTGGTTAAAAGGCTGCCAGCATGTGGGCTCACCAGCAGTAGTGTTTTAGTCCTAAAGAAAGTTCCCTGATGCCACCAAATGGAGGATGTTTTGGGAAATTTTATTGCTGATTAAGTGAAGCATGTTCCTCACTTAATGGGGAAATTTTGACTGCAACTAAACAATGCCAGATAGGGTTTTATTCAGAAATGTGCATTTTAACAATTTCTGTAACAATTTTTTCTTTCAAACAAGCAAATAGTTTGTTTCAAGCTCTGTGTATTATTTTGAACTCCAAACACATTGAACTGTCAGATCCCATTTTGTGCATCTTCTACTTCATGGCAGAATAACCAAGCCTTGCCAAGAACTCACAAGCAGAACTGAGATCCGAGCAGAGAGCTGGCGGTTTGGATGGCTCTGACCCTGACCACAAGGGCATCAAAAGCAGCACTAGCAAACAAGAGGATAGTGGCAGAGCACTGATAATTTAATCTGGAGAAATATGTCTTTTATATTAAGTATGTCAGTCTCTGTGTTAAAAAAAGAAGAAAAAAGAATCAGAACTGAGGGAGTAATACTTTCTTTAACAAAGGTGTCCTCATGGTGGGAAAGAGAAGAGCAGAAGATTGTCATCCCCTTGTTTGCCTTGATGCCTGCTACAAAGAACTTGTCTATTGTCTCCTACACGAATTTAGAAAGAATAAACCCTTCTCAAGAGTATATTTTTATAGTCTCAAGTCTATAACTTTGCTAAAAACCTTTTGAATCTGTGTACACCTTCATCCCAAACTTACTTTCTCCAACAATTCTTTTCCAAACATGTAATACTGAGACATCTGTGGTATTTTCTGCTGACAATAATTACAGCAAATCACAGCAAAAACTTCTGCATAAAACCTTTATTTCTGAAGGTTATCAAATGTTGGCAGCTCAATCTCAGATTTGGGTATTTAAATCAGCCTTGAAAGAGTAATTTCATTACTAACATCAAGCTTTGGAACAGATTTGAAAGAAGAATAGCACTTCAGTGCGTGGAAGATGCCAGCAATTCAATTCTGTTCTATTATCCATGGGATAGAGTAAAAGAGTGGTCCTTTGAGTAGTAGGGTCAAATGCCTAATGAATGACCAGATGGGAGCTTGAATGCTTTCTACATGAGGGGTTTCTGCTTTCTGTGCCTTGGTTTAGACATGCAGTGATCATTCAGCTCCACAGGACTCTTAGAAGTATGATTCTTCTTAGTGTGTCTGAAAGTAAAACTTTTAGGTGTTAAGGATATTTTAAGGCCAGATATCTACAACAGCAGGATCAGAATGATTCTAGGTTAGATATCCAGGTGGACTGGAGAGTGCAGGACAGTAACTCCAACTGTGTCTAAAATCTGCTTCATGCCCTGTTTAAACACCTACCTCTCCTTTTTTAAGCTCTAGTTTTGATATTTTTTGCTTACTTTACACACTAGTGAAATAAGTGTAACAGGGATTCTTTTCTACATCTATTTCATAGTGTTAATTCTTTAATGTAATTTTGTATTTGTACAACCTTAGATTTCAGTAGTAGGCTGTGGATGTACTTCTGGTATATTAATATGCTATAAAGCAACAGCACATAAAATGAGAATAATTAATGTTTTCCTCCAATTATTAAATTTAATCTAAATTAAATACAGTTTTAACAATGAAATACTATTTCACCTTATACATATTTTAATATAAGTATGAAATATTAGCATCCCCAAGGCAAAGCAGCTCCTGTAATTTAAGCCACTTCAGAAAAAAATTAAAAACCTGCTAAAATATTCTTCCAGGGTAATTTCCTAGGTTAAAAATATACAGTTATAACTTATCTATAGCACTGTGCATTAAATGAAATATATTGTTAATGAAAACAAACACCACTGCATTCACCAGCACCACTCCTGCTCCTGTTAGAACTTGCTCCCATGGTCCATTGCTGAGTATTTCAGGGAGACACTGTTGAAGAACAGGGTCAGGGTTAAGGCTGGGAAGAGAGAGCAAACCTACAGCTCCAAGTGGTGCTGGATTACACAGGGGTGACAAAGGATGCTGTGGACTGCAAAAACAATGCTCCTCAGGCAGCTTGGTGCAGACTATGATGCTGTTCCTTGGCTAAGGCTTGATCAAAGCCTAGCCCTTGTTTTTGAGGAAATAATTGGGTAGCTGCAAAGTCAAGAGCTTCAGGTGGTGTAGGGCTTGAAGGAGCCTGGCAAAGGAGAGCACAGGCTCCTGTAAGAGCTCTCCCCTGTCACTGGCCTCTGCTTGTCGCTGCTGTGGGTCTTGGGGCAAGGCTGTCCAAGAGACACTGAGCACTTCAGGTGGCAGCTGGGGGCTGCTGAAAGACAGAGAATGCTGCAATGTTTGCTCACTGAGGACTTGTTTGTGCCCTAAGGGTGGCCTTGGCAAAGCCTCTGACACAGCCTAGAGCTTGGGCTGTGTTGTGGCTGGGGTGCAGGGACGGCCACGCTGCTGTGGGAGCTGGGCTGCAATAGGGGCTGCCAGAGAATGCTTAGGTGACAGAAGGATTTCACCCCAGGAGCTGTTCATGGGGACCGTGGCTGGGGGTTCTGAGATAAACCGAGGCCAAGGGTGTTTGTTAGGGTTTGGAGTTGGAACAAGGACAAAGCTGAGAGTTTCAGGCAGTGTGGGGCTGCCAGAGTTCTCCCCATACTTCCAATGCACCATTGCTGGGCTATAGTAATATGTCTGTAATATGTACATATTACCAGGAGAGTGCTTAAAATAAGAATTATTTAAGTTGGTGGGGAAATGTAGAAATTTACTATTATATGGGGTTGGTTAGTTGGTATTTTGTTGGGTCTTTATCTTTTCTGTTTTGGTTAGGTTTGGTTTCCTGGGGTTAGGTTTTTTGTTGTGGTTTCTTTTGTGTGTTTGGGGGGGTTTTTGGTTTTTTTTTGGGGGGGTTGGTTTGTTTGGGTTTGGGTTTTTTTGAAAATAACATAAGTACTCCAATAGTTGAAAACATATTTTTCAATTCTTGTTTTTATCAAGCTACAAGACTCTAGAGGAGGGGAAAATATGGATATTGCAAAATAGGGTATTTCTTTCTGGAACTGAAATATTAAATAATGAAACCCATAGCAAAATGTGACCAAAGGCCCTTTGATTTTCATAACTTATGTACATGGTATTCTGTGGTATTCAGCGTCTATGTAGTTGAAAAATGTATAAAAATATTTTCAATAAAATATAAGTCTTAAGTTGCACCAGTCTAGTTCTGTGTGTGGAGTCAGGGGGAAGAAAAGTAATAGTAAATAAGAATTTCAAAAGTTATTGAAGGGCCTGTCTCTTCTCAATTCATATAAATTGGTCTACAGAGGAACACTCACCACAGTAATATTCCTTAATTCCAATCCTTTTCCATCTTGTTAAAGCCAGGTCAATTGCTGGAAATTATAGAGAGGGACTTACCAAAATGAGTACAGATGATGCATTTTGTAGGTCTGGAAGTGGATTTCTTTCTTTAAATCTCCTGTCCAAAGCAAGTATTTTATTAGGAATTGTGTCCACTGTAAGAGGATCAAAACCACCAGTTCACCTGTCTGCATTTCTTGTGACAATACTTGATGTCTAGTGCATGAAATAAGAGTGTGGCCTTCAGTATGGGCTTGGCCAGAGGCACAGAAAGGCTGTGGAGTGGCTGCTGTTGCTAATTTATCCTGTGGGACAAGAGGCAGCGTGGCCAGAGATACAATTTTTTGTCTCTATCTTTTCCCAAGTGTAACCTCTCCCTTCCCACCCAGAATAGACGCAAGCGTTCCAGTCCACCCTAAGTGAACAGTTCACGGACAAGTCCTTAATCTTTGTTCTTGTGTCTAAACATAAAGTCTTGTTTTGACATTCTGAAACTACTGGGCAAGACCTGAAGACCAAAATTAGCTTCAGTTCATGTGCTTTTCCTGAATGACAAGAAAAAAGGTGAAGCAAAGAGGAGACACAGGCAGGATTAATTACATTTTTCATTTGTTGTAATTCCTTGCTTGGGAGAAACTTATCAAGCAAAGTATTTAATGCATTTTTCAGAGACAACAAAGGCTTGCAAACAGCATGTCCTCTTGGCTCCAATTCCCTCTCAGTTCCCTTTCTCCTTCCTGAAGACCAGAGGCAAGTAAAAGTAAAAATACTTGTAAATAACAAATTCCCACAATGTGAATCCACCCTCTGCAGTAACACCAGCAATCCTTCATTATTTTCTAAGGATGTATCTTATCAAAATAGCTGGTATATGTTTAAATTCTACCAGAATTTTTACAGACCAGCACACTGTGGAGAGAAAAGTGGGAGCACTTTTTTGCACACTGACAGTGTGTGTTGTCAGCTGACATTTGGGCAGTTTAACCCATGACCAGCTATGGATGCAGACAGAAATTGCTTTATCCTCAAGCCAAAACAGACTTTGTCTTCAATTACTAAAAGGCATGTCTGTGTAGACATAGCAAGTGGGTTTAAAAGGAATATAGGCTAAAGCCAAGGAGATTCCCAGGCTTGTGCTGCTATCTGGTGGAGTTGTCTACCCCAAGGTAGCAGACTGGAAGCAAGGTCTTCCTACCCTTCCCAGTGCAGTAAGTATGCTCATTCCTGCTGTCCCAAAGGCAGAATCCATCACAATAGTCATAATATCATGTAAGATGACATCTGATCTTTGGTTGTATGTGTAGTGGTCAGCAGCCTCAAGGGTGAGATGAGAGCTTTTAATCAGAAGCACAGATTTTTCTTCTCGCCTCGGTGCAGTGTTATGCCAAAAAATTCCTGAAGCATTCAGATAATCTTTGGTGAGTAGAGGACTCCAAAGCCACATCAGAAATGTACTCTTTCCTGCCTTCTTCCATTGCTCTCAATCTAGCACCTATCTCCCTGTGCAGCTGTGCACTGATCCCTGCTCCTCAGTGGCCAGCACGGATGTGATTTTTGTGCGTGGTGGCTCTTAGGTGTGCTGCTCATGGCAAATTCTGGCCTGGCTGGGTGTAAATCCCTGCTGTTCCCCCAGATTTGGTGTTTCCTCTCCTCAGGCTTTTTCATTTCAAAGTGTAAGAGATGTCTGTTATAGCAGGTGTCCCTTCACTAGAGCTGTGAGAGAAAAGAAGGAAATATAGAGTTTTTAAAGATAATTTCTGTGCCAGTGTACTCAAAAACACTAAGAATCACTTGGAACTGGGAAGGGGAGGATTGAAGAGTCAGGATCTAAAATAACATCAAGCAGATACCCTGAGAAGCAAGAAGGACATGGGCTGTCACTCTGAAGATCAGGCAGCAAAAAGGCATCCTGCCTTGATGTTACAAAAGCCAGATGGCTTCTCATGAATGTCATACATATTACTTAAACTCAGCTTCTTCAACTGATGAACTGCTTTAATACAGAGTAGCTAGTCTAATGATATTTTTGAGGATGGAAGTGTGATAAAAATTATGAGCATGCGAACTCCTAGATTGGTTCAAATTATTTATAACTTTTCACAGTCTAAGCTTCTGTCAAGTTTAGTTTCATTGCTTCTAAAAATTATATTCTAGACTGGAGTGTTAAAATGGGGAAAGCTGTCAGGGAAGGAGAAATTTCTGCCATTCAGTTCCCTATTATTTTCTAAACAAGTTTTATTTATTCTGCTGGAGCTCAGGTCATTTCATTTTGAGGGTCTGGGCCATGCATTTCTTATGGCACTGAAAACACTTCATATATAATGAAAGACTCCCTCTAGATTCCCCAAATATCTTGAATAATGTTGGTTTTTGGTTTTTTTTTGTTATGAATCTTCACTCAGACTGAAAAGCTCATGGTAAATTCATAAAGAACTGCTCCCATTTTCTGAATTTATGTAGATATAAATCTAATAAGAGCCACAATAAAAAAGAAACATTACTTTCATTTTATTAATTGTGCTATTTGGAGAGTATGTTTTCATGTTTTGAGTTATTGAGGTCACCATTTATGCTACATTGCATGAGATCTTTTGGTGGAATGGCTACTTTAACGGGAAAAAGCTCCTACAGAAATTCAAGATCCGGCAATGAGAGAGAAATTGTTAAAAATAGTCAATGATTGACAACTACTGACAGTCCTGTAGGCTCAAGCAGATGTTTCAGAATATCTTCTTGTAAAAATATTGCCTTTTTGGATGGACAGATGAATACATGAAAATAAGAGCTCTTTCTGAAGGTGCTAAAGTCACCAAAACCAGCAGTCCCATGCCTTCAGTTTCTGCCAAAGCAGCCCATGGTTGAGGCACTTCAGAAGAGACACAGCATTTCATTCTTCTACTGCAAACAGACATTTGTGCCTCTTCTTTCTCCTTCCTTTGCATTCTGCAGCTACCTTATTACAACAGTGGTTTCATTTTGCTGGAAAATAATTACTAAATGTATCAAAGTTAGATCAAATATTAATGCATGCTCTTCATTGTATTTATAGGCATAGTCTTACTTTGCCCAGAGTGAATAAATGTTTAAGTTTTACTCCTCATCCCCTTTTGAATGAAAATTTTTATAATGTAACTTGTCAAGGAATCTGGCTCCAATATATGTATGAATGCATGTATGCTTGACATGGAGACTTGAACCAGTTAACTCATTTAGGAATTAGTGGTTTTGAATGTAAAAATAAAATCTCAGGTGTTTTAAACTACATCTATTATTTTTATTAGAGCTTTTATTTATATACTACTATAGAAATATTCTTATGCTTTTATGCAATGGATATTCCTTTAAGGGGTAATCCTTTATTTGCCTGTGTAATTGGAAAGGAAAATGTTTGCTAGCAAAAGAGTCATTACTTTGGTTCTTAATTTCCTGTTTATGTTTGGATTGATAGGTGTTTCCTCATTAGCATCAAGAAAGAAGAAGTTGATCATCTATGAATAACTCATTTACACTGTAATCACAAAGCTGCAGCAGATTGCAACTCATGATTCAAAAATCAAAAGGTACCCATAGGTCTCAGCAAACTGGATGGCCCAAATCTTGACCATAAACTCAAGTCAGAATGATCCAAAGAGCAACCCAGCAATCTGTGTGGGATAATCAAGACTTGGGTGGGTATTCAATACAGGGTAAGATATTTATTACTGTAGCATTATTGTTTCATTTTGTAATCTCATTATTTCTTACCAGAATTCACTGACAGAAGTCTTTAAGAATATAGTCAGCTTTATGTGATATTGCATCTAAGTAGAATATTGACTTTCATTTAAATATTCATGTTTCAAGTGTCATTCACTTTTGCTGTAATTTGCTTTAATTTTTATTTGCTTTTACACTTGTTTTCCCGAAGACAGTACTTTAAATGAAAGGTATTTGAACACCTCATTCTTATTGATTTGTAAGGATGAAAGTAAGCAGGGATGTTGGAGAATTTGGCCAGAAGCCTTTTACATGTTTACAGAAGACTTAGAAAAGCATTGAGGAGAAATTCAGTTCTTGTCATAGCTGTGCTGTGGCAGCAAGTCTGTATTGAGCAGACCATGTCTTAAAAAAAAAAGGCAGTTTCATCTACATGCTAATTTTGTATTTAGCTTTTAATTATTGTTTTGCATTGGTGTCACAAGTAAGAACCAAGATTTCTTTGATGAGTCAAAAGACCATTCATTAGCAATCAGATTCAACCACATTCAGTAAATCCTATACTCCAGTCATCAAGACTGATACAGCTTTCAGGATAGAGCTGAAGCTTTTCATAATTTTTTAAAACCTCTCTTTTTTTTTACAGTAGGATAAACCTGATAGTTTAACAGATCAGCAGTTCTCTGAGAATCTTCTACCCAAAAGGCAACTTTGAAAAAACGTGACATCTAGTTAGTACAGAGTGTCACCTGAATCATTTATGTAACATTCCTCCCACCATACTGCTCATAATATCTTCAAAAAAGTGGGTGAAGAGCTACAACAAAAGTGATAATGGAAGAGAAAAGCCTGAGATGTGAAATGACAGTACAAGAGGTACAATTTATACTTCACCTTGTCTAAAGGATAAAGCCAAGGCATTTTCAGGTCGTAAGCAAGTCAGAATTTTTTATGTAAGACAAAGAGCATCACTGTGGTTTTATAATGTAGAAATTATGCATTTACACTGTTGTACACATATATGCATTAGTCAAATAACCATGGTGTTTATTCACAAATAGTATTGGACAAAACCAAACTAGGTTCATGTTCATGAGAAATTTTTTGGTCATCATGTTTAGTAGCAAAATTATGGCTTTTGGAAAAGGCAATTTTGTTCTATTTGTTCTGTCAGCTTCACAGAGGAGGAATTAGACATTAGTGATTGGTTCTCTGTTAGTGTTATGGTCACCATATTAATGGGAGCTGGAGTGTCACTGGATCTTATAAAAAGCTCAAATGCTGTTCTGTGTTAGTTATCACTCTGCCAAAGAAGCTTTCACTGTGCCCTGCATATTTAAATACATGTGCTTGTGCAATACTGGGCTTACTTAGATAGAAACAGGTATTAATCATAAGTAATCTCAAGACAGCTGAAAATTAAATTTAAGGACCTAAATCTTATCTGTCTTCATATTCATATAAACTGAGATTAATACCTTGAAAGCCAACATACTCAAGGAAAGAATGTACCTTTTAGAGGTCTGCACAAGAGCAAACTGAGAGTTGATTTTGCACTTTGGAAACGCCTGTGCTGCAATATCCATGTCATTGAAGGCACAGATTTTGAACAAAAAAGACATCAGACTTCTCTATACTGTTTTTCAATGAGTATTGTTGTTATACCTTCTCCATCCCAGCCGAGATAGCTTTTTCCATTCTTAGGACAAATCTCTAAGACCTCCACCACAGGACTGGTGCTCTCACTCTGAACATTCAGCATGGAGGCTCTTTTCAGAGACCTCACCTGCCACACACCACAGGTCAGCCAATCTAGGATGTCCTGAATGAATTTGCCACACAGAGCTGGGGACACATTTAATCTAGAGCAGTACTTCAATACAAGCCATTTTGCTCAGCAAGAGTCGGAAGCTACAGGGTTTCTCCATCATGCCACTCATGACTGCATCTTTCGTTGATGTTTATTTTGATGCCTGTGGACATTTATTGTTAGAGACCCTTCAATCCTGGAGCCCATGGACTCCAAGTACCTCTGCCTGAGCCAGCCCTGAGCTGCTGACCTGCCTCTTGGTTAAGGTGATTGCTACACTTATTTTTAGCCTTGCTGCCTCTGGCTGGCAGAGTCCTAGGGTGCCTGGGCTCCCTGAATGATCCCTGGACTTGATTCATCCCCAGATGTGCCTGGGTCTGCAGCACATGGCTTTGTTTGTCCAGCAGAGCCTGCTGTGGTTGGTGAGGTTGCTGCCCTGCTAGGGTCACCCTCAACTCCTGCCTCATCCCCCATCATAGAGCAGTCCTGCTTCTGCTGCTCCTTGGAAGAAGAAATGTATGTTATAAGTTTCTCCCCTCTTTCCACAATAAGCTCTCTTCAGAAAGAGATGGTAGAAGCCAGACTGTTTTAAAGTTATTTCTTTGATATATGGCTGCATTACAATGCCGTTGTGATGTATGTTTTAAATTACATGAAGGGATGGAAAACAAAATAATAAAACATCGCTGGCATGTTTTAGTGTGCACTACTGTGATCCATGGTTTGCTGACGAAATAAGACCTCAGGGTGAGGTGTTTATATTAATTTAGCTTTAATACCCTTTTGTGCTTTGCCGTTTTGCTTTATTTTCCTCAGTTAAGTTTTGTGCTTTGTCACAATGTTCCTTGTCTTCCTCCATGAGCTGTAGTCAGGAGTTTATAACCAGCAGGTTTTTCTCCTGCAATTTTGCTGTTCTGTTCCAGCATTGTAAAACTAGGAAATAACTTAAAGCAAAACAGCATTTTTCTGTATGCCACACACTAATTCAGTCTACAATTAACAGAGGAATGGATTTCCATGGTCTACCCCATAAATAAGAGCTATTCACCCCAGTAAGGATTTTCAAGACATTCCCTATTTATACACATATAAAAATATTTTTCACAAACTTCCACCGCCGATTAGAGGATCCAGAATGTCTGGACAAGATTGAATGTGACAGTAATATACCTGACCTGCTGAACAACATGGATGTAGGGGCATTACACCTTTTCAGCACCGAAGAGACAACTGTTTGTCATCAAGAGGCATTGTGTAGCTCATGGCATTGGCTGCCCTCCTGCACCTGCCACAACTTGCTTCACAGCTGGCGTGACACTTGCAATGGTGTGTTTTCTAGCTACTGATATACCAGCTATTGAAAATAATAAATTTACTTCAAAGCAATCATTCAGTGCAAAGTATGCAGGCAGGGTAGTATCTGTGCTGCCAATGATACCTTATCCTGTCACAGAACAGGAATCTGTTTTTCTCTTATGATTTGTAATGCAGTATGATGTACTCAATAAAACTACTCATTGTTACATCCTTGTTTTCCTAACAGATGAATCATTAATATCTATCTATATTGATCTATAAATCTAACATTTTATGTGACAGATGTCATTAATAGTGAGCATTCAGTATAAAGAAGAACTGCATTATATATCAGAAAGGTCTGAGCTTAAGGTTTTAAAGCTACAGTGGATTCAAGCATGTTTTCATAGTTTAACAACAATTAAAAAAAAAACAAAATACTTTTCCTTACTGTGAGTTTGTCTTGGTGATCAATCTGTTGGTTACAATCTCAAAAGTAGAAACTGAAACAAAGTACAAACTTTGGCTGCTCTATGTTTAATAAAATGCTTCCTTTGATTGTGTAATAGAATATTCTTGACTGGGATAAGGACAGTTGGCATTTCTGGTGAAGGATTTTTGCTAATTAAGAAAAATTTGATCTGGTACCTTATGGCTTGGATTTACAGACACCATGCAGAAGTTTCACTCTTGTCAGCTCTTTTCTGATAACAACTTTGAAGTGAGAAGTAGATTACAAGAGATTCTTCTTATAGTCACTGGTCTGCTATCTATTGGCTACTGGGATTTTCCAATCTTTTACTTACTTCACATTTTAATAAATCTGACACAATAAAAGACAATGCACAGTACACTCAAATGTCACTGTCATCTTGCTCTTTCCAAGCCTGTGTCATGAAAGCCATTGAGGAAACCTTATTGCTTGCTTATAAAATTATCTCACAGATTTTTCTTTTAAACACAATTGTATATATACCTCAGAAATTTCATAACTATGAAAAATTGATATTATTTTAATATCAAAGTCATTAATCCCTTTGGATAAGAGAATGGCTACTCTCTCATCACAATCTATACCATACTGATGTGCTTTCCTTTTTCTTTTCACATTTTTGTACGTAACTTTAACTTTAGTTTAAACTGCAGCACTGACAGTAATCAACATTCTAGTTGATTACTAGAATTTTATACTGCTTCAACATCAAGAGCTGTGAAGCTGTACTATATTTTGGGATCTGCTTGCATGGGCTGCTTTTTTTCTCCTATTTTAATTAAAAATATAAATGTATTATAATACTACACTAAGGTCCTTGTGAAAGTTAGGAACATAGAAAAGTGAAGAAAATATTCTAAGTGTACATTAGAAATAAATACATATTTTTACTAAAAAAGACCCAAATGATTAAGCATTAGAGTGGTTGGTTTTTTCCTCTGATATTACTTGCCAGTTTGCATTTTCAGATATCAAGGGTGGGCCAAAACACTTTGAGTACAGGTATCCCTGAAGTAACAGGATTTATCTTACAGATGTGTCACTAATTTTGGCTATGGTAGATTTGATGTTTGATTCTGCATTTTCTAATTTATTGTAAGTAATGTACACTGTAGTTAGAAGTGCATAGATGTGTGATTAATACTTTCAAAAGGGGTATGTTTTATTTGAATGGTTATTCAACTATGTGAGAAGGCAGCATATGAATTGCCCGTGTTAGATCAGAACAGATGGTGTTTCCTGTTCCATCCTTCCAAGGAGAGCACTAAACAAAAGTTTGCTGAAATTATTTCCATAAGCCAAGGATACAAATGTTAAAGAGACCTTAGGCTCCAGTTACCTGGGACCAAAATATTGCTTTTGAAGTTATTCACCCAAAGTCAATATTTAATTGTTACAGTACTTATGTGAGTAATCAAGTATCACTGCCTTACTTTATTTCTTTGCTATGGGAAAATTTTATTAAATATTTTAAAGTTGAACAGACAATCTAAGAAAGTTTCTACAAGTTGCAAGTTCCTGCAACCAAAGTGTAATTATGTAACTTCATTAAAATATATGTCTAACATTGAGAACAATAGCACAGAAGCTAAATTAATTCTGTCTCTCTTTGCATATTGTATAATGCCCATGACCAGCAGATATGACTTGAAAGGACTTATTTCTTCTATAAAATTGTTCCCAGAGTCAAAAATGTTTTGCTTTCATAATTTTTTTTCTCCAGAAGTTTTTGTGCTCATCTGAAAAGAACAAAACCCCCAAACTATTAGTGAGTTTAAAACTAGCAACTTTTTGTCTTATAGCAACAAAAAAAAGAGGATATTTTGTTCATTCAGGCCCCTAAAATTTAGCAAACACAGAAGTTTTCTACTGAATTTTATGTTACATAAAAGAGGTTTTAAATTAATCATTTTGGCCATAAGAACTCAGAGTAGGTGTCTACATGGAGGTATAAAATTGATTGTGCTTCCAAAGCGTAACAGTCTAAATCAAAAATGCTTTAGCTTCAGGGCCTTTTCTCAAGGCTGTTAATACAAATGCTGATGGAGCTGTGACTATTGAGAATAAAGGACATCCTGCCTCTAGATGGTGGGTTAGTAAATCCATATAGAACTTTGATGTGTAAGATCATTATAGGCTAGCATTTCCTTCTCAGTGTTTCAGAATACGTGTCTCTGTTTCTCTTGAGGTTACCCCATTGCTAAATACATGTTCTCAAAAGCTTGGTTATGGTTTTATTAATGTTTTTTGTGTTATTGTTTGTCCTGCTTAGGATCAACATTATGGAGCATAGACAGTAATCCTTCTAAAAGCAAAGAATGGTAGGAAAGATCCATGCTTTTAACTCATTTAAAAACCCCAGAAGAGATCTGAAAACTCAATCATTAGTTGGACAAGTAAAAGACTCTGTTTTAAAACCCAAGGGGGTTTTAAAACAGGGGTATGTGTTCAGCATCACTTTCAGTAATACTAATATTCAGGTGACTCAGAGGTAAAAGATTCAGATATTTTATCCTAAGTTGCATGAAATTCAAAGTTTGAAGTTATGGTTTACTTGAAGCAAAGGTAGGGAATGGGGACCAACACTTCTAAAACACAAGGTTATTTTTATACAATGCTTTAAATGTGATTATCTCTGAATCGATATAGAAATACCACTGCCTTTTTGTCCACGTTTTGCTTTCCATCTGCATTGAGCTTGAAGAGCTGTTCTAACAGAAATCAAATACTGTGGCCCTTGCTTGGTTTACAGTGGTAGCTTTTGGACCTTTAAAAGGTAAACTGCAATCCATGCTGGATAGATTGTAGTGGGGAAAGTTTTCCCTATGAATAGATACCTTAAACTGATCCTGGAGAGCTCAATACTACAAGCTGACTTTTATTTTTCTTTTTAAGAAACATCATGTTTTATGTTTTTGCTTTTAAAGAGCACTTTCTGGAGAAACACATCTTTGAATATTCCAAATTTATTAATATTCTAAACCAGTGAAATAGAATGCAGAGTTTCTTCCCCATTTTTTAGTGGGAATACTTTAAACTGCTTGCTTCTCTTTCAATTTGAGACCGATGGCCCAAAGGTCTAATCATTGCTGGTATAAGAATATAAACTTTGCCAATATTTGGAAGTCAAAGCACATAATTTTTCTTCAATGGTGAATAAACTGAAAGAGGAGATTTGCTTCTCTACTCCTCTTCACGGAGGGGCATTTCACTGCTTGTTGGCTGCCAGAACTAAGAAAGGGAGGCTTCTCTAAGACTGTCCTAATATTTTATAAAGAATCACAGCTGATTTTCACTACAAGAGAAAGAGAAGGAGGAAACACAAGTTGAGTGAATTAGAACTGTCTACTTCTATGATTTGCCCTAATCTCCCGGACAATCACAGTTGAGTATCACTTATTTTAAAATGCTTTCTCGTTTACTCTGGACTGTGATCAGGAAAGGATCTCACTTTCTGGTGAACTTTGAAGAAAGGTTTGTAAATTAAAATACCCCCTTGGTTAGCTGTGAATTGGAATCTCTGTGGATTTGCATTTGAAGGGCATCAGAGAGAAGCAAGTATGATCATCCCTTTAGGATTACAAATACCTTAAAAAAGCATTTCAGATTATAGGCTAAATACTACCTAATAATAAGGAAACTCCCTGAATTTTACACTTATTGTATTCTTATCAGTCTCTGGGGTTTAGTTGTGGGGGGCTTTTTTTCCTGTTTGAATACATAACTTTGCAATATCTCTTGCTACCTGCAATATGTTTACATAAATCACTACCGGTGCCTGATGAAGACTTAGATAAGGAGCAGTGTTAGGAATCTGGAAATATCCATCTATATATAGAAAAAGAATGAGAAGCTATCTTTTCCTTCAGATGCTCCTATAGAGAATATGTTTCCATGGTCTCAGGATATTAAAGTATCAATTCTCAAGCACTTTTAATTAATTTTTTAAGGGGGAATGATATGAAATGCCACATAAACAGTAGCAAAATAGCCCTTTTTAAACTTTGAAACCAGCTATATGATTTGTCAGTTTTATGAGAGAATAATAGGGTAAGTGCCTGAAAAGTAGACAGAAAAATCAATTTAAATAGAATGTATGCAGTTTTTTTGGAAACCCAGCAAACAGTAATTTTGTTTACAGTCTCATACAATGTCTTAATGAGGACATTTTCTCCTTTTTAAAATAAGGAAAGAACAGTATTAATATTTTATTAGTCAGAGTGAAGTACATTAAAAACATTACAGTTAATGTTATAGGCAAATACTCAAAGCCCCTGAAAATCAGAGAATTTAAGCAAAACTGTCATTCAGTTTTTGTCTAGTCTCAATATAACTAAGGAGATAGAAAAAAAGTGCAGTCAACTCCCCATATCCTCTTTTATCACCCTCTTGACTTAAACACTTTTGTTTTCCAGGTTTCCAAAAAATGCACTCAAAGCGTGTAGAGCTTTTACTTTCCATTAGATTTAATTCTTTTCCTAGGAACTAAAAAGAAAACCCACCTCAATGTCAGATGGCTCTTGGATGAATAATTAATCATTCTCTCCATATCCATTTAGATGGATCATAAATGCTGCCTATTTTCATGCTACAGCCAGTCCATTAAAATGGGTTTATCTTTTGTCTGGTTTAAGTTGATCATCCTTTTTGCTTTTATGTATATATCCTTTTTACTTTGAACAAAGTAGCTCTTAAATGGCAATATATTTGTCATAGTATAAAAAAATTCAACCATGAATTCACAAGATTTGGTTTGAGTAACATCAGTATTCAGCAAGTGTGCAGTATTTCAATATTGTTAGGTAACTTTCACCTTTTTTTGCTGTATGTTCAATAAAGAAAAATATTATTATAAATACTATAAAAATTTAAATATATTATAAATTTATTTTTTCACATATTACTAATACTGTAAAGGTTTTAATGTACTGTGGTTTAAACAATTCCCAATTTTAAGTTTCTTTTCAATTTTAAGAGACTTTAGCACAATAAGAAATAGCTGAAAGTTTTCTGTAAGATGATTCATCATCATAAAATGTTGTTAGTGAAATTAAAACAATGTGTTTTAAGTAGGCATCAAGTTCAGATCTTTACTAAAAAACAAATAATATCTTAAACTTTATATTGCTTCTATCATGAAGCAATTTATCACATATTTACCACACACAGGATGAAGAATTTTAAGTCTTCCCTTAATAATTGGCATGCATTTCATTGGGCTTGACTGAAAAAGAGGAAAAAACCTCTTGATGCCACTAAATTATGTAAGTCATAGAAAAGGAAGCTCCACAGGAATTAGACATGAAGAAAAAAAAAAAAAACAAAACAGAACATTTATTTTACATAGGATGAAGTATGGTTGGGCTTCCAGGCATAAGATATCCAGTCAGTGACAAGCTTTAGGAAGACACATTTTTGTTGTTTAATTGTGGTCACTACAGCCTGGATATAAAGAAGGACCATGACAGTGACCATTGTCATCAGCAGGGTGACAAGGAGATATTGTGGTCTTTAAGAAGGCCTGAAAATTATTAAAGCACCTGCACTGCGCTGTTAGCAAACCCTCTATAGCCAGGACATTCAGTCCAGATCAGACTTAACAGTATCCCCTTTCTCCAGTTTGGGCTCCCAGTTCAGCTCTGTGATCCTGAATAGGAAAGAGAGTATTATTTTATTGGTTGGAAACTGGATTCTTTCTCTGGAATACAACCTGGTGGCCAAGGGAAACAGTAACTTGAATGTTTGTGTGTTGCATATGCCAGTAAGAGGTTTGGAGTAGTTGCTGGCTGCCTTCTGAGAGGGGAGCCTGTGCTGGATGGGTGGCTGGAGAAAGAAGTGGTCTGATAATTAGGCTAGCACAGGGTAAATGGAGAGGTGCAAGCCTGGAGAAATGCAATGAACTTTCTTTGCTGTTGTTTAAAATATAGTGATATATAAAATATATAAAATATATATATTAAAATATATATAAATATAGTGTTGTTTAAAAGATTTCTGGTATTAGAAATATGGTAATATATTAAGAGTTTAATTGATCAGTTTGAAGATTTACAAACCAGAAATGTCATCCCCAGCTTTTGAAAACAAAAGTACATTTCATAATCCTCTGAATTAAGAATCAAAACAAATAGACACAAATGCAGATAATAGGTGAAGATATAGTTTATGTGTTATTTATTTATAAATTATTACATTAAAGCATTTTAAATTTAAATATTTTCCATATCAGGCGTGAATTTCATTTAAACAGGAATAGATTACTGAATGGCATTAAGGAACACAGTTCTATGAAGAAGTTTGGAATGAAACCACACTGCTGCTATTACTCCCAGTGAGCTGCTACTGGCATTTTATCTGATATAGTGTTGACTGTCTTTTCACATCTTGTGTTATTAAACTGATAATTTAACAAAAATCAGAAAAGCCCATGATTCATAAACTGGCATGTACATTGTAGTATGTGAAGCATTTTTCTGGAAATGTAGGAAATCAGAGATATAAAGTTAAAGTATCCATTTAAATGAGAAAGGAATAAGTAGAAACATTACTCATTAAATGCATTTTATAAAAGAAATGTCTCATTATCCTTTTGTGTGACTCATGAAATCACCATCAACCAGCTTGTAACCTGTAATTATATAGCATTGCTCTGCCAACCTGGGGGTGAAAAATCCATAGCGGGAATTTTTTTAACTCTGACTTTGGGCACTGCTAAAGGATATTGGACTTTATGGTCATGATTTTGAAAATAACATACCAATTTGCATAACTAAATACTTGGATTTTCAGATGGGGATATTTTCAAGCCAGATTTAGAAACAGCAAGGTTCCCACCTGTTGAAAGTGAGTCCCTTTTAAGCCAGTTCAATGATTTCCAATGTCCAAAACTAAATCTATCATAGAACAATTCAGAAATCCTGTATCAGAAATCTATTGAACAGAATGATGTGTTTCTTTACCACCATGAGGTGACATTTTGCTTATAATAAACATGTAGTATAGCTAAGGGCATTTTCATCATGCCCATGCATGGCTAATTTTTTTTTAAAGCAGGATATATTAATCTAACATAAAAAAGAATGTTATATTTTTTGTTATATTTCAGATGCATTTTCTTCTGTTTACTTGGGTCACAGACTGCAAATGAGAACAGTCATCTTTTCTTCTATTTGCTAATTTATGTCTTTGTATTCTTGTTGCTATCACCAAAGTTTGAGAGATCCCCTCAGTTGTTTTTTTAATACTGACTTAAACCAAAGAGCTTTCAATATTAGCTGTTATACTTTCTCTCAAATGTGGCTTCCACTCTTTCACAACTCATTCCCTCAAACATCTTCTTTAAATTACTTTCTCTGCCTCCCTAAACCATACCCCCAAGGAAATCTTCCACATTTCTATTTCAATGTCTGATGACAAGTTGAAAAGCAGTGTGAAAGGTAAGGATAGAACACTAATTGATATAAATGTGAAATGACAGTAATGGTCTCTGCCTGAGCCATGGCTGGAGACTTCTGTGTAATGAAAAACCTTCCACAGTTAATATTTTTTGTCCCTCTAGTAATATTAGCTAAGATAATGTTTTAATAGATTTTTGAACAGAAGTCTTAGTTCTGCTGTGCAAAATTGAAATACGCTGTGGAAGACTCTTTTTATCTTTGCAGCATTTCTAGGGATTTTATGTTTTCCAGAAACATGAAAGGAAAAAATATTGGCAATCTTCATTGCAATGAGTCCATTTCAAGAAACGATGAATGGTTTCTTCATTATTCATTTCTAGCTTCTCAAGAAATTTAAGACATTTTATTCAAAATTAGAATTTTTTTCCCATGAATACGACTTCATGTGTGTATGTAATGGTAACGCAGAAAATGGAAAATTACCTTTCCTGAGTCAAGCACTGTGACTGTAATATGAAAAGAAAGATGATGCAACACTAATTGCTTCTGTGGTAAGAAAAAATTGTTCTGGCAAGGTGTGAAAGTAATGCAGTTTTGCCTTTTATTTTATATATTGTTAGAAGTGGATTTTGTATTACATTCTTGTTGTTTGACATACTGCTAATGAACCATGCCAAAATAACAGAGGTTTCTGCCATGCAAATCTGAGATATGAGAGACAAAGGAAATCACATCACACAACAAAATAACCCCACCATTGGAAATCAACATCAATGAAGATAAGAATAGGGAGAAAACATAAAGGAAAGATAAAATTGTCAGTAGTGTTCCAGATGACCTGCAAAAGTTTGGCTTTCCCCCCTCTTTACTCTGGGTCTTTCTACATTTTGGCTTTCCCCCCCTCTTTACTCTGGGTCTTTCTACATATCAACCACCCAGGCCAATTTAGAAGAAGCAGCTGTGTTGCACAGCAACAGGGGATCAAGGTTCTCTCTACCTGCATGTATAGGCCTAACCACTGCTTCCCATTTCCTCCCTGGAAGACTCTTAATTATACTTTATTTCAGGAGGAAGAAAGGGATAGCTGCTTCATAAATGATTTTTTTAAATTGCATTGAAATGCCTATTGGTCCAATAATAATGTGCAAAGGACATTTTTAAATTTGACAAGTCTTTCCAAGTGATGTTTCTCAGAGTATGACTTAAAAGTTTAGGTTGGTTTTTGAACAGCTTGGATTTAGGTTTTTACCTTGGTCAAATTTCAGTGGCTGTTCATTAGATTATATTCCCCCGTATTAAAAGAAGATTATCCTGCCGAATTTGAAGTCATGCTTAAATATTTCAAGTAAACCCAAGAATTGTTAGCCTCTCTAAAATGAGATCTTGCCTCCCTATTTTAGATATCCAGAAAAATTTTCAGTGTTCTCAGTTTCCCAGCAGAGACCATGGAAGAAACACAGCCTGGAAAACTTCAGCCTAAATGCCTTAAGACCAGCAATATGATAAGCAACTAGAGAACATCATCCTGCAAGGAACAGAATCTGGTAAGGTGAAATTAGGGATGCTGTACCTGCGCTGGCTACTACAGAAAAAGCCACATCCTCTTTTCAATTGCATGGAAGGTTTTGTTAGTTTCAACGTTACCTAAACATCATTATTTAAGATAAAGGATTTTAAAATGTGTGTTAGGAAGATGCATTGTCATAAAGAATGGTAAGGAAGTCCACTAGCCACCAAAGGAAGCTCAGAAACCACACTTCTCTGTGGTTTGAAAAGCCAAAGCCATTCTTAAAATACACAGCCATGTTCAGAGAATCACAGAGTGGTTGAGGTTGGAAGCGACCTCTGGAGATCATCTGGTCCAGACCCCTTGTTCAGGGCCAGCTATGGCTGGTTGCCCTGGGACATATACGAATATCTTTTGAATTGGTCTTCTATTAGACTTCATGCCGCTGATCACCATCCCCTGGGTTTGGCTGTTCAGCCACTTGTCAGTCCACCTCCCTGTCTGCTCATGTGTCAACAGCAAGGATGGTCGTGCTGTGTGAGATCATTGGTGTGCTCCAGCTCCACTGCTCTGCTCAAATGACTACTCAAACTCTTTTTGGTACAACAGCCATAAGCATGGCTTAATTTGCTTTTTTTTCAGAGGTTTATTCTGCTAGTGATGTAAATCAAAGAACCTGTCACTGAACACACCTTTGAAAAAGGAAATTAAGTTATATTTGTTCACTCACTCAAGGGAAAGCAGAATATGCAGGTGGCAGCCAACATAATTAAAAAGTTCTCATGAAGAGATGTACAGGGAGTACAAACAATTCTCCTCCTCCAACAATTTTGGGCAGAACAAGCAAGAGCAGTCTTCCACTCTAGAGACAAAAATTTCAGGCACTAACTTAGCTATTAAAATTATTGTAAATAAAATATTTGGTAAAATTACTTTTTCTTACCCATCTAGAAAGAAGCATTAAGTGTATATATATAAATATATATATATATATATATACATATATACACACATACATATATTCATACACTCACATATGTTTTGCTAAGTGTTGGTTGACAGCCACTTAGGTGAGGTGCTGACATTATACGTTTTACCATTTAAAATATTAACAGAGATGAAGAATAGATTGGTATTGATGTTTTAATTTGCATTTTGAACCTCCAAAATCTTCACCAAGGAGTTCACACAGATATGTGTAATTTCAAAAAACCAGTGAGTAAAAATGGCAGCACAGTTTTGAACTCTTTGCAGTAAATGAGGCAAGGTAAGTTCAGGGCACCTTGCTCACAGGTGAGCTTTCTGGATATCTGGGTTTAAGTATCCATCAACTCAATGAGTATACAGAGGATCAAGCTGGAAGGACTTCTAGGAATTAGCAGGTATCTATTCCTTCAGGCAAAGCCAGCAATGAAAACCAAACAACAAGAAAATATTTTGAAAACTCGTGCCCTCTTGTGCTGTTGCATGGTATGAGACTTTGGTTTTCAAATGGCGGTGAGTAGATCAGCCCACAACTACCCAGCTGAACACCCACTTCAACATTTCTTCACTAGGAGGAATCTGATGGCTGTAAAATGAATGTGGACAAGAAGGTATTGCAGAGATGGCATGAATTTCACATGGAGAAGTAATTAAATGCTAGACAGGGCACCTGCTGATGCAGTGGCTTGCATTCCAATGGCTGCCATCAGCCTTTCAGAAAGACATCCAGATCTATTACAAACATAGGGTAAGAGTCACATTGAGGAAGAAACTGTTACATAGAGTTATTTTGATGGTAGTTTAGACCAAATGACAGCAGTTCTTTTAGCTCACAGAAGGCAAAAAGCTTTTTGGTGTTCCAGTATCAACTTCACATACAGAATGTGAAGTGTCTGTCTCTAACACTTCAACTGTTGCGATTGAAACAAGGAACCACAAAACAAGTGTTAAAATACTTGAGCTCAATCGACCTTGATGGGCTGAAAAATGACAGAAGGAGCATAAAGAGAACAACATAACTGAGTTTATCAAAGTTTTTCACAGATATGTATGATATATATATATTCAACATTTGTGTTTTGCTCTTTAGAAAGTCTCATGTTGTTCAATCCTCTCTGTGGCTCTTACAAACTCAGACTGAAGAACCAGGATGCTTAATGCACAGCAACATAAATGAAGCTCTGCTCTTTTACTGCAATCTAACCCTGTTTGTGTAGGATAGATTGCAGTCTGGGGGAAGATATTTGATTACTAACTACATCCAGATCACGAACAGAATACAGCTCCATACAGAAATGTAGAAAACTTAAACTGAATGACTTAAATGATGAACACAAATGCATCCATTGCACACAAACTTCAAGGGGTTTTCAAATCAAACCAGAGTCTGCAGCAGAGGTGTTCTTCCACTGCCCTGAAAGCAAAAAAGCCTGGGCTTCCACAATAGATATGTACTAGCAAACAGCCCCACGCTGTGGACACAGCATGTACTAGCAAAATCACTTGTGAATTCACTGTACTTGAGCTGTCTCAGCTCACCCAGCCCCACCAGAATATACTGAAAATTATTAGGTTGTGATTAATTTAACACTTACTTGCATACTAAACTTTTGTAGACTACTATAAAAAAGAAGAACTTTTCAAAAAGATGGTAGACTTGAATTTTTTTTTAAATTTAGCAGAGGAACATATAAAATACAGAAAAGCTGTTGAATTGCATGTGGTCCTGGCAGCCAGATGGGGAGCAGAACTCAGTAGTGCTCTGTAGCAGGAGTATTGGACATCCCACACTTGGTAACTGAGAACAAATGCTGTGTGGGGCCAAAATAAAAACCTCCCCTAGAATTGCTGAAGACAAATATATTGTCTTTTTAATTTTGTTTTTTTCTGAAAATGAAGGTTTTAATAATTATCCAGGGATTCAGCCACTCAGATACATAGTTCTTTACAGAACATTGATGAATCTTTCTTCCCCTTCTAGGAAGCTGCTTCTGACCTAATTCTGGATCATCTCCTTCCTTTCATTCTATTTTAAGATGGGAAAAAGAGGCCTTTACAGACATTTCTGCTCACATCCCTTTTATTCAGCTGTGGGGTGGAGCTGCTCTGGGCAAAGGGACCGTCCTTGGTAGCCACCCACTGAGCAGCACTGCATCTGGACGCTGACAATAAAGGTTGTTTCCTAATTTGCAACAACAACCATATGTTCAGGAATGAAGAAATGCACACTCCACCTAATCCCATGAGGTTCCTCTCTCCCCTGTGGCCTATTTAAAGTTATTCTAGCACTCTTTACTGGATGCAGCTACTAAGTGAATTACCTTCAAATTTCAGGCCCTTCAAGCAAAGCGATTGTAAGCAAAGCTGAGGAAAAACTGAGCGTGCATGAACCATTGTTCCTAGTGAGTCATGGCATCATTTTCCAGAGTGACTCTGCTAGGGAGGTTCCAAGGCTCCTCCCTTTAGAGCAGATGGTAGAAATGTTTTTATTTGGCATTGTTATTGTGTAACACCAGCAATCAAGACTGATCGTTTACAGGAAGCTATAGAGACAGGATCCCTGTCACAAAGGTCTCAGGTTTCGTGAGAATATCTCCCACTCTATGGACCTACTTAGGAGGAAGAGAAGGAATTTACTACCAAATTTCCCTTGGCTTCTTGGGGAGCCACATTGCTTGACAGTTAATAACTTAGCAAAACAGGTACACGGCAAACTTGCCAAAGAGTAGCAATTCCTCCCTAGCCTTTTATTTTAAGGAGCTTTAAGGGCATGGGAACCATTGGGAGAGGTGTGTCTTAATCCAATTTATACATCAGAATTTGCCCTCTTTTGAACAGAATAACTAGCTTCTTAGCCAGGATACAGGATGTTCCACAAGAAAACTGTACTAATACCCAAGTGAAAAAAGAGGGTAAGAAATCCTTCTTTGTACTCTTAGCTTGAATTATTGCAATTAAAGTAATTGAATTTCAGTGTGCACTACCACAGAGCCAATAACCCATTGCATGGGCCTCCTTATTTCCAAAACTGTACAGTCATTACTCAGAAGTACATATATTTTATTCTGATCTCTACTTTTTGCATATGGGTCTGTGTGTGACCCTTCTATGCCTGGTTGCTGGGAGAGGGTCATGAATTAATTAGAAGATCACAGTTGCTTTGTATATTAATATTGTATAAAGTTGATGTGATGTGTGCTTTAAAAGAGGTTTGAGGATTTTTTTAGTGATTGCAAATCATGTACTTGAGGTGAGATATCAAGAGAAAAGGTCTTGATAACATGCCTTGAATGGTTACACTAAACAGGAATTACATTTTGGAAGTTTAATAACAATAGAGGCATCTAGTGGAAGCATTGGAGGACTGCAGCTGTAGGAGAATGCATCAATGCACAGCAGATTTTCTTGCATTACTTCCTCCCAAATGGACTTTCATTAATTGAGTGACAAATATCAG
This sequence comes from Camarhynchus parvulus, assembly GCF_901933205.1. Taxonomy (NCBI): domain Eukaryota; kingdom Metazoa; phylum Chordata; class Aves; order Passeriformes; family Thraupidae; genus Camarhynchus; species Camarhynchus parvulus. Next base: position 20,494,820 of record NC_044573.1, on the reverse strand, counting down.
TGATGGTTAAATTTTATTTAAGAATAAGCAAAACTAAAATTTCATGGCATTTAGACACTGTGAGGCAAACATGGTTTAGGAGCCAAGCTGAGGGCTTGAAGTAGGGAGTGTCAGTCTTTCTCTCAACAAGAAAAGAAATATCCCATCCCACTCTTTTATCCAGTATTTTAATGGTTAGAGGACTCCACCAGGACACAAGAGAAGTTCAATCTCCTGTGCCTGATAGCACACCAGAACATTTATTACTTCCTATTATTATAATTTCCATGAAAGAAGAGGACAACTCAGCAGAAATCTGAAAGCATGTCTCTTCTTGAGCTCAAGAAGAAATGCAAGCTACAGCCAGACTCCAAAGCATACAGAAAGCATGAAGGCCTAGGGCTTGGTGACACGTTCAGCTGCTTTTTAATTTTCCTTCTCTCTTGGGTTGTAGGGCAAAACACACCACAGAAGCAGCTGTGCTAACATGTTCAGAACATATTCAGAACACATTACAGAAGTATTTGACTTTTACACACTATGCTGCTGAGACACAGCTCCAGACAGCCAGAACAGCTTGTTTCTCTGTGACAGCAATGGGGTCTTGGGAAAGAGAAGTCACTCCTCCAAAAAACTTCAGGGTCTGACAAGGGCATCTTCATAGCCTTCGTCAATTTGGCTTTACAATATGACTAGAGGAACAAACCTTTAATTTCCAAGGTATGCAAGTGAGGAAGCAGCCAGGTAACTCCAAGCAGTGTACTCCTAGGCTCACAGTGTTTTCAAAACACAGTTTTTGAGCATGCTTGAAATCTATCCATTCTGTCCCATGGAAAAACATTAGGTTTAAACAGAGCCTGGATCCTCCCTGTGGGTTTTCAATGTCTAGGGCAAATTTCACTGAAAATTTAGGCTCATGTTTGCTTGTTCTTTTCCTTGTTTGAGTGTAGGAATTGATTATAAAGCCTGCCCTCAAAAATATAAACCATGATTTTATGACTTCCTTTACTAACCGCACTATCATTTATTTCCACCTCAATTTTTCTTTATGAGGTGATGTGATGGATTTTTTTCCTGAAAAGCCTGCATTGTGGGCTTGGATATGTCATGTCTAATATTTTTGTCCTTTAATTGGTGAATTTGATTAATGATTGCAGGCTGCAACCCAGGCTTTAAACTCCACAGCACTGCTGACCGCCTTCTCATTGAGTTTTCAAGGAACTTTCTTCTTCCATGCCTCTCTTATACGGAATTGACATTTACCACGGGTCTGAGCTCCTAAGCCTGGGGTGCCTGTGGGTGGGAGGATGCAAGGCCGAGTAAGACCTCACTCTAGTCATGGCTTTCACAGAATTAGGCTGGAAAAGACCTCTAAAGTCCAACTCATGACTGAGTGCCACATCCAGTCTTTCCTTAAACACCTTCGGGGACGGGGACTACGCCACCTCCCTGAACAGTCCATTCCAATCTGATCATCCTTTCTGTGATGGAATTCATCCTAAGGTGAATGGTTGCCTGAAAGAGACCTGGCTGAGCCCTCCTTTCAGGGGCTTGCACAGAGCCATAAGGTCACCCCTGAGCCTCCTTTTCTCCAGGCTAAATCCGCCCCCCTCCCTCAGCTGCTCCTCACAGGACTTGCGCTACCAGATCCTTCACCAGCTCCGTTGCCCTCCTCTCTGTTTTAGGAGGGGGTCGCTGGCGGCTCCCCGTTCCTTTAGAACCGCCCCAGACGACACCCGCGGTGCCGCGGCTCCCGTGCCCCGGGCGTGACGCGGCTCCCGGGGAGGGAGGGCCCCGCCGGCCCCTTCCGGGCGCGTCTGTGCCCGCGGGCGCTGCCGGCTCCTCCCGCCGCAGCCGGGCCGGCCCCGCCTCCCGCACCGGCCGCGTTCCGACACCGCTCCGCGGCCTGTCGGCCCGCGCCGGCCCCTCCTCCCGCCGCTGCCGCCATGGCCTGTTCCGCCCCCGGCCGGGCCTGAGCGCCGGGAGCCCCCAGCCGCAGCCCGCCCGGCCGCCGACCCTGTCCCGGGCGCCGCTGGGCGATCCCCCGCCTCCTCCTTCCCCGCCGCCTTCGCCGGGCTCCGCCGCTGCTTCCCCCGACCGCGAGGTCCCGGCGGGAGGCGGTGGCGGGCGCCGGCTGGAGCAGGCGGCGGGGAAGATGGCGGGGAACGGCGGCGGCTTCGCCGGTGCCGGGAGCGGGGAGATCATCCAGCTCAACGTGGGCGGCACCAGGTGAGCGGGCGGGCCGGGCCGGCGGCGGCGGGCGAAGGGCGAGCGAGGGGCAGCGCCCAGCGGCCCTGTTGGGCCCGCCCGGCCGTGGCGGGGGTTCGTGCCTGGCTCTGCCCCGCGAGGCACGGCCGGGATGAGCCTTCCCCCAGCGCTCTGCGGGGCCGGGGGTACCCGAGGCGGACACGGGGCGGGTTGGCAGCTCCGCGTGGTGTCTGCCCGCGATGCCAGGGCAGCCTGCTCTACATACACCTTAGAGACTCCGGGAATCCTGCTTCTTCAGGGATAGAAGCTTTGCTTTGCCGTCACATCCGTAGGCTGCTAGTGAACAGTCTGTGTAGCAGCCTCAGAGACTAAAATGCTAAAATCGCTGATACGATGCCGCTGGTATCAACGAGAATAAAGAGCTGTATTGTTTTCAAATGTACGCTGGAAGTGTGGAAGCTGGCAGATGTAGAGGTTTTGGCAGGCTGAGGCAGAGACTTGTGGGACAGCTGTAGTCAGAATCTGCGTGATAAACAGTGCAAACATTCCTGTCAAAATGCTCAGGCATGAAATCATTCAGATCGCTGTAGCTCGTGGAAACTGAAGTTATGTGTTTTCCCAAGTAATGTGCACAACGTGGAGACTGCTATAAGTAGTAAGAACTACTACTGCTATTTTAAGAATTTTCTTGCATTACTCAGAGCACGGACTTGATCTGATAACTAAATTGTGTGCTGCAGCCTTTCTTAAACAGGAGTGCTGTAGAAATCGATGCAGAATTCCTTTGCTTTAGTAAGACATTAAGAACCTGGTTTAGCCCAGACAAACTGCTTGTAACTTGCACAGGCGAAACTCACCTGTAATGATACTTTCAGGATAACTTTGATGTAGGCTTGGACCAGATTTCATGTTATGCTGTGTAAGGTTCTTCAGTGAACTCTGTATCTGAAATTACAGGCCAGTTTCACTTTTAGGATTTTATTACCTGTGGAATCTTAAAGCTGCTTTCCTTATTAAATGCTTCTGCAGAGAAGAGAGAATTATGGAAAAGGCACTAATCAGGGAAGAAATACACACCCTCAGAGGGCTTGCCTACACAGAGAGGTGGGAAGAATGAGGCAAATTAGTCAGCATTTGGATGTAATCAATAGGAAATGTGTGCATGGATATTTCCCCTTTAATAGAGAGACTCTGTACTGTAGTATTTCTGTGTGAGAAGTGATGGTCTTTTGTGAGCTCAGCTTCCCTTGTAGTGCCCATGTCCTTTGAAAACTACACCTGAGCCATGTTTTTCAGTTTGCAAAGGCAGGTGAGTCTTAGCTGATAGTGGAGTGGAAGATGTGCACAGCGAGAGGGTGAGAGTAGGGTACTGTACACGTTTCCTCCTCTTCAGTAGTTCTCATTACTCTCACTAGAAACCTGAAACTCTTAGTGTTGATTGTAGAATTGTCTGAGAGGAGGAAATGAGCGCTCCCCTCTATTTATGACACAAGTTATGCTGTGGAGCAGGTACTACAGAGACCCCAGCTTTTCCAAGCTCAGACACGAGGTCCCCACTGCTCCCTGGGACGGTCAGAACTTGTCTGTTGTGTGTGATGGCTCTGTCACTTCCTGGTCACAACTTCAGTGGATTCCTTTACTGTGAACAAAAGTCTCTTGCGAGTTAATGTTCACAGAAATGTACTGTATCAAATTGGATGAATTCTTTTGACTCTGTATCTCTGTCTGGTTATAATGTAACCCTGCAAGGAAAATAGACTGTGAAAATGGTTGTTTTGTAGCTTTCACTTGTCACGTCTGTTTTCAGTTGCCTGTATTTTCTTTCAAATTGCTTTAAACAGGCATGTGCTAAGGGTCTTTTGAGGATTTGCCCTGGGTTTGCCAATTTTTCCTTATAAGAGGCCACTCTGACTGCTGCATGGAGCTGCCGATACACTGATGCACGTAAATGTTGCTGGCTGAGCTTCTTTCTGCATCTGGAAAGGAGGACTCTGTCTGGTTGTTTACACAGATTAATGCCTATGGATTAAAAGTTCTAAAGTATGTGTTAGTATGAGCTGTTGCTTACTAAACTGGTACCATAGTGCTAAATTATAGACAGGAAATCCTGGGGCTGTCTGAACACACTGATAAAATTGAAAGAGGATGATGGTGATGCTGCATCAATCCCTATAGTAACAAGCAGTATCTGGATTAATTCTGGATAAAATTAATGTAATTCATTGTTTTCACATGCTATAATATACTTAAATGAATCATCCCTTACTCTTAGACGGAGGTAGTGACCTGTATTACTGATAAGAAAAGCTGAGCAAAAGTACTTAGAAGTATATTAGAGAAGTGTTTTTTATTTTTTCTCAGAAAAGGCTTTGTGCATGCTTGTGCTCAGAACACTGACGCTGTAGCTTTTCTGTTAAGAACAAATTTGCCATTGTTATATTTGCAGTGAGCAAATGCACAATCCGTGTTTTATATAGTTCCACATAACCTCTGTGTTTCTGCCTCTTAGGGAGCATAAAGTAATGGGTTTGTGTACTTCCCCCCCTTCAAACCTGGAAAATGCTAGCAGTGAAAATTATATAAATTATGACTAAGTATTTTTATTCAAAAATATTTTGTATTTTGTAAACCTGTATACTAAATGATAAGTTGCAATGGAATTTTACTTTTGCATATCCTTTTTGTTTTCCATTAATGAAGAGGTCACCAGAGGTTTCTTAGTCATGGCACTAGTAAGAGGATATGTACAGCCAGAGAGTGATGCAGAGCATGAGCTCATTGTCCAAGCTGCCAGTTCAGTTGTCTTCCTTCATGTTAAATCAAGACCAGAAGATAATCCATAGTTATTTATTATGTAAAGCACTGTCTGGCATCATAAGTAATATTATAATTTGTATTATTTCACAACATGATTCAGAGTCAGTAATGTTTTTTCTTTTAACTGTTATTGTTATTACCCCTCTCTCCTCCCCAAGAGGGGCCCAAATACCAAAATGGCAAATAATTCATGTTCCTATAAAATATTAACTTGAAGCTCACGGCAGTCTTTTGCAGTGCATAATGTAGCACCCTTTCACTCCTAAGTAAGAGCAGCAGAGTAGCGTGCAGTTATTGACAAATAAAGCACACTGATGATAAATATATCTTTTACTGTTAGGGTTTTGTGTGTGGAGCAGTGTTTGGGTTTTGTGGAAGTTTTTTTGCAAGCATTAATGTTGAAGTGTCGGAACCAGGAAATACAGGATGTTTGGGACAGTGTGTTACAAACATATAAAGAATGTTACTTTTGTGATCTCCAGATGGTCCTGCTTCATGCTTAAGGACAATCTGTGCAAAGAATCTGCAACTTCTGACTTGTTGCAGGTATTTTAAACATCTCAAACTTCCGAAGCCTGTATGATATTAGCTTTGTAGGACAAATCAAGGAATTTTAGATAAAGCAGACTTATTTCGAATTGTACAGTTGATTCTGAACTTGTAACTTTGTTTTCATAGGTTCAGCACATCAAGACAAACACTGATGTGGATTCCAGACTCATTTTTTTCCAGGTATTTTTAATATATCATCACATTCAACAAACACAAATTAGCAGTCATTAAAAAAATGTTCTCAGTTCTTAATTTATGTTGTAAATCGTATTAATGCTTTTCCACTCATCTCAAGCAATGGGACAGATTAATTTGAAGTAAGCTGTTAACCAAGAGGCATCTTCTTGCCTGAATGTAGCCATGGCAGCTCCTCATATGTGCTGAGGAGCTGTCACTTTTTAAATGGAGTATTGTGGAAATAACCTCCAGTTCTGCAGGAAAGGGACATGCCACTGGCTGTGACTCTGTTTCCACTTGTGATCTTACTGGCCATGTGCTTTAGCAGTGCCTTTAACATTTTTGGTTTTGTTTGGTTTGGGTTGGGGTTTTTTTGAGTTATTGCTCTACTCTGAGTTACCTCAAAGTTTTGAGGGTTTTAACTTGTGATGCAGAAGCTGTTGAATTATTGAATATCCTCTATTTACATCAGTGCCATTACTAGTTCTGCAGATTTGTATTTTGTTCTGCAGCTGCTGTACCTCTATCACCTCAGTTAATCCTAAACCCACAGAGGAAGACCTAAATGCTGGCAATTTTTCTTCCTTACATTTAATTTTTATATTCTAGATGTCTTTTCCAATAAAAGCCTAGCAGCTGACATATGCAGCATTTCCTGTTCCTATTTTACTTAAATGTTCAGATAAATGAAATGCCAGGGAAATGTCACCTTCTTTGAGGCATGCGAGGAAAGGAACAAGGAGGAAGTCTCATGCTGCTCCCCAGTCCCTCAACACAAAATAATGCTAAGGAGGTTGTTCTGAAAGTTATCCAATACTAGAAAATCTCAGATAATTGTCATCCAGAATCAAATGAAAGCTGTGGGTGTTGGTGTACATCTTACCTGTAAAATGAGATTTTGACATTGTGTTTTAATGGGTCTGGAGAAAAAGTATTTTGATCTGATGGGAGAACTTCGAAGTCGAGTTGTGTAAAATTAAACTCATGCCACTTTTGTCCAGTAAGTCCTTACAGACTGGGTTGTTTACTCATCATTTTTGCTTCAGCAGCTTTTACCAATTTAACTAGATTTTAACAAACTACACAGCCCTCTAAGGGCCTGGGAAAACTTTTTCATCCTTTCAGGCTAGGCCTTATGCCTATTTTCTTTGGAAATCTGAAGGTCATTATGATGCAGCTCTGAGACTTTCCTTAGGTGTGCATACACTTCTCCTTTGTCCAGGAGAGATATTTCACTCCTCCAGCATTCTGGCTGTTTTGTTTACTCTGATAAACTGTGTTACCAAAAAGTAACCAAGGAGAGCTAGCTGACCCAGAGTGTTCCTACCCTGTGTTTGTGTCAGTACAATTCTGGGGGACGTCTAATGAAGATTTCCTGTTTTTCAGTTTGCTGAGCGGAAGAATTTCAACACTAAAGGATGAAACTGGTGCTGTGAGTAATGAACGTGCTGTAACTCATTAATTCAGTGTTATGCTTTTGGTTAGGTTCTCTGCTAAAGCATTTTCACTGTGGGTGCTAATGGAATTACACTGCCTGAGTCAGGCTAAACTTTCATTGAAAATGAGTGACACCTCTGGCTTTCTTGCTTCTCATCTTTGTTCAGTTTCCCTTAGCTTGAGACAATGTTCATACTTCTATGCTAATTATGCATTATACAGGTAATGCAGAAACAGCAACTCTGCTTTTCTTAAATGGAGCAAATATTAACTGCTGTATTGCAGCAAGGTGTGATTTTCATTAGACAGGCATTGCATGTGTAGTTGAGTAATCCAATGTGGAAATGTTACTTTTTTTTTTTGGCAAAAACATGTAGTCATGGCCATTTCAGTCTGTGGGTATGATATTCCTAAGCAGGAAACTATAGTTACAGTAATCTTGTTGAGCAATAGTAAGGCACACAAGTACTTTGCTAAAATTGTAGAGTTTTGATGGTAATTTAATTTTAAAAAGTCAAAACCTGTCTTGAGATCTTATTACAGTTACTGCATATTGAACACATGCTAGAAAGTGAAAACATCCATTGTCCTTTGTGGAGACTAGAACCTAAAAACAGATTTATTAAGTGCCATCTGTTTGCAACAGTGTTTGTATATATGTCCTATAGGAATTAATTAGTGGACAGTAGAATGATGAGAACAAAGAAGAGGCTCAAAAACTTTGAGTTTTGTTTATCTGCTCACTCCCTCATCTTCAACTCCTCTTTTCCACATTCAGCATAAAATAGACTTCAGCTTATGGTTGCTCCATAACAGTACTCAAGGACAGAAATTTTTCTTTGCAGATATTTATTGATCGAGATCCAGCAGCATTTGCACCCATTTTAAATTTTCTTCGCACAAAGGAGTTAGACTTACGGTAAGAGGTTAATTTCAATCCAAAGTGTGTCTTCAAGTGATGAATATTTCATAATACTCAACTAGTTGGGTGCCTGGTATGTTGCTCAGCACCCTCACAGATGTTGGTCCAGGCCTAGAGTATATGGATGTCGTGGTGGAGGCAGAAATGGTGACATTCTGTTTTGTTAGTAGATTCTTGTAATGTAGACCACTTCTTGCAGTGTATTTCTTTATTACTTCTGTATCTGTATTTTAATGAAAATTGAGTCAAATTAAGATCACTTTAAAATCTCAAACATCAACATGATGAATGCATTTTGTGGTAATTCTATAAACTGTTAGGTGGCTTGATATTTAGATTTGTAATATCCAGCTGTATGCCAGCAATTATATTCAAAGAATTGGCTCACTTTGTTCTTGATGGTTTTTGGTTTTTTTCCTATTTCTCTAGGGGAGTGAGTATTAATGTTCTCAGGCATGAAGCTGAATTCTATGGAATCACTCCTTTAGGTAACATTTTTTTCTTAATGTGAGCTCATCTTATTATTGTAGTAATGGTCTACTGACAAATCCTGGGCAGTTGTGACCCTGAAGATTTTCAAAGTAAAAGTTTTTAAAAATGGAAGGATATTTGAGATAATGTAATGTTTTCAAGGAAGTGAAAGCTGCGGTCATATCTGGGTTTCCTCCTTAGTGAGAAGATTGCTACTATGTGAAGAACTGGAGCGCTCATCTTGTGGCAGTGTCCTTTTTCATGGCTACCTACCTCCTCCAGGTATTCTTGTAGTCACGGTCTGATGTTGCTTGCTGTCACTTGTGATCTCTGTGCTGTAACAAACAGCATGTTTAGAATACTGGGCAGGGGGTGTGGCAGGCTGTGTTTGGTTGTAGACTAGAGCAGAGGTTCTTCAGGAGCCTTTCAGTTTAATGTCATCAGCATGAGATGCTTTCTTCTTTCTGAATGTAGAGTTACCTTGGGTGTCCTATTGCCTAGTGACAAATCACCATTAGTGAGCTTTCCTTTACCAACACGAGTACCTGTTAGACTTTTAGAATTCTCTCTAGGGATGAATGCATTTCATGTATTAACCTGAAGTCTAAAGGATATCTTGCCAATTATTGACAAGTTTTCTGAAGATAATTCCTTAGATGGTGTATGTCAACATAGACAGCAAAAGCATTTCCTGTTTCAGTGTTACAGTATTGCCTGTTTCTTGTAGCAGATAAATTAAATTTTCATCAAAATGCACAAATATTAATCCTATATTTCTAAAGTGAATTAATATCTGTTATATTGCTGAAGTTTAAGGAGGGACACAAAATATATATTTTTTTTCTAATAGGCATTCCCAGCCGTAAGATAAATAATACTACTGGGCCACCGACTGACATCAGAATGGGTCAGAGTGAGAGTGAGATGCATGGAGGTGGTGTCCAGCCTACACTTGGTGGTACGGGGGAAGGTACAGTCAGACTAGGTGAGGAGTGTCAGTTTTAAAACCAAAGCAAATTGCAAAGATGTTTCTCTCTGGGAAATAATAACTGTGTGGCTGTATCTGGTTTAAATCTGTTATTCTGTGTTTGCCTGGTCAAAATTACTGAATACTTAGTTAAAGATTACTCCCTATACAGTATTGAAGGCTCACTGCTTCACAGTCCAGATGCAAGGCTTGAGAGAAAGGCAAATCAAAGTTCTTCATGCAGTCTTAGCATGGTCCCTTAGACAAATGCCTTATACTGTACTAAAATCATAATAAAAACCAGAGTGGCCACTGTCTCTTTGGTCTTTTTTCAGGGCCCAATTCCTGCTCTTCTACCTCTTCCTTGTTCTTGGTGCCTCACTTGCCCTGAAAGAGTCAAGTTTTTAGAGTAAAGGTAGTCTGCACAGAAAAATTGTAAGTGAGATAGACCTGAATTCTGTCATTTTCCAGCTTTTGACTTTGCAAGCAAAATGATGTTGTTAGAAGCGTCGTATTTCTGTCATAATCCTGTAAATCATAGCAGTGTTAGGAAAAGCTACACTATGCTAAAGGCAAATCTATGTAATATAAAAGAAGGATATGAATTGCTGATTCTTAGTGAGCTGCTAGAGGTTTGGAAGCAGGCAGTCCTGCGTAAAAGGAGGTAAAAGGTGCATTCTTCAAGCATTAGTTCTGTAGCATACCAAAGCTGTGAGGAGCAATACTGTGAATTAGAATCTTGCTGAAAATGATTCTTGAAAACTTAATTATCAAAATTTCTGTTGCACATCCTAGCAGAGAGCTCTATCCTGTTAGAGATGTCTCTGCTCCTCTAATACTTGTCGCTTGCCTAACTTCAGCTTTGTTGTTTTCAGGATTTCCTGTGGACCCACGCAAAGTCCTAATAGTAGCTGGCCACCACAACTGGATAGTAGCTGCCTATGCCCATTTTGCTGTTTGCTACAGGTAGGAATAGAGTTGCCTGTCAGTTTACAGGAAGCTAAAAAAAATCATTATTATTGGCTAAGAGCAAAACAAAATGCTTACTCTGAAATAGCAGTAGACAAATGCATTCAGTCTCATCCTATAAATATGAGTTGCTGCTCCTTTTTTTGGTGAAAATAAAAAGCTTGATAGGAACTCAAATTTGGCTTTCATGTCAGTATTGATACTGTTGGAAAAGTTGCAAATTGACTCCAATACAACTGTTTTAAAGCAGGTCTTTCAGTTGAAATTAATGTAAAAATTTTCCTGCTGTGAGTTTGGAAACAGTCTGTGATGTTACACTGTCAAGGAAGCTGAAACAGTTAATGAATTTTTGCTACATAATTTTGCTACCTTGTCTTCAGGTTATTTTAGCTGAGCAGACCTGTTAAACACTTGCTACTTCACCTGGATGGCTGAAAAACGTTGTCAATGTCTTGAAAACAAACTGGTTATTTTTTAAGATCAGGTGAAGATAAGCAACACCTCCACATTACAGAAGCTGTCTTTAGTGCACATCTCATAGTCTTGATTTAATTGGTGGCTGTCTTTTGGATGGAAAGTAATGTTTTAACAAGAGCTGTTGCCCAGACCAATCTAACGTGGCTGTCATACTGTGGTTCAGAAAAAGAGGGGAGAAGAATGTAATGTGAACAGCTTCCTTCTGCTTACTGCCAAGCTAAAGCCATACTTTGCTGCTTATTCACTTTTTAGAATACTCAGTTACTTAAACTTTGTAACTTTAGTCACATCTAACTTACATTCACCACTGCAATTTATTTGGCTTTAATTTGTATTAAATGTGGATTCCCTTGCTCTGCTTAATGCTTTTTTGAGAAAGAGGCAATGATTGGCAATTGTTTTTGTGCTAATCATTCCCTTTATAGGATTTTATCTCTGACTGTTTTCCTTGGTTGCTAGCTCACTTTTGAAAGATTCTGCCTTTCCTGCTTGGTAAACTACTTAACAAGACTTTTTGCCATTGAAATTATGCCATTAGTGATGCTTTTGATGAACCATGTCAGACTTGAATGGCTGGTGACAGAGGGTGCAGGTCAACATGCCAGTTTAAAGTGCTGCTTTTCTTCACGGAGACTCAAGGTAGCAGTCTTGTATTCTTTTTTTCTTCCAAAACTTGAAGGAGCTCTAGGAATACAATGGTGGAATTTTTCCTCCTTCATTCTTCTAGAGCAAAGTACAGGGCATCTTAAAGATTTTTTTTTAATTTTAAAATATGACAAAAGTCTTTTAAAATTTGATCATAAGGTTTGCGATAATGTCTTGGTTGCATTCAAAGTCTTGCTGCTGCAATTGTGCTCTTAAAATCTATTCATTACAACTTCTGCACGTTGCATAGGTGGGTGCTTCAGCTCCAGGCAGGATGCAACCTGAAGTGAAATAATGGCAACAATGCTAAAAAGTACACATATCTTTTTGCTTTTAATTTTCTATAACTTGACTGCAGAGATCTAGTCTGCTTTAGCTCCATTGCCAAGTATCTAAATTATTGCCTGAATTTAAGTAAGATAAATTGTGCCTGCATCATGTAAGTCTTAAAAATGCATAGGGAAGTTATTCTTTAAAAATAAAGCTTACAGTCAATTCAGTATTATCTGCTTTCAATGCACCATAAATAGAAAATGTGTCTGGAGAGGAGAGTTTTAAAGCATGATTTGATTTCTTGCACGATGTATAAGGAGATTAACAGAGTTTTCTTGTAAAGTATTACACTGAACCTCATTATCTAGTGCTTGTTAGCCCAAGCTTTTGGCTTCATCTTATAACTTTCATATCAGATGTGCTTATATTAAGAAAAAGCCCAGCAGCTGCAAGGCACCAAAATAATGGGGGAAAATGCAATGGGGGAAAATGCAGCTCTTGTAGACTATAGTTCTTAACTAGAATTTGAAGTTTGTGGCTCAGACTATAAGACTGAATCATCCACACTGGCTCAGGATTAGCCTGTGCTATCTGTTCTGGAGTCTCTGACATCTGCTCCCTGTTGTTCCCTTTGCCCTTCCAGAATCAAAGAGTCATCTGGGTGGCAGCAGGTGTTCACCAGTCCCTATCTGGACTGGACCATTGAGCGGGTGGCTCTCAATGCCAAGGTGGTTGGAGGACCTCATGGAGACAAGGACAAGATGGTTGCAGTTGCCTCGGAGAGTAGCATTATCTTGTGGAGCATTCAAGATGGTGGTAGTGGCAGTGAAATTGGTACCTATCATTACCTGTTTTCTTTTTTCTTTTGTGTGTGTGCGTTTAACTAGTAGGAAGTCTGAAACCTTGTTCTGAGGTATGTGTGATTTCTGGTGTACAGTATTCACTTTCACAGATTGACAAAACAAGCTATAGTGCAGCAACCTGTTAGGGTTTTAACTTCCTTCAGTTCTGCACCAGGAATCCTGTCTCAAAGTCAGAGATGGAGAATAAAAGAGCACTGAGTAACCAATACTTACTGTTCAGTTTGAGGATTTGTGTATAAATTCAAATTAAGAGTTTAAGTTTTCCCCAGAGTTGCATTTGAATCTAGGCCATAGTGCAAAGGAACTAAGCTTTGGAGGTGGAAGCCTCCAGATACAAAGTGATTCTGCTCTTTCCTTTGTGTTATTAAAGCCACATTTTTGCATAGAGATGACAAAAATACTTCAGTTCTCTGTCAAATATGGTTCATAAATGGAGTCTGGAAGATGAAAATTTCTTGAGTTTATAACTTGGGTGTCGGGATAGGAAAAAAGCCCACACTATTCCTTTAAGTGTACAGGAATTACTGCTTATACACCTTGGCACTGAAGGACACACAATGGTAAGCTTTAGAAACAGCAAGACATTTCCTGAAGTAAATATTCCCTGGTACTATTTGATGGCTTGTCTGAGTCATTGCTGTTCAAATATAGGGCAAATTTGGGAGGCACTGAAGGGAACAGTATTTGGAACTTCCTCTAGCCTAATCCCTGGTGTTTGAATAACCACTGCTATGCCAGTAATGTCTGTTTCCTCTGGCACTGGATACTGCTAAGCAAGTGTGACAGCAGTCTGGTTATGTGAGCACTTTTCTCTGAAACTTAATGCTGAGCTAATTTATTATTAGATGTATTTCCAGAGTTGAAGCCTTGAGAATTATAGTAGCCATTAATTAAAGTCAAAATTACCAATTTCAAGTTTTGACCCATGTGCCTTTAAAGAAGAGCTTATTTGACAGATTCTCAGGCAATTTCTAGCTATGTTAATGGATGTTGCATTTTTTTTCCCTGCATGAATGTGTGAAAACGCTAAGTCATATTTGAAGACGGGGAAAGGCAAAGGTCTTGTATGAGCTGTGTACTGCTCTTTATTTGTGACTCTTAGAGTTCTTGTATATAATCATGGTCAGCAAAATGGAAAAGGAGATTCCACTGTATTTTTTAAAAAATACAAAAGGCATGTCTAAGAGTTGAATATGAAATTATCTCCATTAAATGCAGTGAGTAATTATCAGATCTGAGAAGCCTTTTCTTCTCCTTTGCTCCTGTTGACTGAATCTTAAGGACAGGGAAGAGTTGGTGTGACAGCTGTACTCCTGTAATAGGCATTGCTTTAAGCACTCTGCCATTACATTACTCCTGCATTTTCTGGTTTCAATTAGCTGCTTGGGTTACCTTGGGATTTGCAGTAAGCTACAAAAAGCAGCACCTTGGATTTTTTAAAAATCAAGTGCAAAGAGACACAAAAAACCATAAGTGGACTTTTAGTTCAAATAAAAACTCTAAAATATGCCTGTATCGTAAAGTTCTGATAGCTTAGACTATGACTGAAAATGGCAACAAAACTGAAGCAAGGACTTTTGCTAACCAGGCTGTACTGCATTCAAGTGACACTGTGAAACAGAGTAATTCCACTTGGGGCAGGAGGAGGGGGGAAGCAGACAGAAAGTGCCTGCAGGAAGAAATTCCCAGTCAGAATGACATTGACCAAAATGTACTGCTGTTCTTTTGGATAATAGGTCATAGGTTGATTGGTTTAAAAAAAATGCTTGTGTTTAATAGTTGCAGCTTGAACATAACTGTTTTGTTTCCTTGTGGAGACAAATGCTCGCAGTGCTGCTTTGTGTTAGAGATACAGTACATTGCTGTCATCTTGTGAAAGAAACTACTTGTTCCAAACAGTTGCTGGAGCCTGGCAACACCATCCCCAGCAAATTGTGTGGGCTGGCATCTCTGTGATAGAGCTCTCCCAGAGTGCTTTCCTCCCTTTCCATATTACTTACATAAGACACTGCTGCTGGCTTGCTGCTGTAAGCACTATTTTACTGAGAGGGACCCTTAGGACAAGAGCCTGTCATTACATATAGTGTTGTCTCCCCTGTGGACAAGTCTCAAGATTGTTGAGCCTAAGCAGGACTGACACTTCAAATTCCTCCAGACCATTCAAGCTGTCTTCCTTGATTTCCTTGAACCTCGTCCTTCTCTGGAGTAATCAATTCTAGTTGTTTCTGTGGATTTTTTATTACTGCCTTTTTCATGTGCCCTGTACTGCTGAATCTTATCTGCATTGAATGATTGTATTGTGCCCTGGAAAATGGTTTCGCACCATAATTAAAACGACTTCCTCAGATTCCTTCTTGGATGTTACAGAGGGCTGATACTTGTGTGGGAATGACAGTCTGTTCATTTGAATTTGTCCTAAACGATGTTGAGGAATTTTCCAGCTATTGGATACTCCTGTTTTGACAACATCTATCTGCTGCAGTTAAGGTATATTAGTGAGAAGTAATATAAACGTATAGAGTGAGCAGGATGCAATAGGAAATTTGTGAGTGAAGCTTGACGTTTTGGTGTTTTTAATGTATCCTCAGTATTTTTGTACTTACCAGGCAGAAAAAAGAGCCTAGAATTATTTACAAACCAAGTTAATTACACTGCCATTTGCTGGACTTCATAGCTGGCAAACTTGGAAATTACCTCAGACCTTTTGAGTATGCTGTAACTTTTAAATACACGGCCAATAAGTGGTACAAAATATTGTCTGCTATCCAAGTCCACAGTTCAGTTAAAGTTATTCATGTTGGATCTATGATGAGACTTGGAAGCCTTAAAGAAAGGATCAATTTTGTGGAAGGCCTCAGGTGTCAGGGTCAACTACAACCACAGCCATCAATGCCTGTCAAGAGCTGCACTGTGCTGATTTTTATTAAGTGAGATGTTCTTGATGACATATTTCCTTTACTTGGAAGGCCAGCATTTATTTGCTGGTAAGTTTTATCTTCCAAATTTGAATAGTATGTGATGATTGGTGAAACTGCTTCCCTGTGTAGCTTCAAGTTTTAAGAGCCTGTTAGCCTGTACTCTCTGCTTATGGACTGCAACCAAATAAAAGACCTGTGACTGAAAAGAAAGAAGTAGACTTTTGCCGGCTGCTTATTTTTCTGAGTTCAAGTATTTCTACCAAAAGAGAAATTAGAACGTATTCAAATATGGTCACATTTGAGTTGTTCAGTCTTTTCCAAAGAATAAGACTGAAGCCTTGTAGTCATATTAGTTCCTGAAATCCATTTTCAAAATATTTTTACTTGACTGGACTTACAAAAAAGCCAACATCAAGAATTTGTAATATTTTAACAGGTAATTGCAAACTAGTATGGCACAAATTTGCACAACTCATGAAATTACTGCTTCTTAAATGATGCTTCATAGTCACAGCTAAATAAAAACCCACAAAACAACAAAAATTCCTGTTTGCTGTAATATAATTTTTTTTATTTTAAAGCCATTTGAGAACTTGATGGCTGTAGGAAAATGTTTGTATATTTCATAAAGGCTCTTTTAGCTTCTCTTGCCTTTTTTCTCCTTTCCAAACAACGATGCTATTAGCAGAGATGACATCATACTGCCATTCCTTGGAACCCAGTTTACTGTATGCATGGTGCCTCACCTAGCCCACTGCAAACCCAGTTTTGGCTGTTCTTTACTTGCTACGGAATAAATGTGATGTGATAATAATGGAGAGATTCCATTGTTACTGTGGTTTTCTCTTTATTTTAGATGAGCTTCACAGCCTCTTAATTTCTTGCAGGAGTGTTCAGTCTTGGAGTGCCTGTAGATGCTCTCTTCTTCATTGGCAACCAGTTGGTGGCTACAAGCCATACAGGGAAAGTTGGAGTGTGGAACGCTGTGACTCAGCACTGGCAGGTCTGTTCAATGTTCCACATCACTTTTTACAAGCTGGAATGCCTCTCTAGTAAAAAGAGAATAAAATCATTAAAAAGCATGTGGGAAATGCTTATCATAGGGTTTTCAGCCTGAACTTGTGTTGTGGAATTTATCACCTGGGTATTGTGCCTGTGAGCAGAATGTTGATTTGTTTGGTGTTGCTAAGAAGCATGCTTTTTAGGCTTTCAAATGAAAGGATGTGGTGTGGTTTGGGGTAATAAATGTCAAGTACCAGTGTATTTAAACTTCTTTATGGATTACTAACTTTGTAAAAATCAAAACTGTTTTACAATAGGAGACTCTTTGTCAACAAAAATACATGACTGTACTTTATGATGCCTGCCTTGTGTGTGTGTGCTTCTGGCTGCACTGATTCCTGTTGTCAGAATTCACATTAAATAGAGAGATCCATGGAGTCAGTATGAGTCTGAGAAACAGTCCAGTATTCAAATAACAAAGCTTGTAATGCAGCTGGATGTACACCTTTGTGGCACAAAACCTGGATGCACTGAAAAACCCAAAAGTGTCTTGCAAATCTCAAGAGGCAGAACTGACCTGAGGCTGCTGCACTGTTTGCTGACTAAGTTCTGATTTGACTCTTAAGTGACAGTACTGGTAACAAATACCATAGATAATAGGTGTGGGATAACTCTGCTTCTGCATCAGAGACAGACAGGTTCGTATGGCCTTGAATCAAACAAAACATTATTTAAAGTTCTACTGATGCCTTTCAGAATCTTTTGTTAAGGAACAACTTAATGCTATGTTGCAAGCTGGTGTTTAATAGTATTTTCTAAAGGAGCAAGTCATAAGAAATAAAACCTGATGTCCCATTCATCATCTTTGTTTCTGGGAGAGCCACAGAAATCTTTCTGATCATCTGAAAAGTTTCTCAGTTTGACTGACTATTCCTTTGGTGAATGCATTTCTTACTGAAGAGTAGGAAATCTTTGAGAGGCTTATATACCAGTCTATATTGTCTATATATATATACCAGTTTATATTGTCTATAAAACATTTTGGATGTTTTTTTCAAGAGGATGAGAATAGCTCCTTTTATAAACAAACAAACAAAGTCAGCAAAACACAAAACTTACAAAACCCACCTACATAAAACCAAACCAACAAACAAAAAACCCAAACCAATACCATTTCAAGGTGCTTTCTGTATCTTGGGCTCTTTTGCTAGTAAAAGAAAAAAACAACCCACAAATATTTTCCTGTAAATCTTAATATCCCTTTAGAACACATTTTTTCTTGAAGAACCTCATAAGATGTAAAGTGGCAGGGTTAATCTTGAAAATCCTAATGAGAATATTTGATGTTTAACTGGCTGCTTTCCATGAGTTGCCCACAGCTCTGGACTTAAGATGCAATCATACTTCCTTCAGTGAGAGGTTTTTGTAGAACAGTGTGCTGATGTCATTTCAGAGCAACAACTTCATCTTCTTTCAGGCTGATGTCTTTCTAAGTTCTACTTTTATTTGTGCAAATCTGTTCTTCCTTATGTGGTGATCTCTGATGTATTACACCTTGAAGATGTGATTCTGATTTCTGTATCCTATTGGTTCTTGCATCTTCCCTTCTTGGAGATTTGAGCAGGCTAGTGGTGTGGTTTCCCTAGTACTTATTCCTCTGGCAGTGTTTCAGTTGCATGCTAAAAGGAGGAGAAGGAGGCTGTGGGTGCTAGATACATTAGTAATGGAATTCATAGCAAAGGAGAGCTTAAAGGAAAGAAGAATATTAAGTGCTGTAGAGTAAGAGGTAACATAAAGCAGTAGAGTGGGACAGAAAATCCTACTAGGCGAAGTGAGGATTCTCACTGGCCATGCTTTACTGTTGTACAGGGTTGCTCTAATGTTGTTTCCTAATGAAAGTTCACATCTTGGCCGATGGCAGCTGCTGAGTCACCTCTGGTGTTCCTATCTAGGAACACGAAGCAATTATTTCTGCTGCAGAAGGAAAGAAGATAAAATCTTTTAGGTGCCTACAGACCATCCTTAAGTTAGGAAGGGGTACTGGTTTAGAGGCTCTTTGGGATGTGGGGAAGTTTCTTTGGTTCATTTGTTTGCTTTTCTCCGGCTGATCCATTGTAAGTATTTTGCAAATGATTTTTCAAGTCTCTGTAGCAATTGGAAGGATGATGCTGGTCAGAGAGAAATGAGAACTTGGGCTGAAATGTCCATTAATTAGTATTCAAGGTCTATTAAGTGAACTGACTGAAACAGAGAGTACAGGACAAATGCCATGACACTGTACATGTTTGAGTGCTCTGGATAAAGTGGCTTTTGGCTTTTTCCTCCTCAGTGCTGAAGCAAAAAATAATTGTTTGAAATAGGACACTTTACCTAGGAGAAGCTAAACTTTTTCTTTGCTTGAAATCTCTGTCCCACTTGGAGGAATAAGCACTCCTTTAATCCTAGAGGGCAAAGAAAGGACATGTGTAATCCCTCACCTTCAGCTGTAGATCAGTAGGTAAAATATGACAGGGCTGTCTTCCAGTTTGTTTGGTGTCATGGTGTGCTGGAAGTGAGAAACTGTAATGGAACAAGAATTTTTACCCCTCATTATGTATCTGCTAGAGGCAGAGATTTCCACAGTTTGGCAGAGGGATAAGACTTGGGATGAAAGAAGGCATAGAGAGGTAACATCTAGTTCCTTGGTCCAGAAATCTCTTGAGGACTTCTCAGAAATGGAAGAAGGGAGAGGACAGAAAGGGTGAAACACACTCACTGGCACATGGGAAAAAATCTACTTTTGAAGACATGGTGTAGGTGCAACTCTCGAAGCTGTGTTCCTTCACACAGAGAAGGATGTTCCAGAGCAGTTGTGCTGATTTGACTGCTGAACTCCAGGACTTCAGATCCAGTTTGTTAGAGGAATATGCAGTACTACAAGAATGCCATTGTACATGCAAGTGTGTGCACAATGGCTTCAGTCCAGTACCAAACTCAAATGATGTTCAACAAAATACACCAAAAATGTCTGAAAACTGAGGAAGTAACAACCTAAATTCTTGATTTGATTATTTTTTCCTTTCTATTTCTGCTAGGTTCAGGATGTTGTTCCTATCACAAGCTATGATACTGCTGGGTCTTTCCTGCTGCTGGGCTGTAACAATGGTTCTATCTACTATATAGGTAAGAAATGGGAGCAAGGTGGAATAAAAAGGAGGTGCTACTGATTTTTTACACTCTTTAGCTGACTTAAGTTGCATCAGAACAACTCTGTCTAATGAGAGTAAATGTCTCCTCCCCACAGACATGCAGAAGTTCCCACTTCGAATGAAAGACAATGATCTTCTTGTGACAGAATTGTACCATGATCCCTCCAATGATGCTATAACAGCTCTCAGTGTCTACCTCACACCTAAAACAAGTCAGTATTCTACCACTGTCTCTTCACTGAGAGTTTGTTAGAAATGTGCTTTTCTGTTTTCTAAATGGACTTTTCCTATTTCCTTTTCCTTGATGCTTAGCAGGGTTAAAGGTAGGCCTTGACATAAACAAAGAATTTTTCTTCATTTATCATCTTCAAATGAATGATGAACACTAGGCACAGCTGTTTTCCCTTACACCTGTAATCTGTATAAATAGGTACATATACTTACATGTATTCCTATATTAATGCTTGTGCCTAATGTATCTTGGTAGGTTTTAAGCTTTTTGCACCAGAGAGGCACTTAGGTTATAAATTGTATTTGCTGAAATAGTTTGTGCTGGACTGGGCAAGGGGGAGACACAACCCTGCTGCTGTGTCTGACTTTATAACCAATAAGCTAAGATACATTTCCATATGCAGCTTGATGATGCTTTTTTAAATTATGGTGCAGTTATCTTTTAAATTAAAAAGAGAAACAATAACAACAACAAAAACCCAAAGCAAAGTAAAACTCAAAAGAGCCCAGACTGGGAGAAAGTCGTTACTTTCACTTAATAATATAGATACCACAGTGACTTTTAAATTGTAATTCTTTCTGTTTTGCTTTGCTTTCCCATTTGCCTCCAACTAAAGCAGAAAAATAAATGTTACATGGCACCTATAGACCATGTCACTTAGAGGAGTGCCAAAATATCTGACTATATGACTTCATCCATTTCTTCTTTCAGGAGGGAGGAGAGAATGGGAAAAGAGGCTTTTGCTAAGACACTGTTGAAGCATGTAGTATGGAATCAAACAAACCTGGGCTCATTTTAGTGGCAAAGTGTTTATGGGAAAATAATGAGTGTTTAAAAAACATAGCTTTCTTACTGTGGAAGCTTGGAAATACTGTTTTCTGCTGTCTCCTTCCCTGGCCCCCAATAAGCCTAGCTTTTATTCCTGGGGGAACAACTGTGCTCTTGCTTGTTGTAGGTGTAAGTGGCAATTGGATTGAGATTGCATATGGCACCAGCTCTGGAGCAGTGAGGGTGATTGTGCAGCACCCTGAGACTGTTGGGTCTGGCCCTCAGCTCTTTCAGACCTTCACGGTTCATCGAAGCCCTGTCACGAAGATCATGCTCTCAGAGAAACACCTCGTGTCAGGTAATGCGTGCACAGATGGGTACTGGTGGTTCTCCCCTCCTCCTGAGCAATGCAGTATTTGTATGCTATGCTCTGTAACTTGCATCATTCCCACATGTGATAGAAATGAGTTGGACAGATCTGGGGATAAGAGAAGGGCTAGATTTGCTTGGACCCTCTTTATTAAAGTAAGCTTCCTTCAAAGCCGTTAGCAGTTGAAAGGCCCAAGTTTTATTTGACCACATAGTAGAACAACTCACTCTTTCATTTGTGTCTTATTTGAAGGTTGCCATTTGTTGAAATAAAAGGGCTTGTAAACAAATCTATCTATGTCAAGTTTTATTGTTGTGTGCAGGTCCTTCAGCACTAGATTTCTTTTAACTGCCTTTAAGGAGCTTTCTGGGCTGCAGCAAAATGTGCACCATCTCCTCCTGGGCCCAAGAAAAAGCCTTCCTATGACTTCAAAGGGCTGTCTCTGTTTCTTTTCTCTGCAGTCTCCCAGTGTCTGTTGTGCTATTCTTATGCTTAGGAACGTGTCTTACTTGCAGAGAAGATACAGTCACTCCTTCCTCTGTAAAAATCTATTTCATCTAGAATCCAGCAGCAAGGGCATGGCAGAGAACTGGTTTACATCTTGCTGCTATCCTGTTATTTAAAAAAAAGGAGCAGGAACACGATATCTGATTATACTGCAAATAAAGAGCCCGGAGGTCATCTGTTCCCCTGCAAGTTGCTGCTAAACCCTCAGTACCAGGAAAGGGCACATCTCTATGTACAAAACTGAGTTAATAAATGAATTCAATGGAATAGGGCTGTTGTGTGAGGAGGCTTCTGCTGCCAGGCTGCTCTCATGACATCTTGTCCTAGCATCTGCACACAGGGGACTGAAAGGGGCTGTAGGCTATTGGTGCTAGACCAGACCTTAGGTTGGTGTTGCACTTATCTCAGTCTTTTCAATTTCTGAGTGAAGAAACAAAACTGTTAGAAAATAGGACGTCAGCAAGAATTTGTAGACTGTTAGAAAATTGTCTGGAGATGCTGTGTGACCTCACATTGACTAAATTGTTGATCATTCAGTCTTGAAATACTATCCATATAGATGATCATTAGAGAAGTTTATCTAAATGTTTTGTCATCCCTTGTAAATGCACATCTTTTCCTTTCTAGTTTGTGCTGATAACAACCATGTCCGGACATGGACTGTGACTCGGTTCCGGGGTATGATTTCCACTCAGCCAGGCTCAACCCCTCTGGCATCATTCAAAATCTTATCCCTGGAGGAAGCAGAGAGTCATGGCAGTTACTGCTCTGGAAATGACATTGGTAGGATGTCTCTGGTTTGTGCTGTGCCTGTACCTTCACTAGTCATAAAATGGTTTAACAGACCTTCAGCCCTATAATATGCAAGATGATGGGTGTAAGCTCTTATACACTGCTCTCCCTTTGACATGATGGCAAGGATCTGTAAGATTCACTTGGAGTTATTATTTAGGCTATAGAGGTTGAGTACACTTACTCTGAATGACAGAAAAAGAGACAAAAAAGCCTTTGGAACACAGATACTGTATCTCTTCCTTGAGCAAACCGATGTAGCATTTCAATTCTGATTTAACTAGAGAATGAGAGAAAGCACAGGAAAGGAGACTGTATTAAGCAGATGAGCATAGCAAACATTTGGTCTACTGCAAATTCTAGCTCACTGTTCAGCTGGAGTTAAACAAAGCATGGAAAAAATTCTTAAATGACTTTGAAGTGGTGACAAAGTTCACTGAAGCCTTGCAACTGCAGAGGCAAAGGGTGCTAGCAGAATGCTGTAGCAAGGTACTGAAGGAATAGTGTTGGTAAATATGGTAGACAGGTAGTTTAGATTTCTTGGTGGTCTGAGCCTTGCAAATGAACCTTTGATGAATAGGGTGCCCTGTGAACACAGGCTGGGGTCAGTTGCAAGAAATCTGATGAAGCCTTTAGACATGTAGGAGCTGCAAAATAACAAATTACTTACTGTTATTATAGAGACCTAATGTAGGGTTTGTGCTGACATAGTAATTCCTTCAGGAACACACAGAACACACAGCAAACTTAAGAATGGGTGTCCCTTAGAACAACAAAAACTGATTTGGATCTGTAGAGACTGCTAACCATTGGATGGTTTTTGCTAGCTACTGGTGATCTTTGGCTTCCTGCTCCTGATACTTTAAAATTGCAGTGGTCATACTCATATGAGTCTGGGTCTTCAGAACTGTTTGGGGGGAAAAGTTGAGGGGATTGAAACAAACAAACAAGTGATCTTTCCATTTTTTCCTCTAGGACCTTTTGGTGAACGTGATGACCAACAGGTGTTTATCCAAAAAGTTGTTCCCATTACAAATAAGCTGTTTGTAAGGCTGTCTTCAACTGGGAAAAGGTACATCCATGTCTTAAGTGGGAAAGAGGCAGGACTAAGCCTGTTCAAGTGGTGATGTCTCCCCGCTCCATGCTGAGTGCATGCAGTTGCACATAACAGTCTTCTACAATGCTTGACAGCTCTGGCTGAACTCTGTCTGTGTGCCAGTAACAGAACTATTACTTAATGATTCCTATAACCTCAAAGGCTTTTTGAGAAGTCTGATATCAGAGACTCACTTCATGATGGAGCTCACAAAACAAACATTTCTGTGCTTCTACAGAACATGTGACTCTCAACCATGGTACCATACTAACATTTAATTTTAAAACTAATGCTGAAGTTGCTGGTGGCAGGGATTACGCTGCTTACAAATGGGTTTCTGTCTTTCTTTGCATTTGGCCTTGAAGATATTAGAACCTTTAAAATGGAGGTACTGTTTTCTAGGTCATCTATTCAATTATTTTCTTAGGCTTGACTTCGTAATATTCTACTAACATTGCTGCCAACAGAGTAAAAAAAATGTTGTCAAATCCACAGCTGCTTTTCTTCCTGTTAGGCTAGGAAGATGACAAGAGATCAGAAAAGACAATTCATCTCAGTTCTATGCTTCACTTTTGCAACTCTTGCCTAATTAAACTTTGAATCTGGATGAAAACATTAATGCCTCAACACTATGACTTATTTTGGCATTTCTTGGGTGAAAAGTTCACTACAAAGGGCCAGTAAAACAAACTACCCAGAGCATGAGCAGCTTAGTTTTGGGAGTCCTTTTCTTCTCATCACTCCTCATAAGCTTCTAAAATAAAGGGGAAAAAAGCAATGGAGGTCTGCCATGACAACTGAAATTGCAATTGTGATATGACAAAAGTTATCTTTGTAGATAACATCTACATTATAGATACATCATCTTTGGATTTTTTGTATATCTTTTTGTATAACTTTTGTGGTTAAACGGGCTGTTTCTGCAGGTTAGTTTCCTAGAGTGTCTAGCATGTGGAGGGGCTGGTTTCTGTCATTGTTATGAGACCCTCAGCTTTCTTATCATAGCAAATGGACATAGAACATGTGGGGGCTGCCTAATAAACAAGCAATAAGAGTGCAGATGGACTGAGGGTGGGAAGGGATTGTCTGCAGCTGAGCAGTGTGCCAGTCATGCAGGGGAAGGGAAGGAATTTCATCTGGAGAAAAGGTCTTTTTCTGATGGCAAGTTTGGTGCCTTCTCAGAAAATGAATGAACCAGTACTGACTTCAGTGGCCAAGCTGTGCCTGGTGCAATCGTTCAGGTAATTTGGGATTTCTCTTCCTGTAGGATCTGTGAGATCCAGGCAGTTGACTGCACTACCATCTCATCATTTACTGTGCGAGAATGTGAAGGATCCAGCAGGATGGGCTCCCGGCCACGCCGCTACCTCTTCACTGGACATTCCAATGGCAGCATCCAGATGTGGGACCTGACCACAGCTATGGACATGGTTAATAAGAGTGAAGACAAAGGTAAGTTGTGTTATGCCAGGACTGTGGTGTGGTTCTTTTTTGTGTCCTCAGATGTGCCTGACTGCAGTAAATTGACTTGGCCTCCTTGACCTGCTCTCTCTTGCAGACGTTGGTGGCCCCACAGAGGAAGAGCTGCTCAAGCTGCTTGACCAGTGTGACTTGAGTACATCTCGCTGTGCCACACCCAACATCAGTCCTGCCACTTCAGTTGTTCAGCCAAACCGGCTTCGGGAATCTAATTCCAGGTAGGTCACCAAGGGTGGCACCGGCCGCAGACACCGAAGGTTTTGCTTTTCAGGTAGGCAAACAGGTTTGGTGAATTGAAGGCTGTAGCTAAGCCTCTAAATTAATGCCCTAAGTGGCTTAAACTACATACATGTACTCCTTGATTTCTACTGGTTTGTACGTGTGCAGACCAAAGTATCCTCTGAGAATCTGAAGTGATCTGGAAGCCTTTGTGTGGCGGCTGTGATGAGTGTATTGCTATTGTAGTGGTAATTGCAGTGGTCGGTGGGAGCAATGGTGTGCAGAAGAACTGGCTGCTGTTCTCAGCCTAACATCTGCTCTTCTTGTGTTTTCTGAAGCCTCCAATTGCAGCACCATGAAACAATCCACGAAACAGCCACATATGGCTCTGTGAGGCCATACAGAGAAAGCCCCCTCTTGGCAAGAGCAAGGCGGACAGAGAGCTTTCACAGCTACCGGGACTTCCAGGCTTTTAACCTATCCAGCAAAAGCCCAACAGAAAAGGCAGCTGCTGCAAATGGGAATTCAAGCCAGACAGAGGCCAGGAAGGCAACAGCTGAGGGCAGTGCTGCTGAGAGGAAGGCAGTCCAGTCAACAGCACTTGAAGTGCGAGGCACAGGCGTGACAGATGCAGGTGGGTGTTGCAGTACAGAGGTTCACCGCCTGCCAGAGAATTCTCTGGATCTCAAAAGAAGAGGACCAGAAGAAGAGAATGAAACCAAAGCAGAAAGCAAAAAGAAAATGGGATTTGAAGGAGCTGGTTTCCTGGGAAGAAAGAAAGTGCCTCTCCTGGCCTCGGCACCAGTCCTTGCTGAAGGTGGGCCTGAATTACCTGGTGCAGCTTCTCCATCACCTACAAGAACAGCTGCTTCACCACGGCACCGGAAGAATGACTCATCCTGCCAAGACTATGGCTTGTGAAAATGTGTCTGGTGGAAAAACAAGGTGCAGGTGCCCTCTGGCTGGTAGCAGGCATGATGTTACATTGTGTGGGTTGTTTCTTGAGTGAGATTTTGTTCTCATATAAATATTCTGTTTTATTCTGTTCAGAATAAAACTTGTAAGGTTATGAGAAAGTTCCTAGCTGCTGCCAAAGCTTTGAAGGGTTGTCCACATCAATGTGTGGCTTTATGTAATGCTCCAAAATGTAGTACGGTACTTGGTCCAAAATATTGTTGTGCATTCTTGCGTAAATGTGGTCAGGCATGTGATACGTTGTCATTATTTTTGTTTTGGGGAAAGGGACAGTGCTAAAGGAAAACTTGGTTGCTGAGCAGAGGATGCCCTTTAGATGCAGCTGCACGTTGCTCTACAGCACTGCTGCTGTCTTGGGTGGATTTTGCCTAATTCACAGAGCTGCCTCTGTGGTCTTGTTTAATGAACGGGATCCTTGCTCTTTATGCTGCTGTCTGATATCTGAAATGTTTTGTGCAGGTTAAGGAGGAAGCTATCCAAAATAGCATATGATTTTGCCTCTTTGTCCAAATAAATTGCCAGAGGAGTGTTGCTTGTACTTTCTGAAAATGTGTGGTATCAGATGATGGATTTTGCTGATTGTGACTGAGAGAATGCATAAAAATATGCTTGGCAGAATACACAAAACTGGCAGTCTCTTGAGGGCTTCCTTGTCACTTTCTCTGGAAAAAGGACAGAGATGAATATGGGAGTAGGTTTACTGTCATGGTGTAATAATTCTCAATTACAAGTGCCTTGACATGGTATTTCATACCTGTGTCACACTGGCTGCTTGCTGTTTGCACCTAGTTTACTGCGGATGGTGAACAAGTTTTATTGCCTGTGGATTAGTAATACATAAGCAGAAAGGAAGGATGTGACAGCAAGTGAAAGAGTGTGCTGGGAGTTCAGCATTTATTAATGACCTGTTTTGTTGGGTTTTTTAACTTGAGCTGAGAGGGAGGGGAAGAGGGAGTGAGAGAACACAAAGGCTACAACAACTTCATAAGAATTCCTTCAGTGCTGTTTATTCACCTGTGCATGAACACAATTTTGTGGTGGAGCTCTGTCAGGCCAGGAGAAAACATGGACATCTGGCCATGCAGGCCCCTTTTAGCCACATGCTGGTTTTTGGACATGTAAAAGACTTTTCCTTACCAAACATGCTGCCCTGCCCCTCTCCCTCCCTCCCCTGCCCCTACAACCCTCCTCAGCTGGGAAAGCTGGATGAGAGACAAAGATGGGAGCCTCTTCCTTCAGTCTTTTACTACAGTATGACTGAGGGATTGTCAAACTACTCTCTTTCCTTTCTGAGGTGTCAGTGCTAGCTCACAGTTTTTACTATACAGTGAAAGGGATGTTGAGAAAAAGGCCAACTTACCCTCCCTCCCCAGTCCCCTCCCAAAAACCAGTTTTATCAATTAACTCCAGGGCAAGGGGTGGGGAAACAGCAGCCCTATCCCTGCCTGCAAAGGCCATGCAGGCTGCTTTTGGCAAGTTACCCACTTCCATTTTCTAGAAAAGCTGGTTTTGTTCTTCAGAGGTGGGTGTCAGTGAATGTGGTGTGCTCTTTGGTGACGGTGCTGAAGCCTTTGATGACATTGACAAGATCTTCTTCATCTACATACTGTAAGGAAGGGAAAAAAGAAGTATATCAGCCAAAGCTGTACCAGACTAAAGGTGATTCCTTCATTTCTCTGTCCTCCTACCCACTAAAACTGGTTCTAAAATAGATAAATAAGTGCATTTCTAATGTCTTCCCTTTCCTCTCCCAGGATGAGATAAGAACCTAAAGCATTCAAGCACCTGAATCCAAGATAATTAGATTTTCACAATAAGTAGTAAGTTAAAAAAAACCATAATCCCTTCAATTACTCTATATATCTGACAAATGGTCAATAATATAGTGTTTGTTACAGTGTACTGGGGAACTTGGAGTCATGAAAAGAAAAAATACATGATTACATTTTTGTTTTGTGTAACAACGTCCTCACACATGATTTAGGTAAAATTTTGTTCTTCAAGCTTCCAAGGGAGTGTCTGACTTTCCACTTGCATTCCTGCATTAGGAGAAAGTTGAAAGCAGGAGAGAAATAAACCACTTCCATAGCATAAAGAGGGCACTAGCACTGTTACTGCAGTTTTGTGTCCTGGGCCACTGCAACCATTCACTAGATTGATTTGCAGGCTGGACAAAGGGGTGAACCAAACTTTGAAACCACTATTCCTAAGCTACTGTGCGTAATAAAGAGAAAGAACTGACTCAGAAACATGGCAGGAGGTTTTTTTGCAAGAGAGTAGCTGAACAACACAGGAGCAGAGTCTTGCCTTGGGTTTGTTCAGGGCAATGTAAAGCGATGTACTGATATGACCCTGACTAAAAATGAATAAAAGAAACACCCTATTGTAACTAGCCCAGAAGCCCCATGCATTTTAGGCATAGACTTCCTCCAAAGAAATATTTCAAAAATAAAAAAAAACTCAAGTAAGTTTTTGAGATAGTGGCTGTAAAAACAAAGAGCATTAAGGAATTAAACACCTTACCTAAACTATAAAAAAAAAATCTACACTAAAACTCCTTAAAATAAAAAAACAACAAATACCAGTTGCCACCTCGACAGTGCACTGCCAACAGTACAAAACAGCTCAAAATGCCATAATTTCCATCCACAAAATAATCCATAAACTAAAAGCCAAAAGCTAATCAATAAAACCCACTCACTCTTCAACAACCCCCATTTAACATACATAAATCTAAAAAACCTAAAAATTAAGTATAGACTATCATACCTTAAAGTAACTCCACCACTAAGCACTACCATCGCAAACATACTAAAACTCCAAATTAAAATCCAAAACAACAAAGTAATCTACTGCTATTAATATTGCCAATACATTTTTGTACACATAATCCAAAAAATAAAAAACCCTATACTAATTGCATTTAATTATACTTACTCTATAATAAAATAAAGCAATCAATAGCTATATTACTTAAAATCATAATCTCTCAAAACAAAAACCTTCATATATTTCTAATCTCTAAACTTATTCTCTTATCCAAAAATAACTCAAATTTTATCTCTATCACACAATTTTTACAATAAATATACAAAACACCTATAACCAACTACTCCAAAAATAAAAACACAATCCCACCATCTACCATAAACTAATCCCAACTACACTAAAAAAAATAAAACTCCGAAACATCTACAATACATCAATAACATCATTATATAAAAAAGCACAATAAAAATATTTTTAAAAATCATCCAAATTCTCCTAAAAACCAATTTCACCATCAAAAAGTAAACAAAATTGAAAAACTTCAAAAAATCCAATTCCTAAAAATAAAATAACAAAATGAACATCAAATTCCCACCAATATCATCAGCAAAATCACATCTCCACCAAGCAAAAAACAACCCACAAACTTTCCGAAACACCATAAACTTTTCAAAAATATATATTCCTAAATACAACCAAATTATAAACCCTCTCTACCTACTCACCCACAAAAAACCTACTTTCCAATTAAACCCTAAACAACAAACCTTTACCCAAACAAACAAAAAATCACTCATACAATAACCCTTAACCCAATCAAATCAAACCCAAATATAAAAAATATGCTCTACTTTACAACCAAAACCCATAATTTATCCTAAAATCTTTAACAAAAAATACCTAATACAACTCAAAACCAACCACTGAAATTCTAAAACCAAAATAACAAAAAATCCAAAACGAACTACGTTCCAACAAAAAAAATATTAACAATCCATAAAAAAGCCAAACCTCCTCAAAAATAATCAACAACAAAATACAACTCCTCCTAACACCCCACCAGCCAATACTAAAATAAATATTCAAACCAAAAATTCCCTCTACCCACCATACCACCAACACCACATAAAACAAATCAGTTACCCTCATCACACAACACACCCATATTAAAAAACTAAATCACTCTAAACTTTTAAAAATAATGACAAATTAACCTAAATATAAAAACTTTAATATCATTAAAAAAAAACCAAAAAGAAATAACACAAGCTAAAAAAACCTCCACCATACAACCAGCCACCAACAAAAAAATCACATTGCACTCTTTTTACTAAAAGAGTGGAAATCACTCCTATCACATTATAAAAATAATGGATTCCTATTTATGTAATAATTCTTATCACATTATAAAAATAAAACTAATAATTCTTATCACATTATAAAAATAAGACAAAAATTAAAACATTAATATAAAAAAACCCATACAACTTACAAAAGCTACTAAAAAAACCATAAATCAAATGAACTTACTAAACTCAAAACCTTTCAACTAAGCATAAACATTATTAAAAACCCCCAAAACTCTACCTCTACACTAATTCATAACTAATAACCAATACTCTATAAAAATGACTAAAAAAACCCTAATTAACATTAAAAAACCCCCATTTAAACTATTAAAAATAAAAAATATCACTACCAAAATAAAAAACTAACTATACAAATCCACCTATTAAATACCCATATCCCCAAAAATCAAACTAATAAAAAACACCAAAACGACAAATAAACTACCAAAAAAAAATCAAAAACTTAAATTAATGACACAAAAAAATTGTTCTTAATTCAATAAACCCACAATACCACAAATCCTCAAAAACTACCATCTATAAATAAATACAAAACCAAAAAATAAATTTAATCATAAACTATTTCTCAAATTATCTATAACTATAAAGCATATACTACCATCAAACAAACCAAACAATTAAAACCCCTGAAATATAAACAATAAACCAAATATAAATATAAAATCCTAACAAATTAACTGCATCACACTACCCCAAACACCCCACAATAAACTTTATATACTCACAATAATAAAAACCACCACAAAATAACTAAAAACCTGCCCTATACCTCACATTGCAACCCATAACACCATCCTAAACCTTAAAAAATAAATCCTTTAAAAATATAATACCTTTAAAATATTAAATCAAACAACAAAACTGATTTTAAAAAAAATCTTATCAACACCTAAACTAAAAACCATAACATGAAATAAATATACCATATCCCCTATCGTATACCAACTACAAACAAAATTTTAAAAATACAATAAACTATTAAAAACCACCTTTAAACATTAAATAAAAAATATTTTAAAATTTCAAAATATTTACAAAAAACACCTAATTAACATCCAAAATTCCACCAACAAAACTAACCCTACCCAATCTAAACCCCTATATAAAATAATCAAAACCAAAATACCAATGACACATATCAAAAATTTATTTTAAAAAGTTTAAATAATTCTACCTCAAATACAAACAGACCCATTCATAAAATTATCATTACTCAAAAACCAAATTACACATTATAACTAATACAAAAAAATAAAACTACACCATATATACCAAGAAAAACCTAATTATTAAATAAAAACTATATATAAATATCACTATTTACTAGATGTTACTACCATTATCTATCTATATATAGCTATACATTCTATATAGTATATAGAATATATATTTATAAAATTTTAACTATATTAATTTTAATAATTAACAGGATAAAAATAAAATATTCCAAAATAAGTTTATAATACTAAATTATATCCCCATTCATGTATTTAACCCAAAATAAATTTTACACCTTTTAAACTAATTCTAAAAACAAAAAAAACACCAAAATTACCCCACACAATTTTTTTCAAAAACTGCTCTCACTCCTCCACATTCCAACTCCTAAATTATATTATGTACCACACAAACAACAAAACAAAACTCTCCTTTACCTTTAAGTACTTTTTGACTAACCAAACAAAAAAAATTCCTAAACTATAATTTTTTTCCTTTTCTTAAAACTATTTAAACCTACTCTGAACTAAACACCCAAAAAAACACCAACTCACCTGGCCAAACCTAAACCACAACATTTCCAAAACCAAAAAAACTAATAAAAAACTAAATAAACCAAACTACAAACCACAAAAAACTTTCAGAATTTATCATCTTTTAAAGCCACAAAAAATTTATTGTTATTCTTCATTTTTTATACTAATAATTATCTATTAAATAAACAATTTTCCCACTTTTCTACAAAATATCTTTTCCCAAGCTAATTAAAAAAACCAAAAACTTAAATCTACTTTCTAAAAAATCCCCTTTAAAATTTTTCTCTCAAATTTATCCTAAACCAAAACAAATACATTTTTTGTATATGTTTTGTACACATGTCTAATGTGAGGATGATGGACAGAAGTGCTGCTGATTTGATAAAGCAGCTGAGCTCATGCTGTGAGAGTTGCCTGCCACCAAAAGGAAATGAAAATTTTTGTTTTCTGGCTTCTGCCACTCCTGAAACTCACTGGAGTATTTTTAAACTCATTCTAACATGCACATGGGGGGTTTTGCAACCTAAACTAAGTCATGGTGTCAGCCCAAGATAAGTGGCTGGAGCAAGAGCTCCCTCTGAGCAGCAGGAGCTTTTCTTTTGGCTAATGAGAGCACAGGAAGGGGCACCCTGGGTGAGTTGTTAGTCCCCAGGGAATTAAATCACAAGGATTTGATAGCTCTGAGAAAATGGCAAGGCTGACTCATGATACCACTGGATTGGGAAGTCCATGAGCTGCTGAGTGCAGGCTGGAGGTTAAGCTGTACCTAGAGGGGTTTTGCCTAGAGTTATCACTACCTTGTTGGCCTCCTTGGTCCTGCTGTTGGGGTCTAAGTGGGTTTGACAGTGATGGAACCAACACCCCTATTCTGTGGTAAGCCTGTATGTTCCAGCCCTTCCAGCTGTTTGGTGAACTGAAGGTGAAAGTCTGAGGAATCTGCTTGGATGTATGTGCCAGGCTATCCTCCAATTCATTTGCATTTTGGACAAGATCCACTCGCTAACTTGCATTCACTAACCATCTAATTTTGTTACTACCTCACAGGTCCTTTATCCCCATTCTGGGTTCTTTTTAGGAACCTTAATTTTCATATTTTTTAGGAAGCAAATTCATGTCTCAGTGACCACTGAAGCCCTTCTCATGTATTTGGTCAGGGAAGGTTGGAAGTTAAAAAGCCTGTTTCCTTGTGACAAGGAGGAAGGGAGGTCATCACTGTCCTTGGCTTGAAAATCATGCCTTGTATCTGTGTGTTCAGATCCCTATTGATGACACTGTCTAGTTCTGTCCTGTATTAAAAGAGAAATATTTTGCCTGCCCTCTAACCTTATTCTAGCCCCACATGGGCAGAGTTTGAATTAATTTGTCACACATGCCAGGAGATCTGAGCTTTCGCAAAATCTCTGCATTGTGACTGAGCAGATATCATCAGCACCTGAGTCCCAGTTAACAGAACAGGAGTCAATAAAACACAAGCTCCTGCCTCTGGCTCTAAATGTGTGAAGGATACCAAGACATCCCACCTCGGACATGTACATTTGCTGAATTGCATGGAAATTAAAAAAACACCAAATAGAAGGGAATTCTTCAAGGTGCATTTCCTTGGTAACCATGGAGTTAATAGTTCAGTGGAAACCATAAAGAGATGCACATGGATCACTTGAGTCCTGTAAGAGCAGTGTGTGATCACCTGCAAGTCTAGAAGAGAACAGTAGACTTGAGGAATTTTGAGGATCTAAGCTATGGCCATGTCCTTCTAGGCCTTTTGGCCATATCTCCAGAAAGTCATGACATTTAGACTGTCTCATGATTCCAACAGAGCAGACAAATCTCTAGCAGGTGACGCACAGCAGCAGCCCAGGGGAGCAGGAGCCCTTACCAAGCCACGGCCAGTAGTGCGATGGTTGTGAAGGATGGCATCCCAAGGCGATTCATCAAAAGTCTTCTTGTCGTAGAGGTGGAGCAGCTGGCTGACACTGCGATGGAGAGAGGCGGGGGAGTACGTGCGGCTCAGCTGGCCCTGGCTCGGCCTCCTCCCCCCGGCTCCCAGGCGGAAACTGCGGTTGCTCGTGGGAGAACCTGCCCCTGGGATTTTCGTATCTGCCAGTCCCTGTAAGGTAGACACAAGGTAGTAAATAAAAAAAATAAAGGGCATGGTTTTAAATAATTTAGCTGAACAAAACAAAAGCAGGAGTGGAAGAGAACAGAGAAAACCATGCCTCAAAATCATGCAGTTGTTATAAACAGAAGAAAAAAAGCATAGAACAATCATATTATTAAAAACAAACAAAAAACCCAACAACACTAAACCAGAATTTTCCCCATTTTTTCTCTTTTCTTCTTCCTAATTTTTTTTTGAAGTACCAACAAGCAGAAGTCCAAAGATTTTTGATTACCAGAATGATAGCCTAGACTTGCACAGCAAGAAGATGTTTGCAGATCTTTTCATAACCAGGGGAAAAATCATCACCCACCAGGAGAAACATGCAGTGTCAGATGCCTTTGTGCATGCTTGGGTCATCTGACACACCACACGTCTGGCCACTCTGCAAGCTGAGGACTCTACCTCAAAGTGCGTTGTGTATCTTTTGAGAGTGACGCTGCTTGATGAATCAGACGTGTCAGCAATAGTTTCAAACTGAGATCAAAGAGAGGGAGGAAAAGCATTAGGGCAGGGCAAGCTGCAGTGCAGGGGTACCTGACAGAGGGTGTGAATTAGCTGCAGCTCCGTGAGGGAGAGCAGTGCAGCAGAATGTGGGGGAGTAGGGGAACTGGCAAAGACCAGGCACTGTTTAATTTTTAAGTGGTCAAGTACTGTGTGAGCAGCCAGCATTGCTTGCCATGACCTCACTAACAATTGTAAAACAAGCAATTTTGCCACTCCATAGTAGCTCTAGCCTATCTTCTCAGATCAGTCCTTCAACTGCTGCACTAAAAATCTTCCTTTCTATTAAGTCCATGAGCTGCTAAAAGAAGAAAATGAAAAGGAAAATTAAAAAAAAAAAAGAAAATAAAAGAAAGAGCAGGAACATGGAAAGGAATTGTGCAGGCATGCCAACAGCAAAAACATTTTAAAGTCAAGAGGAATAACACAAGATGACAGACTGTAGAGGAAAAGGAATCAAAACCATGAGACCAAAAAAAAAAAGTTTCTTATGCTCTTAGCCTTTGCCAGGAGAAGGGGCACACTGGAAATCCCATTGTTTCCAAGAGCTTCTTGGTTGAGGCACAGATGCAGTGTCTTGGCACCGAGACAAGAAGGAACAGAATGCGTGAAGGATGCAGGAGTCACTATGCTGCTGATGGCACTCACAGGAAAAAGAAGCTGAGAAGTGACAAGAAGAATCATCTCATGGCCTGTGCCTGGAAGAAGCACGAAAATGGAAGGCATGGCTGCTTCCATTCTCAATCACATAACAACAGCCATATTCCTTTTGTTTTGCTTTTTGAAGGGGTAGGACAGCGCTACTACTCTGCTACATGATGGAACATGTTTTTTATGTGTTTTTCAGAGTTATAACTTCTCAGGATACAAAGAGCCTTCCTCTTTATCACTTCCCAGCAGCCCTCCTCCCACCACTCTGGTGGTCCCACTGTGGGTCCATGTGCACAAATGCACACGTGCATTTTGTGAAGTTCCCTTGCTTTTTCCCTGATTACTCTCACTCTACTCCAAACCTTCCTGGCATGCAGCTTGTCCTAGAACAGTCCAGCTGGGTGGTAGATGGATACTGGCAAGAAATAAAGCCTCTCCTTAAGTCTTGTTCTTTGCAGGCATATCTCCTGGATACCTGACAAAGACTGTCAGATTGATCCTGGTTAGCCATCCACAACAGGCAGCCAGGAACACAGGAAAGGTTCCTCTGAAAAGCACATTTTATCATCTACCTTCTCACAGCATGCCAAAGACGTCTCAGCTCTACTGCAGATGTCAGCTAACATGAGGTGACAGCAATGGCTTTGCATTTCCTGTGAATCCAGATCCA
This sequence comes from Camarhynchus parvulus, assembly GCF_901933205.1. Lineage (NCBI taxonomy): Eukaryota > Metazoa > Chordata > Aves > Passeriformes > Thraupidae > Camarhynchus > Camarhynchus parvulus. Next base: position 20,458,641 of record NC_044573.1, on the reverse strand, counting down.
AAATTTGTCTTAGGCATCAGAAACATTTCAGGGCCTGCAGACCAGGTGTCCCAAGGCTCTGTTTGGACTGAGCTCTTGTAACCTTGCTCTGTGTGCCCACACAGATATGGCCCATACGGGACCAGACAGTCCTTTCCCTACACTAAACAGCCTCCATTTGGTAACCAAGTGTGCAACAAACTGTTGGAAGGAGGAAGAAAAAGTCTGTGTGTGTTTGACAGGGCAGGTATCATGGATATACACTGGTTGCATTTTTCCAAACATACCGGATGGGTTTCACCTGATGAATACACACTCATTGGTGATGTTCTTTTCTGGAGTGGAACTAAAGGAGGCCTGTCTCGTGCATAGGGTTGCTTGTGGACCTTCCTCTGAAGAATTAAGGAGAGAAGAATAGCCAAGAGGATCAAACCTAGAACTATCATCAGCACTGCAAACCACAACTCATTGTAGAATTTTCCACGTTTGGACTCTGCTTTGTCCTTCTCTCCAGGTGTTGTCAAGATCAGACCTGTAAAAAGAGGGATTAGGGGAGAAAGGGACAGTTATTTCAAGAAGCATTTAACAATATGCCATCCCTTTCCTCGCTAATAAATTAGGCAGAAATTTAAGTAATTTTGTCGTCATGTGCTTATTTGCACTTATGTTCAAGGTGGCATAATGGTTCAATATGCTAGCGGGCTGCAATAAAAAACTTACTACCCTCAAGAGACCCTGCTTAAAGCTCTGGCATTGCTGCTTAGGCTGGAAATCACCACTGCATCAACAGCTCTTCCGAAAGGAGGTGGTGGTGGTGGTGGAATGTGAGGAAAAAAGGGTTCTCCAAGTAACCTTGAAGAGCGGAAATTACTACAGTAATTTCAGAGCGGTACAGATAGAGGACATTCTCTCCAGAGCAACTGTGCAGTTACAGGCCTGTGCAGTTAACAAAAGAGAGGGAGGAAGGTTTTAATACATTCATACAAATGCAAGCAACATGAAACATTTTACTAGTCCTTTCTCCCACCTGCTAGAAAACAAACCAGTCACTTGGTTGGCTTTGCTTATGCACAACAAAAGTGTAAGAAATCTCAGTGACAGTATTTCCTGGTTATTTGAAATCCTACATGTACAACCAAACTCTTGGCCAAGGAATTTTCAACACCTTTGCTTGCAAGCCTCCTCTGCAAGTTGCCCATAGTGCCATTCAAGTTTTCGATAGACTCTGGCAATTGAAAAGGAGCAATCAAAAGAACAAAGGGGCAGAATGTGGAAGGTGATGGATGTAGAGCAACTGGGAACATTTTATAATGCCTTTAAGGAAGCCTTGCCTGAAATTCTGCAGGATAATGCAGTGAAAGCATGAAAAGGGATATAAGGGAAATGCGGAGTAAAGACTAATTGCAAATATAAGGCAGATTTATTTCAAAAGGCTGAACAAGATGCCACATAAAAAAGAACTTAATTAAACCAGTTAATTAATTCAGTTAGAAATAGCTCAAACAAGTAACTTCGCAGAAAAAAGCACAACATTTTGGAGCAATATACTTAGGTAAAAATAAAACAAAGAATATTACATATCTGAGGAGAGGATCTGAAGCTAATAATGAGAATTGTCCAGCCTATGGAAGTGTTCAAGGCCAGGTAGAATGGGGCTTTGAGCAACCTGGTCTAGTGGAAGTTGTCCTGCACGGCAGGGGGCTGGAAGTTCCAACCCAACCATTTTATAATTCTATGATAGTTGGACTCTGTGATCTTACAGGTCCTTCGCAACCTAAAGGACTCAATAATTTTGTGATGTAAAGAACAGAAATCCATACATGGCAAAAAAAGCACATTACCTACATACTTCATAAACAAGGCACTAAGGAAGCTCCTGCAGTGAGATGCCATCCTGCCTGGCATGCACTAATACCAAATTTCAAGCACAAACACATCAAATGAACAGATGCTAGGTAATTTCTTCATGTATTTACCAACTCCCTCTCCAGCGTTGTACTTGATGACTGGTGTCATGGCACTCCCTTCATCAGTGATGCAGGTCACTTGAAACAAAAAAGCTGAGCAAAAAAATTAGAAAATATTGTCAGCAGCAGAAACAAAAATTATTTAGGTGCTGCTTTTCACCATTATTTACCAGCAAACAGCCAGGTCTAAAAAAACAAGGCAGGAATAGCACATAATCTATCATAATCCACCTGAATCCCATATCAGAGCTTCACAATTCTTTACACATTGGTATTGAAATTCTAAACTATGAATCACGGCAGATCATAAGCAATCATCACTATGATGTTGCTACATCATAGTGTAGGAAATTATGTTCCTCTTTCACTACTAAATTCTTCCTTTTCCAATATTTCTGGCAACTTTCAGTTTTTTCACCACTTTGCCCTAAATCTCTCATACTTCATTCATGGCTAAAACAAACATAAGAACATTCGAATAAAAACAAATAAAGCATTAACACCATTGCAGTAATCAGTAAGACAAAAAATAAATTACAAAATTCTTTGACATATGACATTCCAATGTCATCAAAACAGAAAAACAGAAAACATTTTACTTGTTGCTTTTTTTTCTTTTTTTTTGCCCCTGTTGATAATTTCCTTTTATTTTAAAGACTGCAAATTTCTAAAATGAAACTGTATTTCAAAACATGGCTGGTTCCAAGAGCTACTGACTTAATTTGATTCAAGTGAAAATTCAAGCTGCAGTCTTTCCTGAAACTGAAGACTTCTATACATTTCCCTGACTGTATCCCTGAAGGATGGAATTGCAATACAGCTTCAGGATTTGGGAAAACTTGACTGTCATTGTGAATCAAAACAGTCTCACCCAGTCAGGTGTAATGTTTAAGAGAAAGCTTAGCTCTATGGATTTTTTTTCAAGGATTTGCTTAGATACCTTTTGGTGCGGCTCTATGCTCCTTTGGTCTTAGCTTGGGATTGAAATGGAGAATTTTTTTTTTTTAAAGTTTGCTGCAGTGTGTGTTTTTGATTGTACTGCAATTCTAGTAGTCAGTTTTATAATCCTTCCTATTTTGTATTGTTATAGCACATTTTATTACTAATGGATTGTTCCTTTCCCCCCTGTGTTGTTGGTTTTTGCCCTAGTTGTCCATCTCTCCAAAGACCTGCTCTTTTGTTCCCTGTTCCTCCTCCCATTGAATGTCAATCCCTCCCCAAGCCTGCCCCTTTCTCTAGAAACTTCCCTACCAATTTTGTATCCTTTGAAACTCCATTGGTTTGTTTAAGGGTTCCTTGTCCCTGCCCTTGGCACAGTCCTATCCCCAGTGCAGTCCACCTGTGCCCTAGAGCAGCTGTGCCCTACAGCTGCACCCCGGATTCGACAGCTTTCTGGAGGTGGCCCACTCTTGCTGTCGGCATTGGGAGCTAGTCGGGCTGAAGAAATGCGGCACTACAGCAAAAGTTCAGCATACAATACTATTAATTTTGCTCAACAGACTCTCCCAGAGAGGAAGCTGTGGGAAACTGACTTTTGTCAGATGTCCTTGGCAAGTAGAGCTCGGTGTCGAAGCCGCTGTAGATGCGCTGCCCGCTCTCTGTCAGCGCATACTCCTTCAGGCGCCCGTTCAGCACGAAGGTGCGGCTCCAGTCAACGTGGATGACGGATAAATTGCTGACCACGGAGAATGGAGCCATGTACCGAGGTGCTGCAGAACAAGGAAAAAGAGCTCAATTCTGTGAATTCTGTGAATTTCTAGCCAATAGGCTAGAAGTGATTTGGTGACTGAGTTATACAGTGAAGAGAAAGAGATTCTCCAGAATACAAGCTCTCTGCCACATGCACTCCCCCTTTCTCTCATAGCCACATGTATGATTAGGGAAGATACAAGGAGAACGGAAAAAGCTGCTGTAGCATGCCAGCCTCTGTACTGAGAAAGCAGAGATATATCCTGAAATCAAATATTGAACTCCTTCCCTTTGCCTTTGTGTATGTGGTACTGACACTAAAACTCTTTAAGTTAAGTTCCAGCTTCAGGCAGAGGACAGGGAGACACAGGAGGTTGTGAAAGCCCGACTGCAGCAGGCTGGGCTGTGGGAGCTGCTATGAAGAGGGTTCTTTTGCTAGCCCCAAGAAATTGCTGAGATCATCTTAAACACATGCGCAAACATGAAAACATGGGGTTTCAGAAAAATGAGAACAGATGGCAGGCAGACAGAAAAGAAACCCAGAACTCACTTCAGGGAGGAAGAGTTCATCAGTTGGGCTCAACAGCTTGCTGACAAAAAACTTCATTTAAGTTTGAGGTGGTCCTTTCTTGTGGTGCTGCTATTAAGCCATCTGCCCCGTATTTGCTGTTTTGCTCACAAGAAAGCTGCTTGTCCAGCTGCACTTTGCTGCTAATTGCCCACTGTCACTAAAGCAAGCCTTCGAGGCAAGAGGAAGCAGTCAGAGAGACTCAAGGAAGGAGGCAGTCAGAGGGACTCTGGAAACCTGGTGTGAAGAGGTCAGCAAGGCAAGAAAAGCAAGACTGAAAGAAGAGGATTTTTGGACCTAGGGGGTGGGGGATTAAAAATTGCTTTCAAATCCTTTTGTTCTATGTGTCTCACCAGTTCCTTATGAATTTTCTCCATTTAAAAGTTCATAATCATTTTCCAGCCTTTTAACTTACAATTTAATAAAATACCGCTTGGGACATAAGGGATCTTTCTTTTGTTTGTTTGTTTTTTGGTTGGTTGGTTGTCTTTTTGTGGTTTTTTTTCTTCCTTGGTTTCTGGTGTGGGTTTTTTTTCTCAGTGGTAACATTAAAAAAATCTGGGCCTGTTCTATCTGAAATTTTCAGCTAAGGATGTATCAGATTACAGATTTTGAGTAATTACTTGGCAGAACTATCAAATGATGCAAAAAGGATTTTTAGAAAGGTGATTCTGAAATCCTGACATGAGATAAAAAGTGAACATTGTCTTTGCCCTGACCTGACAGACTGAGATGAAATGCCCATCTCATCTGTTATGGAATGACTCTGGCTACAGCACTATAGATCTTTTTAATAAAAGCTGATGTTAGACTACTACAAATTCAGTTTTGATGGCAAAATCTATTCTGCTTGTAGGCACAGGTCCTGCATGTTTAATTTCCATGCATACCACCACATGGCCTTAAAGCACTGCCTGCAGTGGTTGGACAGCAACAAATTCTTACTTCAGTGTTCACAAGCATACAGTCATTCTGGTAATACTTAGAACATTTTATGTTCTGCAGTTTTGCTGCCCATTTTCAGTAAAATAAAAGGTTTCCAGGCTCCCATGATAGAGGATGTGACATCAGATGATGAGCAAAGAAATATTTTTGAAGGAATGAGCAGTTAAGCCCCAGAGCAGAATTTCGATGACTCTTCAGCAGAGGGACCAGGGACAGGGAAGAAGAGGTTTCTGGGGGTGTCCTCTCTCCCAGAGGTGAGGAAGTAATTTGGCTCTCAGAGACAGGCATGACTGGTCAGTGAACCATTTCTCATACTCACGCTCCTTTTCTGTAGTGAATCCGATCCACTCGGAGGCGCTACTGCCAACAGAGTTGTAGGACACAACTCGCAGGTTGTAGGTTGTGTACGGCTCCAGGTTGGACACGTTGGCACTCTGTCCTTTCCCTGTGTACTTCACCTCAGTTGGGCCAGGACTGCAAGCCTTCACTGCGGGCTGTAGGTTCAGAGGACACGCCATGTACACGTGGAGCTCGTAGCTGAGAACAAAGTTGAGATTTGATGAATGAGGGGCTCTAAATAACATAAAAGCCAATCCCACATTTTGTCCAAACTGCTGTCTGGCTACTGGAGAAGAAAATAGACCTGATCCCAGTTTTTCTCTTGGAGATTTTGGTCCTAACTGTCAGATAACTGGGCAATTGGGGTGTTAAGTCACACTCACTGTTGATGCCTGTTACCCTGCTGCCCTCTTCTGCAAGTCAGGATTTTTGGCTAGGTAACTCCAGACTGCAGCTCTCTCATCACTGCCAGTTGAACTCACAACTATTTCATTACATAACCACAGCTGTCAGACAATCACCTCCACTCACAACAGCTCATCCTTTACACCTTTACCCTCCTCAGTACCCTGCTCAGGAGAAAAGCAATCACTGTGTGTAAAAACTTCCCAGAAAGTGTTCAGGCTACAGGGAATGTCACCACCACTATGACAAGGAAGGAGTGTGACTGCCACAACTGTTCAGTGCCCTCAGCCATGGAATTCCAGGTCACATTGTTCTGGCACTCGCTCCAGCCGAGATAGGGTGCAGGTTCAGCTGGGTGGCAGCTCCTACCTGGTGACAATGCCGTTGGGTGACTGAGGGGCACTCCACTGGAAAGAGGCATTCCTGGAGGTCACGGTGCGGATCTGCGGGGGAGGCTGCTCCGAGGGCGGAGCCGGCTGCGTGGTGAACTCAGCCATGGGTCCTTTGCTGCAGCAATTGAAACAGGTGCAGGCCTCCACGCCAATGGAGTACGTGGTGAAAGGTTTTAGCCCATGTATTGTCTGCTGGGTGGCAGTCCCTTCTGACAGCTGTGAAAATGAAGAGGGAACTTGTCACAGCTTCAAGCACCACAAGTACTAAATAAGAGTTATGGAGGTGAATTAACCCCAGAAGAAGACGGGCAGAAGATTCTGCATGTTCTTTAAGTCTGACACTAATGCAGCTGTTGTATAATGGGAACTTTGTGTTTTTCTCCCATTATGAAGTTAAAGGACACTCTTCAAAGGAAAAGACCATGCCATCAGTGGATTTCTTTAGTTGAGCTGTGACCACTGTATGTCAACTGCAAATGTCATTCTCAGCAACAGAGAAGCTGAAAGCCATTAAAGGAAGACTCTGGGATAAGTGGTACTGAAGCAGAAAATAAATTATTGTGGAAAATAGTTCCATGATAATAGTTCCATGTGCTAGCAAATAATCATGCATATCTCATAAGTTTCCTCAATGTGGATGCAAGAAACAGTGCTGGGTAGCATGACACCTGTGTGTCTGGTGGGTCAGGTGACTCCCAGACAGGAGAATGTGCTCTCTGGTAGGAGCATCTGAGTCAAGAGCCAACATAATGCTGTTCTGCATTCAAACAGACGTTGTGCTGGGTGAGCCTGTTAGGAAACTTTCCTAAGCTCAGCAAGGGAGACCTGGCAGTTCTGGCAAAGGAATCAGTGCCCTGCTCTGAAACTGCTCACAGGAACTGCCATTTCACCTTTCTGCTGTAGTCATTTGTTGGTATAGCTTTTTTGAAGCCAAAGAAATAAAAATATGTAGAAAACACCAACAAGGGGCAACATCTGCTCTCATTTGGCAGCATGTGATTCAGCAGAGTTCAGCAAAAAATAAGAAGAAGAGAGTCAAGCAAGCAAAGGGAAGCACTTGGTACTTCTTGATGCCAGAGGCAGAGGCAGAGGCAGAGCCAAGCCAGCAGCATGGCAGGTGTGAGGGAATGGAAAAGGAAGGCCAGGCAGGCACCAATGGGATGAGCTGGCCAAATCAGACACAGCCACAGCCAAGTGCACTGGAAGGAATAAATGGGTAATGTGAAATCAGTAGACAGCTTAAGCTCACGGACAGGACAGTGCATTGCAGAGCAGCTAACCATGGGAGGCCAGGAGAGGAAGGCAGTCTGTGACCAACAGCAGCAGCTTGTAATAACAAAATTGTTAAAGCTAGAAAATACAAGTGGAAGTACAGAAAAAGCGCTGACAATACTCACCACCACATCAGTCCCACTGGTACCATTAGAAAACAGCCTGTAGATACTGACGACCCCGTTAGGCTTAAGAGGGGGGCTGATGCTCACCACAGCCACAGTGGACGCCACGGTGCTGAGGAGGGGAGCTCCCAGGCCCTCGGGAGGGGCAGGGCCTGTCTGGCAGCGGGACCAGCTGCTGGGTGTCCGGCCCACCGAGTTCACTGACCACACCTTCCACACAGAACAAAGAAACTGTCAGCAAAGAACTCAGGCCTACAAAACACCTGCTGCTAGCCAGAGGGGCTACCGCATCTCCACTGACACTGGGTGAAACACGGCGCAATGGCACTCCTGGAAAATGTCCCTTGATGGCCAGTCAGCACCTGTGTTGACCCAGTAATTTTTTAACAGAAGGGTGGAATATTTCCCACTGCCACACTTAGGGAAAGAAGCAAAAGTCATGTCTCAGGCAGTGTGTGCTCCCGTGTCTTCTTCATACCAGATCTCCACACTCTGAATTCCTACCACCGTTTGTGTCACAATATGCCAAGAGGACTCCTGGAGGAGCTGCAATCAACAAGATCAGTGTTTTCAAAGACATTTGAACAAAGATACTCATATCTGGTCCTGACAATTTCTCCCTTCTGCACATCTTCTTCATGTATGCAGGTAGCCCCAATGAATTCAGCCTGGCCTTGGGTGACACTTAAAAGTTGCATTCACCTTGACTGAATCACACAAGCCAAACTCAAGTTACTCTTTTGAACCAGTGAGCTTTACAGGAACATCCCTCTCCTAAAAATATTAAAGTATCAGTTATTTGGCAATATTTTCAGTAACTTGTAATATAAATAAAGCCCACTGAAGTGTGTAGTTAATTCGGCATCTCTCATTTATTTTCACAACAACATTTGCTTTATTGCGTGACCGCAAAGGCAATGACTTCAGTTCCAAAATTTCAAAAATTAGCAGCTTGAATTAGGCCTGATTAAAACCCACATGTCTCTATGAACTAAGCCTACTGATTTTGTCAGCTACCCAAAACCAGAGTGATCTGCAGACTACATAAAACTCAGCACTTATTAAACACACTCTCCAACAAATCTGCATGAAAATTAAATTTTGCTTTCATCAAGGACTGAATAAACATATGGAAGGATGTATAATCTTATTTATCAAGAAGCATTTGTATAATTAAACACGAATATCATAAAAGGTTGCCTTAGGTCATCATTTGCATGAGTAAGTAATTTGTAGGATGTCAGGAACAATAGACAGAATAGATGGATGCATGAGCATATAGGGTTAAATTAGACTCAATATTAGCCAACCACATAGTGATCAATCAGAATGATAGATCTAAATGGCAATACAAGAGGACTGTCTGAGCGATTTTTAGTGTAAGTATTCCTTAGTAAGCTTTCATGTCGAGCAGTTCTAACTGCAGTAAAACACACTCTTATGTGATCTACTTGGGGCACTGGTCCTGGGGAAGGGAATGGTGGGACTATGTCTTGAAAAAAAACAGGAGGTTTAGAAATAAGAGATGTTCAAAATTGACCCTGAATCCGTCCAGCTTGTGATAATAATTTCCAAGAACACAGGATGTTTTACAAGAAGCCTGGGGAAGGAAAAGAGATAAAAACAACTAAAGTGGCTTTGAAGGTTGAGGTTCTGCCAATTACAAACCCAAAGATCCTCCCTGATTCCATCAGTAATGTACAGAACCATCCTAAGTACAGATGATGCCCTGCAATATAAAGATCAGCCAAAGCACTTTCATTTCAGTGGAATCAGTAATACATCTCTGTTGTGAACTATTCATAAAGTCAAACTGTTCACTTTACTGCAGTAGGTCAAATCCTGTATCTCAGTTCAGTTCCAGCTGCTACAAAGATTTACCCACAGTCATTCATTTCAAGGGTCATATTTCTTTGTGGAAAGAATAAAACACACATGGAAAGAGCAGCTCTGAGTGTGGCACTGGCACTGGCTCAGTGCTTACCTGGGCTCAAATGCTCCAGTTACATCCAGGCTGTGGCCTCAATGAGCACAGAGCGTAACAGCGCCGGGCCTGACCTGCTGAGCAAGCTGCCACAGCTAAAGTGAAGGTGATGAGCTAGGAACAGAGCCTTCCTGTGTAGCACAGGAATTCAGCTTCAGAAGGGAATTGCCAAGGAATTTTGGAGGAGAGAGGGATGCAACTCATTTGGGGAAGCAAACGCTTCACCGGGAGTTGGATGGAGACTCCTCCCTTCATCAATCCCTCACCTACTGTAGGTGCCACACCTCGTCTTTCAGAAAGAAGCCTTAATTCACAGGATCACAGAATAAGCTGAGCTGGAAGGCATCCACAAGAGTCATCGAGTCTAACTCCTGGCCCTGCCCAGGACCATTCCCAAGAGTCATACCATGTACCCAAGAGTGTTGGTCAAATGCTTCTTGAACTCTTTCAGCCTTGGTGCTGTGAGCACTTCCCCAAGGAGCCTCTTCCTGTTACTAGGAATGGGCCAGGAGCCAGAAAAGGCCATTGTCACAGAACAGAGTGAGGATTTCTTCCTCATCCCAAGCACTGTGTGGTCCTCTTGTGCCACAGAACTAGGAGATTTATAGCAGAGATGAATCCCTCTGACCCTGGGACAGTGTTCCCCATTATCTTGTTTGGTCTTATATTTTGTGTAGGACTGATGTGCATTTCAGAGGAAGTAAAAGAGCAAAACAGAAGGCTTGGAATTCATGAATGTTTCTACTGTCAGAGCAGTCACCCCTGGGAAAGAGAGAAAAGTAGGATAATGACAGTGGGGAGGCCATCTCTTGTCCCAGTGCTGACTTCTGCTTCCACAGCTGCATTCATTACTGGATGCCAGCGACTTTGAATTGCTTAAATAGAGACAAAGACACATCCTGCCCTGAAAACTGTGCACAGAATAATGGGAACATGATGTGCATATGAGTCTCTGGCTCTGGTCTTTGAGCCTGGGAATGGGCTGAAACCAGAAAAGCAACAGCAGTGTTGTTGGAAAAGCACTGCTGCCTTCCCTCCTCACCGCTGCAGTGCCCTGTATCAGACACCAAGTTATGGGTTGGGAGCTCAGCTGAGGAAGGAATGTCCTGCTTGTGTGAGCAGGGGGGGTGACAGTGACATGCAGATACTCCTTACCTGGCTCCTGATGCATTTTCATCTCTTTTTTTTTGCTGAGAACAATGTGACAATGCCTCTTGTACTTCAACACCCTTCCAAGCACCCTTCCAGAGCTGATGGTGCTGTCCTCACACACAGCAGTTTATTGTCACCCCATTGCCAGGTCTGGGGTCATTAGTATGGCCTGGGGTTTTAATAATAATCTTGTAAGAACAATCCCAATCCACTGCAGCCTGGAAGAGACTGAGGGGACACCTAACTGTGGCCTGCAGCTCCCTTGTGAGGGGCAGCAAAAGGGCAGGCAGCAATCTCTGCTTTCTGGTGACCAGTGACGTGACCCAAGGGAACAAAGTGGTGTCAGGGGAGCTTTAGGTTGGATATCAGGAAAAGGTTCTTCACCCAGAGGGTGGCTGGGCACTGGAACAGGCTCTCCAGGAAAATGGTCACAACACCAAGCCAGACAGAGTTCAGGCAGCCTTTGGACAATGCTCTCAGGCACATGGTGTGACCCTTGGGGTGACCTGTGCAGGGCCAGGAGTTGGACTCAGTGATCCTTGTGGGACCCTTCCAACTGAGGAGATTCTGTGACTCTGTGCTCATCCCCTTCCACACTACAGCTAAGTGGTTAAAGGACTCCTTCCAGAGTCAGGTAACTGAGGTTCAATCACATGCTCCACCAGAGGCAGTCGGGCCTGCTGCCCCTCTGGAGTGGGAATGCTCAGGTGGATGACCCCTCTGTTCTTGGGATGCTTTTCTTGTTTCTCTGGAAAAAAAGGCCAAGGTCATGACCATGTTTGTGTGGGCCTGACAGACAGACATGGTCTGAGCATGCCTTCTAGACAGACACCAGCTACTCAGCCCTGCCAAGACATGTGTCCAGCAGAAACCCCCTTGGTGTCTGTGAGTCTGTAATGCCAGCTTCTGAGACAGCTGTGACAGCTAAACAGGACTTCTGAGGATCTGAATTCCAGATTTAAACTGACCTAAGCTCGAGTCCCTTAACTCTCTTTGCTTCTGCTCAACCATCTGTAAAAGGATGGATGGTTATAAAAATACTTCCCTGTGAGAATCACTGTCCAAGTAAATCCTGGTGTTTGGAAACCTGGGGCAGTAAATCCACAGAACTGACTGCAGATGGAAATGCTGGTGTTTATCCACTTTGCAGGATAAAATGGGGCAGCATGGCAACAGAAACCACAATGAGCAGTGTCTTTAAAATCAGAGGTCATGGCTTCTCAAGAAGTCACCACTAAACAGTCATGGATGGAAGCTGTTGCCTGGCTAGCCTGGTTAAACTGAAATTTCATATTTAAGTTTTTGTAAAAAGCTTTTTGGGGCCACAAATAATCTTTATAAATTGTGGTATAATCAGCATCACAAATATTTAACCACATTCATACAGAAATATAAAGAGCCTAACAGGGAGCAGTATTACTTTCTCACAATTATGAAAGACCACATGGGAACATGGAGCAAACAAGAAGCAATCACACCTTAGGGATGTATTAAATGGCAAAACACAAAGAGCAGAAAGCCAGGTTTCTTATATCTTGACTTTCTGAATATTCTGTCTCAAAAAGCATTAAGTCTGACATCATGGGGCATGGCTGAGCACCCTGCCAAAGCATGTGTTGCTGTTAAAGGCTGCACTGTCCCTAAAAACCAGGAGATGGCTCTGAAATCAGCTACCAAGGGTTACTAATTAATGTTTTATCAATCTGCTGGCCCCTGTCTCAGACTGCACTTTGAAGCTGAGCCAGAGAGAGAAGAGAGGGGAGAAAACTCTCTAGAGAGCATATATTCAGAGAACTGAAGAATTCCAGTTACAGGTAACTAAGCTTGGGGGTTTTTGTCATAAATAAAGCCTTCATAGATCCCTGTTCCTGGAAGAAACCTGCGATCAGTTGCTCAAAATGATCACAGGACAACCTCAAGGTTCATTGGCGTAACAAGAAGGGACAAAACTTATGAGAAGCAGGACAGGACGTTCTGAGAAGAGTCATCTTACCACAGTGAGCCTGTTCAGGCTTAGTAGAGCTAACAGCTTCTGCAATAAGGGCAGAAACAAGGGCACCAAAATCACCTTGGGCATAGATACAGAATAATGAAGTTATTACTGTAGATGCTGACAGTGGAAGAAGCCCATGAGATGACTTTCATCCCTGAACTACACAGATTCCTCTGCTATAACACTCTTGAAACCCCATATCTGTATCAAGGAAACTTTGTTTTGAACTCCAACTCCTGCAAAGGGGACCCTTAGGCAGTGAACAACCTGTGGAGAATGTGAAACTGTCCCTTCCTGCAGAGATCTCAGCAGGCAGAAGGGTGCTGGGGGCGGCTCGTCTCAATGAAGGCAGCAGTCCTGAGCTGCTCCTGACTTCCCAGGCCAGGAAGAGCTGGGATACCATGCATAGCACAGAGGCCAGATGCTTCTCACCCTTCCTGCTTGCAAGAGAGCAAGCCAAAGAGCTGATTACCAACCAGCAGAGGGCTTCTGGCTTCCTCCATGTCCAACAGGCACTGCGCCTTGTGCCATTTTGCGCTGCGCTTAGTCTATGGTCCATCACAGGTGTCTCTGTGATGGGACAAGATCTCAGCTCTGAATGAGTCAGCAGCTTGCACCAAGTTCCTTCAGACACTCAGAAAACAGTCTTTTGCCTTAGAAAAAGTCTCATTAGTAGGTCACCACCTCTCCCTGGCTTTGAGCACTGCTCAAAGCTGTAGAGAGTTACAGAGGGCTGTAGGTTCTGGGAACCACAAGGTCAGACCAAGCCAACCCTTTTACACGTGCACGTAACTCTACTTCTGTGTGTAAGAGTCAGGTACAGCTTGGATCTCTGCTCTTATGGTAAGCAAAGACTTGACACACCTGTGACTACTGGTCTTTCCAAAAAGAATTCAATGCTGGCACTGCTTGGCACATGCCATGAGAGACAAATAGTAGCAGAGCAGTTTGTACTGCTCTTTTCTTTCGAAAGCTCTTTCATGGAGACCTCAAAGACCCGGCACTTTGCTTTCGATTTCTTGACTTAGATTTGTTCAATTTCTAGCTTTACTTTTACATAAATGCAGAATTTTCACAGTGTAATTCTTTTCCAATATAGTAAGATATTTTAGGGTCATATAAGATCTGACATCAGCAAAGTCAGAAACACAGCCCTCAATTTTTGGTTATGTTCCAACAGCAACCTTCAAGACAATTGAAGAGATCACAATCTTGGCTGGTTGAAATGAAAGAAAACCAAAGAACCTCCCTCTCACCATCAATTGCAGCATCCTTCACAAGTCTTTGTGAACTGACTGTCGTACTGGCTGGCCAATTTGGAGTTACTTATGTGATGTCAGCAGAGCTCAGAGCAGAAAGCTTATTTACCAAAATCTAGCATTCAGCATTAGGATAATGGATTCACATCTGGGCACTTCAGTATCAGGCAGGTATTAGCAAAGCAGAAAGTGGGTGCAGTTTATGGTGGACAGAGCAAAGGCAAGGTAAAAGAAAGTATCACATTCAGTCATGAGCAGGGGAACAAGAAGGTAGTAATCAAATGTGTGATTCCTGATTGCCCCTTCTCAGATTGCCCCACACTTTCCCTCTTCAACAATGTTACTCTCCTTATGGAGGTCATAAACATATAATGGGATAGATTTCAGATCCACATTTCTAGTACTGTGTTAATTAGACCCTCTTAACATTGTTATTCATCTCCACTGTTCAAATGCTAATAATAGAACTACTAAACCCATTCTGGAAAAGGGAAAGACAATAGGCAAAAACTTTGGGATTTAAACAAAATTACCAAATTTTAAAGGAAGCTCATTCCATATAACATAGCATAATGCCAGTAATTAATGAGAGATGTAAAAAGGTTTAACTCTAAAAGATAGAAAATTAAATAATTTGTTTCCTATGGGTATATAATGAGATAGTTACCAAGTTCCCATGAGAGAGATAAGCAGATATTAAAAGGTCTTTCCAATACCTGTAATGGCTAAGGGCAACAGCTAATTCAATAGATTCGATCAAAATCACCACTTCTTTCTTTGCTTCTGATTTATTACTTTGGCTGCAGTTAGTCATCACTCATTTTAGTTTGCTTTTCAGCAGTCATAAATTATGCCTCATAAATAAAAAGATACAATCAAGGAAATCATATCAAGGAAATATCTACAGCCCTGGAGTATATTTTCCCCTGGTACTCACACTAATGTCTTTTTAAAGGATAGCCTGGCATGGTTTTGAATATGTCAGAACCAAAATTTACTGAGAAGGGTCCTGCATGAGTGGCACGGTAAGAGTCTCACTGGTAAACCTGCATGCCAACAAATCCAGTCTAATGTCCATATTTAATTTAATTTTTAAAAAATCCAGGTTTTATTGCATCAACACACTTGAATTTAACATTATGTTGACAAGAGAAACACACTGCCTGAGGTGGGGCTTAATGAATGAAATCACGTGGTTTCAAATGGCCCTTTTCTACTAGGGGAAAGGAAGTATTTCATTCTGCAAGAGGATATCTAGAGTAGGTATCATCACAGCATCAGTGAAACAACATGGTTATGTCTGCTTTACTCTTCAGAAGCTGAGGTCAAGCATGGTAGTCTAATGCAGATGTAGTATGAGAAATTCTCTCTAATTGGAAGCAGAAACTTCGTAAGAAAAAACAGTCTTACAAACAAAATAACAAGAAGGGAATGGAAGAAAGAACTACTTTTTTCTAATGTCACTGCCTTGCCATGCATCTTTCTGTCAGAGAGATGGGAAGAAATGGGGAATTTAAAGAATGAAGAGAAGTCAGATATGAGAGATATTACAAATGGGTAACTATCCATCACTGGTCAACCAGAAAACCAGTTTTACCTCATTTTAAACCGCAGATGTCACCGACCTGTTTGTCAGTAACTAATCAGCAGAAGCTGGAGCTCAGCCAGCAATGTGACAGACAGGCTGCTAAACCAAGTGTCCTTCCTAGCATTGGAAAGTGACCAATGGGGCCAACCTATTCTACATCCCATGGCTGATCCTTAGTCTTCATGACTTTGCACCCCTTTTTTTTTTTTTCTTTATTCCTCCAAAGTCAGAATATCATTTGTTTTCTCTTTGAGAGGACCCAGCACACAGTTACCCTGGTGTGTCTTGGGGTATTTCCTAGACCCTTCAGCTGGCTGCAGTAACAGGAGGGTGAGAAGGACTCTCCACACACAGGAGGGATGCTGTGCCTCTTAAAGTATTCAGAAGCAGACACCTCCAGCACTGCAGCCCTGTCTTGGTGCATTGAATAGTCCTCTTGGAGAATAAACCTCTGCAGGGAGCCATAAACCTTTCTGAAGAGGGACAATTGTAATTTTCTGTCTTTTACATGTTCTGTGCCTGCCAAATAGAAATAAGGATGTGTCCTAAACCAGGAAGACATTAAGCCATTAATCTAAAGAAGCAGTTTTAAGAACACAATTAAGTGTAATTGTGGAGGAGTGATACTGCATTTGCATGGAAATCACACCACACTGTGAGAGCTCTGCTTTGCATTAAATGCCACAAGTCTCTGCTCAGAAGAGCTTTTCTTTAGCTGAGAAAAACAGGTTTGACTCTATAGGCTGCTGTATGGTAACACTCCACACCACTTCCAAAGATTCCCAAGGAGGGCCTACACACTCCTGTTTCAGAAATATTCCAGGGAACAAAGGATTGCACTTGCAAACTCATTGGGCCTCATGAGTGATAATGTTTGTTTTAATCAGGGGGATTTTCAGGAGATCACACAGTAGTACATGGTTAATAGAGTTGGGGATATCAAGCAGAATTCCAACAAATACCTAAAAGATGCTCTAGAAGATGCAAGTATCTATATGTACAACTAGACCAACAGAGGGAGTTTCAAAGATGTTACTGTTTTTACTGTTTTGAAGTATGGAAATAGGCACCGTATGTCACTTAAAACCCCACTGCAAACCAGCAGGTGCTGATATGCTCACGCAGAACTGGCCCTTTCAAGTATAAATGTGCTTCCTTGAAGAACACTGACCTAAGCATTTTTGGGGGCATAGTTCCTTCTGTCAGCATGAGCTTCTAAACTCATGTCATCATTTCTGGAAGTGCAACTTCTACACCTGGTTTTATAAAACCTAATATTCAGCTGAAGTTTCCAGGAAAACAAACAAATTAAAAAACAACAAAACAAACCAACAAAACCCAATGAAAAAATTCCCCAAAAGCCCAGATTCAAAAGTCCTGATTTCAGGTCCAAAGAAGCTATTAGAGCATTGAACTAAATCTCAATACCTCCAAAAATGCTGGAGAGAGTCCCAGCACAGCACTTTGATTTTAACTGCATTCTGCTGGAGGAAATTCAGTTGCATTTAAAGTTTTATGTCCATCAAACAAGCCTCAAATACAGAGACAGGAGAATCAATATCCAGTTTAAGTGAAATATAAATCTGGGTTTCATCAGCATAATAGCAAAAGCCAAGCCCTATACTTATGAATAACTTGTCTCACAGGCAAGATATAAATTGTCAACAATGGAGAAGCTCAGAATACATCCCAGAGGACTGCTGCAAGTGACTTAAATGGAAGACAAATGCATGCATTGAAAAACTTCTCATGGTGAAATAAATGGCCACTGGTGAAAAAAACCAAAAATTATTTAGAGTTCCAATCAAAAGCTCAGCCTAGTTATGGAGCAGAACCAAGATAAAAAGCTAAGTCTTGAATACAGCACAATAAAGCACAGGAATCTGATTAAGAGGTTTCTTTTTTTTTAATCTGTCACTGATAAGTCATTAAAAATGTTGGCTGAAAAAAGTCTCTGTGGTATCCACTTCCCAAAAAACCAGCTTCTGACTGAG
This sequence comes from Camarhynchus parvulus, assembly GCF_901933205.1. Classification (NCBI taxonomy): domain Eukaryota; kingdom Metazoa; phylum Chordata; class Aves; order Passeriformes; family Thraupidae; genus Camarhynchus; species Camarhynchus parvulus. The sequence continues at coordinate 20,440,990 of NC_044573.1, read as the reverse complement.
ATAATTAGAAGTTAGCCCAGCTGAGAACATCCTATAGCCAATATCTACAACATCCAGCTTGGGAAGTTTTTCTTCATCTAAGAAAGGTTCCTAACAAGTATGGTTTGGGTCTGCTACCGATGCTTACTGTCTCCTCAGCCCCATCTGCACTTGAATTCACATTCCCCACAGACCTGCCTAAAGCAGCAAGGAAATCTGGTCTAACAATAGTTCTGCTGACACAGGCTGTACAATCTCCATCCTTGCATCTGCAAGGATAGAGAACTTGATCCAAAACTCAGCTGGACACAGCCCTGAGAGCCTGGTCTATCTGGATCTGCCTCAAGCAGGGAGTTAGGCTGGATGCCTTCTGGATGTCTCTTCCAAACTGCATGACTTGATGAGTCTATGACACATGTGCATGCAGCATCTGGACAGACTAATGTGATAAAGCAAATTTTTAGGTTTAATTTTTCATGGTTTCTGGCTACTTAAAAGTAGAAAGCAATAGCAGTGGAGCAGAGCTACCAAAGAACCTGATCTATACAGTGTGCTCTCATTAAACCTGCAGATGACACCAAACTGGAGAGACCAGTTGATATGCTGAAGGACAGATCTGCCAGTCAGGAGGCCCTCGAGAATAGGAATTTCAGGAAGACAGCTGCAAAGTCCTGGTTTTTGGGAGGAATAACATCTTGCAGCATCACAGGGTCAGCATTACTGACCAACTAGGGAGCACCTCTACTTCAAAGGACCTAAAGGTAGAAAGCTGAACAGGACCCAGCAGAGTAAGCTGGCAGCAAAGATGGCCAGCATCCTGAGCTGTTTCACAAGAGCACAGCCAGACATATTAAAGGAAGTGATTACCTGCCCTTATTTAGTATCTGTTTTGTTTTGGCCCCCAAATAACAGAAAGATATTGATAAATTGGAGTGAGTTCAGTGGAAGGCCACCAAGGTAATCAGAGGGTTGGAAAAGTGCCTGTAAAGAGAAGCTGTGGGACTTGGGTTTGTTCAGCCTGGGATAGAGATGGCTTTGGAAGGACTTGACTGCAGTTGCCCAGCAGGCTGATGAGGGGGTGGAGCCTGCTTCTTCACTATGGCATACGTTGGGAGTGGACAAAAGAAAATGGGTGTAAGTTCAAGCAAGAAAGGTTCTGGCTGAACATAACAAAAAACCTTTTTTGCAATGAGGACAGTCAGGCAGTGGAGCAGACTGTAAGGTTACAATCTTCTCCCCAAAGGTTTTCAAGATGCAACTGAATAAAGCCCTGCAAAACCTCATCTGACCTCTTTACTGACCCTGCTTTGGGCAGAAAGTTGGGCTGGATGGCCTCCTGAGAGTCCTTCCAACCTGAATTACCTTGTGATCCTATAAAGCCAATGAACCTGTAAAAGAAAGATTGCTCCACCTTGCTCAAGAGCTGGAATGCACTGTTTCAGGTATATATTAAACAAAATGAGAACACGAACCATCAGCAGAAAATTCACTTTTGAACCATTAAAAAAATGTACTTGTCATTCTAATGACTAATTTAAGGAGAAAACAGTCCCTTTGGATGTAAACTGCTCTAAGATCTAAAATGAATCTAAGATCTAAATTAAAAATTAATTCATAATAGACTGGGAAAGATGGAAAAAGAAAGAAAAAATAATGGAAAAAACCCTACCTTTTAAGAACTAGAATTTCTCATAACAGAGACTTGCAGAGGCTCTGGAGGGTACACAAGCATTTAACATATAAGATACACAGGCACCTACTGCTAAGGTAAACAAATGCTGAATGAATATATTGCTTGTATGGAATCATTTTCAGCTTCTCAAGTCTTTAAAATACATTCACAATAATCATCTGGGTTCCACAGTGCTATGAACATTAGAATTGAGATGTGTCTGTTCATTGTAAGTGTAAAGTAAGGTTCTCAAAGTGTACTGAAATCATAATCAGAGCTGCTAAATAGCTTCAATTCCCACCTGATATTCGTACTCTGTGTAAGGCAGCAACTTGTCATCTTTGAAGGAGGTTGAAGAACCATTGTAAACCAGCGAGAGGTCTAAATTTACGTGGGCTTGAGTTGTTCGCCTCCTGTAAAGTTCATAGTACAAAATCTTCCCGTTTGGCTGCTTGGGGCCGCTCCAGAGGATGGAAGCAGTGGACTGGAAGCCGCGGGCTGTTTGTATCTCAATGAGAGGGGCCGGCTGCGCTGCCGGCGGCGCCTCCAGCGTCCGCGCCGGTGCCCACTCACTGGAGGCACAGCCCAGCTCCGTGCAGGCCTGGAGCTGCACTTCGTACCTTGGGAACACAGAGAGGAGCAAGGTGATTAAAACGCTGCAGGTACAAATATAAACCGTGCGTGAGATCGGGCGGATCTCTTCATTTCTCCCGGTCTTTGGAATTTTTAATAGGCACGCAATTTGCATTAACACATGGGTTATGTGCTGTGCCTTGTGTGGCAAAGAGGAAGAACACTGTCTGCTGGATTTTAATTTGGGTGTGGTTTGGTTTTTTTCAGAGCAGTTAACATCTGTGGGAGTCAAGTGATCAAAATAATTTTGATTTTGATGATATAAACCAAAATGATGATTCATTGTAAGAGATGATTTAGATGTCATTTGAGAACTGCAGAGCTCCTCTATTACTCTCTTTGGATTTAGATTAGTTATATGTAAATAGTAGACAAACTTATCAACCATGTAACACACACGAATTATGCCTACACAAATATATAAGGAAAGGTCAGGTAAATAATCAAGAATTAGTGGGGAAGATATTACTTCAGTATCAAGTGCATTTCTGTAGCAGTCTGGTACCCTTTCTTAAGTTTTAGCTTTCACTTAATCACAAATCACTTTTTTCCTGCTCGAGGGTTCAAACATGGTCCATTAATTTCAGCTCAGCTACCCTGTGAATGGTCTATGACCGTGACTTTGGTCTCCCCACCCTGAATTTTATCAACTAAACCCCTATTTACTCTCCATAGCAGACACCATGTGAATGATACACCAGTACATGATTGCAGGTTTTGGAGCCTATAGCAGAGTGCTGAATTACCCCTCCTATAAATTACAATCTAAGTGAGCACTATGCACTTCATCAAGATGATATAAAGGTGGTGTTACTATAAATTCAAAGGAAAAAAATCCTTGTTTTATTATTTACTTTTTAGCAAACAACCCCATGGGTCTGACTGTCTGTTTAAGCAAGATGTCTGAGCTGCCTGCCAGCCCACTGCACCGCTCCACAACATTTATTCAACATTTGGGTTCTTCCAGACTTACCTGCTGTAGGGCTGTAGCTGTGCCACTATGTATGACCGTCTCAGAAAGGAAACATGAGAAGCATCAAAGTCAAAAGTCTTCTTTCCTGTTTCACCAGGCTTGTGGAGCGAGATGGTGTAGTTTTTAATGTCACCATTTACTTTGATAGGAGGATCCCAGGCCACCAAAATCTCACTGGAAGACCATGCCTGCAACCTAGGAGGCAACATCCCAGATGGAGCAGAAGGGTTGGTTTTTATCTGAGCTGAGGGACTGGTGATGCTGCCCTGGCTGTTATTTGCTGTGACAGTGTAGCTGTACTCCATGCCTGGCATCAGGGTGAAATCGAGATACCGAGTTTCCAGACCAGAGTAAACAAGCACACCATCCCTCCTTAGGTCATAGCTTGTGATTTTGCCATTGGGCTTCTCTGGGAGTTTCCATGTGATTTCAATGGACTCCGAGCCCATGACCAGCAGCCTGGGAGCTTCCATATTTAATGGTGGAGCCTCCATAGTCATCACAGACTGGGATAAGCTAGAGCTGCAGCCCCCAGCAGTACAGGCAACCAATGCAAAATCGTACTGCGTGTAAGGCTGCAGGTTAGAGACCAGCATTTGCAAACTGTTGCCAGGATAATACTCCTCATTGCCTAATTTTAATATGTACTTGGTGATATCTCCATTTTGTATTTGGGGAGGTGCCCAGGATGCACTGATTTGAGTGGCACTGACAGCCTGCAGAGATGGGGGGTCCACCAAGGCAGGAGCTGCTTCCAGTGTCCGTATTGCAGCTGGCTCACTGGTGGAGCAGCCCCCCATGGTACAGGCAACCACTGCGTAGCTGTACACTGTATAGGGCAGCAAGTCCTCATCCACGTAGCTGAGAGTAGCAGCGTCGAAGCTGAAGGGATAGAGAACATCATTCTTCAGCAGCCTGTATGACTGGAGAATGCCATTGGGCTGTGCTGGGGGCGTCCAGGATATGAGCACTTTATGGGGGTTGGCTGACACCACGGATAAACTGGGGACAGCAAGACCTTTTGGGGCAGTTTGACTAGTCTCTGCCATTGTCCAGGAGCTGTCAGTGTAGCCTGCTGCATTCCAGGTGCGTATTTTGTATTCATACCTTGTCCATGGCTGTAAACTTTTATCATTATAGGTGAATGTATTGCTTTCAGTGTTATATTCTGTGAAAACAATTTTCTCATCTTCTGTTTTTGCTCCGTGCCCTGCAACAGTCTCTTCTGTGTGTCTGTGAATAACTTCGTAGCGAATTATTTTTCCATTTGGATTAATTGGCTGTAACCAGCTCAGTTCAACGTTGGTGGCATTCACTGCCTGGATTACAGGTGCCATCTGGGACACTGGGGGAGCTTCATCTGTCCAGACTGGCTGGGGTGGAGAGCGAGTGCAGCCTGCTGCATTGCACGCCTCCAGCACGAGCGTGTACAGGGTGTACGGCTCGAGGCGCCGGAAGAGGAACTGGCGAGACAAACCACTGTACTCCAGGTGGTCATCACTGAAAACATTGTAGGTCTGTGAATTAAAGAAGAAAAAGAAAGAAAGGCAGGCAGGGAAGGAAGGAAGGACAGAAGTCAGGATAAAAGGAAAACAAAACAAAACTATTTTTGTCTATGATCAGTAGATGAGACCCTTAATCTTTGCAATAGGGTAAGGACTATTAACCAATGATTCAGAAACTTATTCTTGCTAGTAACAATCAGCTCACAAACAGATCATGGATACAAAAGGAATGTTTTGATCCAATTTTCATGATTTTTTTCATTTTGAATACAGTAATAAATCACTTAGTGACAGTTTTCATTATATTTGATTGTTATCAAGTTTCATTGCGAGGCTCTCACAGGCCAGCAGAAAGCTTCTCACAGACTAGCTCTAAAGAATATCACTTAAGGGAAAAAACCTCCAAATAAACCCATCTAGTTGCAAACCTTGCAAGTAAAGGTTTACACTCAGTTGAAACCATTGAGCTAAAAGACGTCCCAAATTTCAGAACAACATTCTTTTAAACCCAGGTTTTCTACAAACACATTTTGGTCATGTCCAATTTTACGATGAGTAAGATTATGAGCTTTCATGTGCGGCTTTCTATGCATTACATTAACAATTTGGTTCCGTGTACATGAAAATTTACAGTCACAGAGTAGCACAAGAATGTTATTATTAATTTTAATATAATGACAAGCATAGAGAACTCAGAGTGTCTTAGGCTTATATAGGACTTCCATCTTTTTTTAAACTATAATGCATTAGATTGGGCCTTTTTCAGAAAAAAATGTTTTAATTTGATATTCAGCATTTCCCTTCTGTTTTTTAATCCAGTGAACTTTCAAGATGAATATTACCTTAATCATGCCATTGGGTTGGGAGGGCTCTGACCATTTTAGCAGCAGAGCCCTGCCATTTTCTTTCTTTTCCACAGTGAAGTTACTCAGGCCACTGGGTGAAGCTTCCAAAGTGCGCACAGATGTCCAGGGGCTTGAAACCTGCCCGGCGTTGTTTACAGCTACGACATGAATATGATATGTTGTGAAAGGTTTCAATCCAAATAAATGAGCCTGATGTTTTGTTCCCTGAAGCAAGAATACAGATGTTTGAGTTAGTTAAAAAAGTAATCAGCATCTGTGGTTTATGTCACTTGGAAAATGAGGCCTCAGCCCTGGGTCACTTCTGACTGCTTTGCAGAATACCCCATCTGGTTACTAGGATTTTTTTTGGTGGTATTTTATGAGTGAGCCTCAAAAAGAAATTCTTACAGTTTAGAAAAATTATCTATCATTATGATGGAGTCTTTGGAGCGAATTCCTTGTGAGTCCTCCACAGTCTGAATCTCAGCTAGGACACAACTTACGGTTCATTCAATGTGTGTCTGAGCTTGCTCAGTGAGGATGAAGCTTCCTGGAATTGGATTCAAGCATGTAAAAACCTGTGGTACATGAGTGATGCCTGCCTCTACAGAAATCTTACCCATCTTGTGTGTACATGTGATATTTCATAGGCATGCTGTCCTGCTCTAGCTACTCAGGCCATGCTAATCTGGATAAACAATTTGTGAATCCCACTGGGCTCAGCCAGGGCTGCAAGGACCGGGGCTGACCTGCTGCCACACCAGGGCACAGCTCAGCAGAGGGGCATGGTGGGGATGCAGCCTGATGGGCACCAGCCATGGCCAGGAGGGGCCACTGGCATCCCAGCTCACCCCAAACAGCATCTGACACAGCCCTGACACTGCTCGGGCAAGGAGAGCCTCAGCACAAAATCTGATCTAGGCAGGAAGGCAAAACAGCCATGGAATTATTCTGAACAGTCACACAAGGCACAGTGACCAACAAAGAACAGGAGTAACGTGTTCCAGCAGGAGGCTGTGCAGATGTGTCGGATCAGAGGAACAAAGAAAAAAGGAGTTCAGCTGATCACTGATATATTTAATCTCTTTTTTAGCTGTACTTTGGCATGAATTATATAGACCACAAGAAAGGGAGTGCAGGAATTCAGTTGCCTTCATGTGATAGAAAGAGCTGAAGTCAATTTCCCTGTGTCAGTATGTCATATTAAGTTGCTAAATGCTAACATTTCCAATTGTTTAATATTTAAACATTTGTTAAGCTATCAGACTCAGAAACAAATTTTAAAGAAATATTAATTTCTTTTTTTAAATATTAAAAGTTAGATCATAAATATTTAAATAGTTATTTCCTCAAAACAATGAGTTAGTCTTTTAGATAAATATAGCACAGCATTCGAATGACCATTATGAATATTAAATCTGAGGATGCCACAAGTACAGATTATAAACATACTTTTCTGATAAATGATTCCTTTTTTCTGTTAAACAGGGCAAACACTAGCAAGATTAATAATGCAAAAAAGTATAATTCTTTGTTAGGAATTCCCAGTCATCACTGCCAAAAAAGCATAAGCTGAAATGCAAATAGCAATCACCTCGAACAGATTATATATAAAAAAGCTCTGGCTGCTGTGGGATATTTAGAGATATCTTTTGTCATAAGAAACATGGAAAGCATGTGGGCTATAAAGCAAAAACATATGTATATTGTCAATAGCAGCACCTGTTCAATTACGGTTTATTTCGGTATGGAGAATTTCATTCAGCCCCTAGATGGCAATACTATCAAACACTTTTTGTAACATGAGTACTTAATGATTAACAACGTGCGTTCAGTCATCCAACATACTCAAGGCAGCCATTAAAAAAATAACAAACCTGATTTCATTATAGATTCTTTTAATAAACATTTATGGCTTAGATCCTTGAAAGTGGAAGAGTTTAAACTGCCATAGCCAAAAAACCTATACAGCCAACTGCAAAATTATGAACTGCAGGTTAAAGAACCACATTTAAATCGAGGCTCATGCTTAGCATAAAAATCTGGCATCAGAAATTATGTTGGCACAAAACATGATTAAAATTAGCTTTACAATTGGATGTAGTCTGTATTAATAGTTTTTATGAGGACAGTTATCTATTAGGTTTTCAAAACAGAACTTTTAAAAGCCTAAAATTTACATTCCATGGTTCGGGGGTGGGGATGGGAGGAAGGGAGCACGCAGCATTAAATTACTGCCCCTGAACTGCTACACAGAGGCTCTCTGAAGGTACAAACACATTATTAAAAACATCAGACAAAAAGCAATCGCTCTGCTTTTTAATGAGCTGCATCATCGGGTGGGTTTTTGTGACAGCAATGCTACAAAACACTAGATTTCTATCTTTAAACAGAAAGCTGGCATATTTTTCATCACTCTCTACCATTTTCCCACTAAACCCCAAGATTTAATTATTTACAATCCTCACTACACTTTGAAATGAAACAAGGATGGAGGGATTTCCTTGCCTGCAGTTCATCATGTTCTCTGGAGACTGCTAAACCATTCCTTCCAGGGATGACTTTTATCCCTGGCTCCTACAGATACTTCTTGAAGAGCAAACGGTTTACATGTATTTTTGTTTTGTTTGGTTTTGAAGTAAGCTCAGGGGACGTACTCCCAGAATACAGAGCCACACTTTCTCCCCCTGCCCTGCTGCCATTGCCAGCCGTGAATTTGCTCAGCTCAAAGGCTGATGCTGAAAAGAGTATGGATGGCAGACTCAGTGATTCATTTCAAGAATCACTTTATGTCCTCCCATGACATTTTCAGCCTAGAAATACTGTCCTGCTGGAATGGTCAAATATAAATTGAAAAATATACCTTGCGCTGATAGCACTGTAACTTTGGCTTCAGTGGGCAACAACACAGCCTTAAATAGGCACAGGAACAAAATCATTGTCTGGAATATTCTCCCAGTCTTCCTCTGCAAAGCCATAAACTCATATTTCCCATGTTTACACGTGCTAACAGTGCAGATTTCATTCACTATTAAAAGAAAGCCAACAAAATAAAATTTTAATGTGAACATTAAGATGTTCGTAGACTGGCTGACCATGAAATCCAATGGACTTCAAGCCCAAGCCCTCCTTTCTCCGTCCCCAACTGTGAAGCGTCAGTCATGAAATTGAGAATATTCCAGCAAACATTTAAGTGTGCACAGTCTCACATTCCTCCTCTGTGGCTTTTTAATTCTTTCCTTGTAAACACTACAGAAATGGACACCTGACAGAGGAGGGAGGTTGTGACAAGCCACTGTGACCTGATCATACCCTGTAGCCCAGAGCCCAGCCTATGGCACAGTCCTTGCTTTTGGTAGCCTGGTCTCCTCCCCTGGTACAGCTCTAGCAGCACCACCACTACTCCAGGTAGGACCTTTGTTTTTGCTCTGTAAAGCGCTTCACATGCTGCCAGTGGCAGCACAAGCTGTTAGCAGCAACAAATACACTCCTCCACTAATTCCACTCTTCTCACTGTAAATTAGGATAAAAGTTATTTAAAATAAAACCTTGTTTTAACACATTTTTCCAAACATAAAATGAGAGAACACTAATCATGAATAATGCATTCGTCAAGATTTGCTTCAGATTGCCTTTTTTGTTTGTTTATTTTTTAATTCATGAACACAGAAGTCACTTAAAGTCTGGAAACAAATTAGCATAGTCTTTCATGCTGTTCAAAGGCAGTGGCATCCATAATGCAAGGTGCCTGCCTTCCTCGCTACCTCTTGGTCCTCCTCCCAGGCACGGGCAAGGCTGTGCAGCCTTCAAGGGTCTGATGATTTTACACTGCCTACTGTGATTGCTTTTGACTACTTGAAGTGCCCCTAAGGTGGCAACAGGGTCAAGAGGTCTTTGTACGTTGAAAATGATCAAAAATTAGCATTGATCTGTAGCTGTCAATAATACTCTGCCCGGGTGGACTCCCTGCACAAATGTTTAAACTGCATACAACCACACAACCTAGTCATCTTTGAATCTATCGATCTGATGAAGCAGCACTTCCAGGGGTGTCACTCTGGGCTTTTCCTCTTCTTTCAAGGCAGGCCAGCTTACCCAGTTGCCTAGGTCTCAGGGAATGAGTTCAAGCTGTGACAGACACATCAGAAGATCTCTGAACCACTGAAGAGCTGCCCAACAGGCACTTTGAGTATCTGTCCCTTCTTCAGGGGTAATCATCAAAGCTTAGCAAGTCATCACCAGTCATGTTAAGGTTATGCTCTGGTTTCCTCTCCCTCTCTATCTTCTCTTTGTACCATAATCTCTGCTTGGCAGGTATCTTGAACAGCTGAATTAAAAGCTAGCTCATTCTTTCTGTAGCCTCTAACAAAACCAGTGGCATCAGACAATATCACACTGCTAACTGTAGTAGTGGCACAGGGATCCAAAACAGCTCTCTCATAACCCATGGACATAAACAATGGGAAGGCAGTTCAGTAGAACATCCCCTTGTCTAGAGGCAGAGATAGGGAACTCTCCCTGGACAAGGGAGGTGAAAGCTATGGGCTCCTGACAGCCAGAACATCAATCCAACCATTGTCTGACTAAAATTTCCAAATTCTCCATCAAGGAAGTCAAACAGATTCCTCCACACATGAAAGAAGCAAGGGGGAATGCTTGGGAGTTTATAAAGATACTCAGTTTATCCTCACCTTTGTCATGATTGTCTTATCCAGCTCCCTGTCTAATCCAGATTCTTTGCTATTTTCTGCAAAGCACTGGGAACACTTCTACCTTGACTCTGATGTTCACTCTTATTTCCCAGACAATTCTTAGCTCTGCCTTCACTCTAAACATTGCACTGAGCTCATATTCACATGCAAACACTAACTTGTCCTTTGAGCTGCCTTCCTCCTCAGGCTTATATCATGCACACTGTGTCTTTTCCATTTAAAAAATCTACTCTATTCCTAAAGCCTTATGCTCAGATTCACAAGGATATAACTTATGGATACACAGGTAATCTATGAGTCTATTCCTGTAGCAGTGCGGACTGGAATATAAATTATTCCCATGGTAGTACTGAAAAATCTTAAAGGTTAGTCAAACAGAAACCAACATGTTATTCATTTAACCAGAAATTATCTTGCCTACAGGTAACCAGAATTTCCATTTTTACAAGAAATTGATGTTGCACTAGTTATTTTCCTTCCAATTTGTATTGGAATAATTTTAGATTTTTCATTAAATTTGTTTTGTAAATTTCACTCTTCAAATTTTACATTTTAAGAACTTTGAATCTCATTTCAGAATCTTAAAATTGCCTTTCAACGCTTATATTTAATTTTAAATAATGGCTTGATTATTTGATATGACCCAACAGGCTTTCAATAGCAGCAAAATGTACACAGGTAATAATTTTTATAGCAAATAAAAACCCAAAGAATAAAACTAGACAAATATTTAAATAAAATTTTTAAGTTCGTAAATCCAGATAGTCCATTATTAAACCTGAAATAATTTTAAAACATTTTTGCCCAGGGCATGTTCATCTAAATTGTCTTTTGTTGGGATGAAAAGACACTCTTCCTTTCCCAGCCCTGAGATGGATCAATGCAGTCTTTTCTTCTACAGTGGCTAGGACATGACATTCAAAAATTCATTATATTTGAGTCTGCTTTTCTATAAATAAATATAGGAAATTTTAGTTTAAAAATGGATTAGAATAAATTCAGCCCACAAAGTAGAGCACATAAAATGGCTTCTTATTAAAACATAAACTTGATTACATGATCATAACAATATTCCTTCCTTGAGATTCCTGGCAAAATGCTTTTTTTTTCTTCTTTAAGAATATTCTTGTACTTTATTTTTGAGACAAACTGTAGTTCTGCCATCGACACCAGAAAACACAACTTTTCTCTCCTCTGTGACCCAGTGTTCTCATCCTTTCCTAACAGCATCATTCTGGCAGCATTTTTACTAAAAACCTTAATTTGCACACCCTGTTTCACTTACCACATAACTGAATAATTTCCTGGGCCAACTGTCCTAGGTGGGCTTGTGGACTGTACCAGGAAGAAACCTTTAAAAACAGCAGGTTTTTTTTAATCTAAATTCAAACCTGCAAGTAACAACAATTAATACCTGATAGAAAATTACTACATTGCAATTCATTTTCCTCCTTCCTGCAGGGCATGTGGATTGCATGTAGCTGAATCTGTCTGGTGGAGTTGTTGCCTATTTTCACAGTAGGCAGTTTTCTTTCCTGGCACACCTGGGACCTGATGCAGTCTCACCAGGCATCTGAATCCCCAGCTCTGACTTGAAAGCAAAGCAACACAAAGAAAACCAGGATGCATTACACATTAAAATGAAATAAAATAAAATCAAGTTGGCCTTTGGGTAGTACTACACGTTTAAAACACCAATGATGTTGCACTTTTGATGGTAAAACCTTAAAAAAACCTCTTTGGGCAAAGTCAACATTGCTATTTTAGTGAGATCCTCTCCTCTCCTCTCCTCTCCTCTCCTCTCCTCTCCTCTCCTCTCCTCTCCTCTCCTCTCCTCTCCTCTCCCTCTCCTCTCTCTCCTCTCCTCTCCTCTCCTCTCCTCTCCTCTCCTCTCCTCTCCTCTCCTCTCCTCTCCTCTCCTCTCCTCTCCTCTCCTCTCCTCTCCTCCTTTTCTTTCATAATTATTTCTTTAAAATTCATCAAACATCACCGAATGGCACCTTCTCAAAAATTTATTTCCGTCTGTATTTGTCTAATTTCTACGAAGAAATATTGAAATCCCAAAAAAAGATATCTCTTTCTGTATGACTAAATAAATCAAATAAACCAAAATATCAATGACATGACATTCCACTATAGGCACCATCTAGAGGACGATGTCAACATGTTTTCCTAACATTAATATTTTATCTCTAGCAACACTCACAAGACCTACTGTATAATAAACCAGTTTTTTACCTTATTTTTCCCCCCATATTTTTCCACTTTAAACCATGTTTATTACTCCTCACAGTTAGAAAGTGAGGTAGAAGGAAAGAAGTAGCTGTTTTTATAAACTGGATAGATGACGGGACAGTTTCCCATAAACTTTGGGTTTACTCAGTTCAAAGCTGACATCACTATTTATCCCAAATGGTACTTTTGCATTCAATAATCATGCAATATTTGAACATGAATATGAACAACTAGACTAAGTTTCTCTTCAAAATAGGACAGGCTATGTCTCAAAGAAAAAAAATAGTACTATTTGAGACAAAATAGAGCATCACATAAGATACTTGAATCACAACAAAAACCAGTTATGCGTCACCCTTGGGAAAATGTGCATATCTTGTATGTCCTGACCTTTGGCTGAGTGGGGTGTGCTTTGTGGAGAGCTGCTGGGAGTGAGAGAGGAGAGAGCAGCTTCATCAGCAAAGACTTCATGGTATGTAATGTGCAGCACGATATTAAAACAATGTCAACCCCTACAGAACTGAGCTGGGAGATTTGTGTGCCTTTCCAAACTCACCCACCACGTAATGGGGAATCTGCATCAACACATCAGGGAGTGCAGAACTTGCAATTTGCCTTGGTCACAAGGGGAGTAGGAATGAAGCATCTTTCAGGTGGAGCTTTTATAATCTGGGGTAGAAACACATCTTCAGGGAAGGTAAAAAGCAGGGAAGTCAAGCACACAAAGCCTGGTTGGAGTTTGTGCCTCTTCATTACTAGGTGCACTCATCCAGCTGAACTCCAAGATTATGTTTAACATAAGTACCACATGCAGTGCTCCTGATGAGCAATGACTTTCCATCCACTATTTGTTAACATTTAGGAGTGGGGTTTCTCTCATGGATTTATTCCATAGTCTGTAGACATGGCAAGAGAAAAAAAACAACCCACTGCTGCTGTCAAACAGCAGCTAGAGCCTAAGGGCTCAAACCTGCAAATGGTAGGGGGTACATCCTTAATATGGAGCATTAGGGGGTTAATGTTATATTTTTTCCTAATGCCATAAACCGTATTTTCCATTTGATATTTTGGCTGATGGCCAGAATTAGAACAAACAAAATCTGGACTGCCACATCAGTCTTCTTAGTCTCTCTCTCTTTTTTTTTTTTTCCCCTAATACTGTCCAGAGTGGTAGGAGCTTTATAAAACTATGTAATGAAACCATGAATGTTTCTGTTATCCATAAAAATGGGTAATTTATGTCCATGAACTTCTCAACTCAAAGTATCTTATGGCACACAATTTTACTTTGTTGCAGAAAGAATGTGCTTTTGTCATGACCAAATATCTTGGCTTTTGGTTTCATCTGAAGTTTTGTTTTACATTAATTCACATTGCCCCTATTACAATTTTGACTTCAAATATGTGGGCCATGAGACAGACCTTCTTCATCTCCATCCAAATAACATCATGTATGATCATGTGAGGAAATTAGCTCTGAACACTGTAAAACCTTTTCCACCTGATCTTAAAATTACCTGGGTGCAGTATCTCAAAATTTCTCTTTTCCGTAAAATTTGAAAAAGAGACTTTGGCTGTAGTTTTGGCGAATTGAAAACAGAGAGGAAAGACTCCTTGCTTTTCCTCTATGAAAGCAATTATTTTCAGTTTTTGCCTTTGCACAAACAGCCATAACAGGGAAAGAGAAAGGTAAAGAGAAAAAAAGAGTTTGAAGAAAATCTTTAAGGGGACTTGTACAAGGGCAGTTTGAATTTTAACACAGATTGCAGGTGAACTCCCACATCAGTTTCCTTGAAAATGCCACTGAATGTCAGTTGTGCTCCATAAAATCAGGACTTTGCAGTTATATATGACTTTTCATCATAGGATCTCACATCATGTTACAAACATTAATTAATTAAGTCTCAGGATATTCCCTTGTGTTCCTGTGTGCAGCTTCAGGAAACTATAGTTATTGGTTTAGATCCCATTTTACACAAGTACAATAGATGTGTCATATTATTGTTAAATGCAAGCTTAGTTTATTCCCTTTTCTCAGTCATTCTGAGTCCTTGTCTCTCTCACCCAATATATGCAAAAAAGAACAGTTCTAACTGCTGCTAAGTAGAGGAAGATAGCACAGCCTCCAGGCAATTCACAGCTTTAAATCCCTGCTTTCTGCCAACACAATGGGAAATAAAAGCAGCATTTTAAAGGAGACTAAAAGGTTTTTACTTCTTATTTTTTATTCCTTTTTCTCTGCCCTGTACTGGGCAGTCCTAGCTCTTCATTCAAACTTTGCCTGCTCTGTATGTAATCACTTCTGAGAGACATTAAAAGGTAAGCACAAACAATTTACTTGGAGCTACATTATAAAGGCCAAGGTTTAGTCTGAGTATGTGACTGAACTTAAAAAGTCACCCTTAAAATGAACTGGGTATTTAAAAAAAATGAAGACCCAAAAAGTACAAACTCCAATCTCTCAAAAGGCTTTTTTTCTTCACCAGGTTTTCCATTCCTTTCCTCAATGCTTTACGCTTCCTACATGAAGATACCTGCTCTCCAAGCAGAGACTGACTGGAAGGAAAGTGTGCAGGTAGCCATTTGGGAAAGGTGCAGTCCAATTATGCCAGTATAAGCCAGGAGAAAGGGATTTGCTCTGCACCTTTTTGTACAGAGCAGGCACCAGCAGAAGGCCAGAAGCACACAGTGTTTATGCAGGGAGGGATGACTTCTCTCTTTCCTGTGCCTGGAGGGAAGCTCAGCCTATTTTCTGAATATTAGCAGGGGATATTGATCAGACGCACATTTAGGTGCACACTCAGGGACATATTCCTCAGCAAAGCACAGCTTCCCATCAAAATACTGAGAGGTTGAGCAGAGATCTGAGACTTTCTTTACAGATCTTTCTGGGATGTTCCCCTAGTTTTGGAGTAGGGGATTGCTACAGGGGATCCCTGCCCCTGGGGGTTGTATGTACTCAATGAGTAGCCTGAAAAGCCCCCATGGTAAAAAGGATAGTAAAAAGGAACACAGATCTTGTTTTCCCACTCCAGCTGCCATGGACTGCCCTGTGGATGAAAATAAGAATGTCCAATAAAGAACTAGTTCTGTATTTCCATGTCCCTTAGCAGCTGTGTCTTGCCATATGAAGGCTTGGAATCAACTCCACACTGAGGAAAGGCTTGAAAAGAAGACAAGAATAAAGAGTGGTAATGGAGTTTGGTAGAGTAACTGGAAGAGAATCTGCTTTCAGGTTTAAAGTCTTGAAATCAAGTAAGCCAAAAAGAAAGTGGATGGATGAACAATCCAGATCCTCCTAGGATCACATGTGTACAATTCCCTCCACTTTCAGCTTACAGGGCACACTGTTGGAAAGAAACTCACCTTGACACAGCATATGAAGCTGTGTCTGCAGACTGCCCATTCCCATTTTCTGTGCTGTCAGGTGAGCACTGAATTCATATACATACACAGAACAGCAGACAGCCATGTCTGTTGCAGTGGGAACAAGGAAAGCAGCTAGCTAAGCTTCACTTTGAAACACTAATGCCTAAATAAAACAGAGACTTTCATCATGTCCTTTCATTAGTCCCTCCTAGACTGGGTTGTGCAAAGCTCCTGCCAAAAGAGAAGAGTCTGAGCTTCTTGTGGCTTTCACCAGCCAGATAGACTAGTTAGGGAAGAGATGAAATATGTAGATACTGAAATATTACTTGAAATCTGAAGCATAACAAATTTAGTTCGGATTCTGTATTTTCCTTGGATATTTAAGTTACTTGAGGAATTAAAATAGATCATGTAAGCTTAGTGAAGAACATACTGTGCTGGTTTCTGAATTGAAAATGTCTTTTCAGCCCATTATCGACTCCAGCATATTAAGTTGTAAATCCACCAGTTCCACTGTCTCAACTATTGATTAGCTGCATGTATGCATGTTATAAATGAGCAATCCAAAGAGAAATTACTACAATTTAGTCATTTTGGGACAGATTTGCTAATGTATTTAAGTGCCCAAATATGAGGATAGGCACTCTAGGAAAGAGCCACAATGTTCTCCTACATTCTGACCTAAACCTTGTATAGCTACTGTCCTCAGTTCCTCCCTACACTCTGCACAGAGGGAAGGAGGCCTCTCCAAAGGGAAGGTCTGATGTTTAAGCTTAACCTCTGTTTTGAATGGCCTGCCAGAGAAGCCACACTCTCATTACAGATTAGACAGACTAGCCTACATGTGCCATCCAAAGTATATAGAATTCACAGCTGTCATTTTTTTTTTCTTAAATTCACTTAAGACTCCAAGAGAAATAAAGGCAGTAACAGCATTTTCAAGCAGCACACAGCAACAGACCATACAGGTCTGCTCTTTCCTGTTTCTTAAAACGCAACACGAAACCATTCATAGGTTCAGAAGTTGAACTGCAGTAGTTTCAAAAGTCTTTTAAATCAATGTAAGCTTCCGTTTGCCTTTTCAAGGATGCTGGATCTTCATAAGCAGAAGAACAAAACTACACGGTGAATGTAGAGGGCATCCAACCTGAACAGAGACTTGCTTTAGTTAATCTGAGGCAAATGTCTATTTAGTTAATACTGAAGCAAATGTCTTCCTGATTTCCATGCACAGGCCAGCATGTTGGACATGATCTTCAGTATGAGATCATGTTAGTCGAGAACAAAGTGTTACTCAAGTGGTTTAAAATCGCCATTAGTACCCTCAAACCAAATATCAATACAGCAGTTTGTTTAAAAAGGAAGTCAAGCTTCTGTGATGTTTCTATGCAGGACCAAAAAAAGAGAAAAACTGCAGCATCATAAAGATCTATTACAAATTTTTGTCTCAAAAATATCTTATTTTAAAAGTCACATGTTCTCAACTCTGGTTTTGCTCAAAGGCAGTACTGTATTTGACATCAGGGCAACTAGAGCTCAAACTATTTTTTTACCCTGTGGAAAAAGGTGATGTTTTCTTTCCCATTTGCTCTCAGGGTCTCTATTCAGTCTTTTTAGACCTGGACTTCCCAGTAACATTAAGCACAGCACTTAAATATGTCACTGTCTTAAGCTACAACTATAGTATAAATCTCATGATCTATTGGTACATCATGGGTCTAGTATTTCTAGCACAGACTAGTATTAGAGAAAATCTAAATTATCATCTGTCTTGAACCCCTGAAGAGAAAACAATAAAAAATAATTTTATTATACCATAATGACAAGAATAATACTTCATCTGGGAGAAGATGTCTTCTGACTTCTCATTAATTCCTTTTTAAAACCTGTTGAAATATAAGAGCTCTGCAAAGTTTCATTCATTTTGTTTGTGCAGTGTAAAGTTTTCTTTATAGTGAAAATACAGAAAATTTATCACTGCAAGGATAATCACTCTCTTGCAATATTAAAGGTGTATTTGCAATTCTGATCTTATGGGACAATGGTAAACTTGGTGTCTTTTTTTGCAGCCACTA